>NC_141879.1:157209895-157515625 GCF_056163025.1 Triticum urartu
GTCACCGAATGGACGGAGGCCAAACTCCCTAAAGATTACAGCACATACTCCAACTGGATCATGCACTTCGCCGGTTCTAAAATGCTGGCCGGTCTAGGGGCTGGTGTCGTCCTGACATCCCCAACCGGGGATACCGTTCAGTACGTACTGCAAATATTGTATACAGACTCCAACAATGCAGCCGAATACGAAGCTCTGTTGCATGGTCTTCGGATGGCAGTCTCCATGGGCATTCAATGCCTGGAGGTGCGTGGGGATTAAAACCTCGCAATATCCCAAATAAATGGAGACTTTGACGCCAAGGATCTGAAAATGGCGGCCTATCGAAACGCCGTCCTAAAAATGTCAGCTCGGTTCGAGGGGCTCGAATTTCACCATGTGGCTCGAGAAAACAATCAGGCGGCGGATGTCCTCGCCCGCATCAGCGCAAAACGCGATGCGGTCACCCCCCAACATATTTCTAGAAAGGTTGTTCATGCCATCCGTAGTATGGGAAGGAGACACCGGTAACAATAGTCCGGACCCGGCCAAAAAGCCCGATACCGAATACTCTGACACAATCGGAGGCTCTGCCACCGAAATAACACCTTCAGCCCACGTAATAATGGCCATTATTGCCCCATGGACAGAACCATTCCTGGCCTACCTAACTAGACAGGAACTTCCGGAGGACCAAAATGAGGCGCGCTGCATAGTGTGGCGATCCAAGGCCTACAGGGTCCATGAGGGAGAATTGTACAAAAAAAAGTACTACCGGAGTCCTTCAAAGGTGCATCTCCGAAGTGGAGGGGCGGAATCTTTTGGCAGAAATTCATGCCGGACTCGGCGGTCATCACGCCGCAGCCCGGGCTCTTGTAAGCAAGGCCTTCCGTACAGGATTCTATTCGCCAACGGCCCGGGCAGATTCACAGGACTTGGTCCAACGTTGCGCCGGTTGCCAGCTCTTTGCAAATCAAAGCCACATGCCGCCCGCCACCCTCCAAACAATCCCCATTACATGGCCCTTTGCGGTCTGGGGGCTTGACATGGTTGGACCCCTTAAAGGGGGAACCCACAAGAAAAAAATACTTATTGGTCATGGTGGATAAATTCACCAAATGGATAGAGGCCAAACCTATTAAAACAGCCGAATCCAGACCGGTGATAGACTTCATATCCGGGGTTGTACACCGTTATGGCGTCCCCCACAGCATCATCACTGGTAATGGCACGAACTTCACGGCCGATGAGGTAAAACTCTAGTGCAGCAAAATGGGTATCAAGCTCGATTATGCTTCAGTCTATCACCCACAAACCAACGGTCAAGTCGAGCGAGCAAATGGTCTTATAATGAGCGGCATTAAACCCAGATTAGTGCGCTCCTTAACAGAGTCTAACACGCACTGGGTAGAGGAGCTCGACTCCGTACTCTGGGGGCTGCGGACCAAGCCAAATCGTAGTACCGGATATACACCCTTCTTTATGGTGTATGGCGCAGAGGCAGTCTTGCCCTGTGACATAATTCATAACTCACCTCGAGTGCGCATGTACGAAGAAAGAGAAGTCGAGCTCGATCGGCAGGACAGTCTGGACACCCTGGAAGAGGAGCGCGACGTAGCCAAAGCCCGTTCCGCATTTTATCAGCAACAGGCTCGCAGATACCAAAGCAGAAAAGTACGGGCCAAAACTTATAACATTGGCGAACTAGTTCTACGCCTGCCGGATAAGAAAAAGAACAAGCTCGAGCCCAAATGGGAAGGTCCTTTCATTATTGACCAAGTTCTGACCGGCGGAGCGTACCGACTGCGGGATGCATTGACTAATCGACTCGAGCAGAACCCATGGAACGCGGCCAGGCTCCGAAGATTCTACGCCTAGCACCGGACTCTATGTTAGTCCCCCCCCTTTGTCCATTTTCTGCATATACATCACATGTCTTGTTTCTCTTTCTTTCCTTCTTTTATTATTTCTCTAGGTCTTCAAGGGTAACCTTGTGCCTCGCTTGTACATTACAGATGCGCTAGCCGCACTCTTCATACCTGGGGGCTTCTTTCATAGAAGCTTAAATTATTTATCTAGGCCTCATGCCCAACACAAGTGTTATACTTCCGCATGTACCTTTTTTCACCATTATATGCATCGATATGACTTAAGTTTTGGCCAAGCTGGGTTGCCTGGCTCTTGTATTTATGCCCTACGTTCCCGTTAATTCGGCTAGGGCATAAGGGGAGCACCTCTGCGATTGTTACTGCCGGGTCAGCCGGATGTGTACCTCAGACTAGTTGAAGCCAAAAGCTAGCATTCTTAAGGGAATATTCGGTCGGTGAACAAAAGATGATTTTTATTTATTGTCCATATCTGCCGCCAGATGCTTTTTTTGCGTTTCTTATCGCAGTCCGGACATGCACTTTAGGGCATGCTTACCCAGGGAAAGGAACCCTTAACGGAACTATTCTCCCTGGAAGACGTTTCTTACTACCCATGTAATATAACATAACTAGTTGGGCACTTGTCTGATAAAGCACTAATGACCCCTACGCCTAGTCTCCACGCATACCCCGGTTTTATATAACTGAGCGGGTATACGGATTCACTCCGGACTATCGGGCCTGGAGGTTGAAGGGAAAAGGTCTGCAATGACAAATGATCTACAATCCGGCTAGAAGGCATTATACATGTCACTTCAATTACATAGTCATGCAGACTGACTAAACTCCTCCTCTATACCATCCTACAAGCGGTCTAGCTTAAAATCTTGTTGGGAATACTTTGCGGCTAATTCTACTTGCCCATAAACTAAGCTAACGGGGATCTCTTTTCCGTCGGGCCCCACAGGTCCGACCTCGGCCATGTGATTTGGGTCTGCCTTGGTATACCGAGTCTTCACCATGGCCCAGGCCTCTCTGGCATCCTGTCGGCAGGCTGATATCTTCCATAATCGGAGGCGCCGCCATGCTCCCTTGAGCTTCTCCGTAAGCTCTGCAACGCCCTCTGGTAAGAAGACAGATGGCCACAAAGCCTGGGCAACACCTTGCATCACCTGCTGAACTTGTTCGTGCAGATGTGACAGCTCGGATAGAAGATCACCCGCAGACCCGGGCATTTCCTCCGCAGGACGACCCGTCAGCATACCTATAGACATAACGCTGTTAGTCAGCTTCTTCGCCGAATTCCTTTAAAAGGATTCTTTCAAGCACTTACTAAAAATGTCGCACCGAAGCCGCTTATTCTCCTTCTCGGAGTTGGCAAGCTGGCCCCGAACGTCTTTTAGTTCCACGCTCAGCTTAATATTGGCGTCTTGGAGATTGTTTTTCTCCCGCCTAACCTCTGGAAGCATCGGTTAGTCCATTCTAAAAGATATCAAGTATTTCATTTTTCTTGGGAGGATGATCAGGCAAAGCATTAAGTAACCAGAGAAGCCTCCCCCAAGCTTGTGGGAGACTCTCTTCTTCAATTTGCACAAAATTATATATTTCCATTAAGGCAGCTTGTTTCTTATGAGCGGGGAAATATTTAGCAGAGAAGTAATAAATCATATCCTGGGGACTACCCACACAACCAGGATCATGAGAATTAAACCATATTTTAGCATCACCCTTTAATGAGAACGGAAATAACTTAAGGATATAGTAGTAACGAACTTTTTCCTCATTAGTGAATAGGGTGGCTATATCATTCAATTTAGTAAGATGTGCCACAACAGTTTTAGATTCATAGCCATAAAAAGGATCAGATTCAACCAAAGTAATTAACTCAGGATCGATAGAGAAATCATAATCCTTGTCACAAATACAGATAGGTGAAGTAGAAAAAGCAGAGTCATTTTTCATTCTAGCATTTAAAGACTTTTCTTTCTACTTTGCTAACAGTTTCTTAAGATCATATCTATCTTTCTAAGCTAAAAGATCTCTAGCAGTTTCTTCATCCATAACATAACCCTCAGGCACATCAGGCAATTCATATCTAGGGGGAGAATCTTCATCATCACTTTCATCAATATTATAAGTTTCAATAATTTCATTTTCTCTAACCCTAGCAAGTTCTTCATCAAGAAATTCACCTAATGGGAAAGTATTATCAAGCATAGAAGTAGTTCCATCATAAGCATCATGCATAGCAGAAGTGGCATCATCAATAACATGTGACATATCAGAATCAATAACAGGAGTAGGTGTCACAAGTTTACTCAAAACAGAAGGTGAATTAAGTGCAAAGCTAGATGGCAGTTCCTTACCTCCCCTCGTAGTTGAGGGAAAATCTTGGTTCTTCCATCTTTCATGTTCCTCATAGTGATCAACAGATATAAATCCCAAGTGAACCAAAGAATAGAGCTATGCTCCCTGGCAACGGTGCCAGAAAATAGTCTTGATAACCCACAAGTATAGGGGATCGCAACAGTTTTCGAGGGTAGAGTATTCAACCCAAATTTATTGATTCGACATAAGGGGAGCCAAAGAATATTCTCAAGTATTAACAGTTGAGTTGTCAATTCAACCGCACGTGAAAGACCTAATGTCTGCAGCAAAGTATTTAGTAGCATAGTAATATCCAGTAGCGATAACGGTGGCAAAAGTAACAGTGGCAACGGAAAAGTAACTAAGCAAAGATCAATATGTGAAAAGCTCGTAGACAATGGATCAGTGATGGATAATTATGTCGGATGCGATTCCTCATGCAACAGTTATAACATAGGGTGACACAGAACTAGCTCCAGTTCATCAATGTAATGTAGGCATGTATTCCGAATATAGTCATACGTGCTTATGGAAAATAACTTGCATGACATCTTTTGTCCTACCCTCCCGTGGCAGCGGGGTCCTATTGGAAACTAAGGGATATTAAGGTCTCCTTTTAATAGAGTACCGAAACAAAGCATTAACACTTAGTGAATACATGAACTCCTCAAACTATGGTCATCACCGGGAGTGGTCCCAATTATTGTCACTTTGGGGTTACCGGATCATAACACCTAGTAGGTGGCTATTGACTTGCAAAATAGGATCAAGAACTCACATATATTCATGAAAACATAATAGGTTCAGATGTGAAATCATGCACTCGGGCCCTAGTGACAAGCATTAGGCATAGCAAAGTCATAGCAACATCAATCTTAGAACATAATGGATACTAGGGATCAAACCCTAACAAAACTAACTTGATTACATGGTAAATCTCATCCAACCAATCACCGTCCAGCAAGCCTACGATGGATTACTCACGCACGGCAGTGAGCATCATGAAATTGGTGATGGAGGAAGGTTGATGATGACCATGGCGACTGATTCCCCTCTTCGGAGCCCCGAACGGACTCCAGATCAGCCCTCCCGATGAAGATTAGGGCTTGGCAGAGGCTATGTATCATAAAACGTGATGAATCCTTCTTTCTGATTTTTTTCTCCCCGAACGTGAATATATAGAGTTGGAGTTGACGTCGGTGGAGCCTTAGGGGGCCCACGAGGTAGGAGAGCACACCCCAGGGGGGCGCCCTGCACCCTCGTGGACAGGGTGTCCCCCCGGCGTTGATGCTTTCGCCAGTATTTTCTATAAATTTCAAAAAGTGTCTCCGTAAATTTCCAGGTCATTCCGAGAACTTTTATTTCTGCACAAAAATAACACCATGGCAATTCTGCTGAAAACAGCGTCAGTCCGGGTTAGTTCCATTCAAATCATGCAAGTTAGAGTCCAAAACAAGGTCAAAAGTGTTTGGAAAAGTAGATAGGATGGAGACGTATCATACCCCAACATCTGTTCCAAAGAAATCTCATCCGCGGGCCTTTTCCGCCATGCTGCCAGAGGGGGAAACCATCACCGGAGGCCATCTTCATCATTCCCGCGGTCTCCATGATGAGGAGGGGGTATTTCACCCTCGGGGCTAAGGGTATGTACCAGTAACTATGTGTTTAATCTCTCTCCCTCATGTTCTTGATTTGGCACGATCTTGATGTAAGATGAGCTTTGTTATATAGTTGGAGCATATGGTGTTCTTCCCTTTATATCTTGTTGTGATGAATTGAGTCTTTCCCTTTGAGGTTCCATAATTATTGGATTGAATATTTTGGACTTGAGAACACTTGTTGTATGTATTGCATGAGGATACCCATGGTGACAATGGGGTATTCTACTGAGACACTTGATGTATGTTTTGGTAATCAACTTCTAGATTCCTGAAGTCACAATGGGGTAATCAAGGCACATAGGTTGCTACACACTTTCGTCCTACTTTCTCTGATAGAAACTTTGGGGTACTCTTTGAAATTCTTTGTGTTGGATTGAATATTATGAATCTAAAATTGTTTGATGCATATAAAATAATTAACTCATGAACAATTTTGGTGACATTTGAGTATCTAGATGACATTAGAGTTGATTGATGTGTATCATATGGTGTTATTTTATTACAAACTCTAGGGCTTTTGTGACACTTATAGGGATAGACCAATAGATTGATCGAAAAGGATAACTTTGAGGTAGTTCGCTACGTACAACATTTTCATCTTATGTTTCTTCGCTATTGATAAGAACTTTGGAGTGATTATTTATCGCACATTGAGGGATGGTTATATGCTTCAATTATATTAGCACTGTTGAAAGATTCACTCCAGTGAAAGTATGAACCTTAGGCCTTGTTTCTAAGCATTGGTATATCCTTTGTACTCACTTTTACTACTTGTTACCTTGCTTTTTATTATTTCAAATTACAAAAACCCTATATCTACTATCATACTGGACTTGTATCACCATCTCTCCATCGAAGTAGTGCGCCTTTACAATTTACCATTGTATTGGGTGTGTTGGGGACACAAAAGATTCTTTGTTTTTTATTGTAGGTTTTTTTGAGAGAGACCATCTTCACCCTACACCTCACACGGGTTGACAAACCTTAGGGCATCCACTTGAGGGAAATTTGTTGTTTTCCTACAAAACTCTGCGCTTGGAGGCCCAACAGAGTCTACAAGAAGAAAAGTTTTGTAGTAGACATCTCCACCTCTATCTCCCCGACCCCCACCCTTTGTAAGTCCAGCACCCGTCTCTCTCTTTTTCCTCTCTCTCTACTTGGGGTTAGGATTACTTTCAACTGTGGCATGGATGATCTGCCTTGATGGATCCTTGCTTGTAGTAATGTTCAATATTATTGCTTCCTAGTGTCAGTGTACATGTGTTGGGTTCTTGGGCTTTAGATGAATGTTAGTGTTTAAAACTCAGTTCTTCTTAGATGAATTTTTCTTTCTAGATGATGTCCACCAGTGACATGAGGAAGTTTCTAAAGCATGGTTTCAAGTTGAGATCAATGAGATGGTTAGAAGGGCCAATGAGAGGGAGAGAGGTGCAATCATGCCGCTGTCCAGTAAGATAAAATGGCAGAAAGGGGGTTTACATTGATTTATTTGACCATACCAAATTACGATAGTATCTAGTATACTAGGTGGACCTGAGGTAAAAGTTTGAGGTCAATTGAATCGAGTTTGAGTTAAGTTTTGTCCAAAACAAAACTTTAGGAAGAAAAGAGCTTTGAAGAGGACGGCCTAGCTAGGATAATCATTAGTTCTGAAATTTCATAGAATGGTAGATAGGTCATAATATTACTTTAGGATGAAATGAGTTTTTGGCTATGTATTCATGCTGGTGCTTTCGAGATGGAGATCAAAAGCACAAAATCATAATGGACATATCATGTCACATCACTACAGGAATCAGGCACTTTGACGTCCGCCATGGCGGACGGCAAAGTTCTTTGCCGTCAGCCAACTGACGGCAATAGGTCCGGCTGAATAGGCTACGGCAAAGGCTTCTTTGCCGTCAGCTGGCAGACGGCAAAGATGAAACGGTCTTTGCCATCAGCCAGCTGACGGCAAAGGTCCTAGACGACACACATTACAACGTCTGGCCGTTAGGGGGCTAACGGTGAGCTTTGCCGTCAGCTGGCGGACGACAAAGACCATTGCACCTTGGTCGTCAGCCAGCGGATGGCAAATTAACCAAATAGGACAGCCCCCAGGCTGTACAGGGAGCTACCACGTGGCATCTTTGTCGTCGGCTGGCGGACGGAAGCGGACGGCAAAGATCCTGTATAGCCCCTGTTTTTTTGTGTTTTTTCTTAAATTCATTCAATTTGAACACACAAGTTTCAACGCACAAATTTCAACACACAAATTTCACAAAAGACATATCCAACACACAAGTTTCATCATATATACATACATAACCAACACATAGTTCCATCCATACATATTACAAAAGTTTCACATTGTTCATCCAACATCGTTATCCATCCATCCATATAACAAGTTCCATTCATGCAAGTTCATCGATACAAAATAAAAGCAGAAAGGGAAAAGAAGCACTCCATCCATGCAAGCTTCCGTGAATTAAATGAGATCTACAAAATGGGAAACAAGAAATTTAGAAGAAGAAGAAAATGAAGAAGAAGAAGAAGACTGGCATAAGAAGTAAGCATACTTAGGTAAAATGGAGCTAACCTAGCTAATTATGCCATCTTTGAGTGAACTAAGCATATTATGCCATCTTGGTCATTTTGGAGCTAACCTAGGAAAACTAGGTCATTTTGGAGCTAACCTAGGTAAACTTGGTCATTTTGGAGCTAACCTAGGTAAACTAGGTCATTTTGGAGCTAACCTAGGTAAACTTGGTCATTTTGGAGCTAACCTAGGTAAACTAGATAATTTTGGAGCTAATCTACCTAAAATGGATCATACTGGAGCTAACCTAGGTAAACTTGGTCATTTTGGAGCTAACCTAGCTAAAATGGATCATTTGGAGCAAACCTAGCTAAACTTGGTCATTTTGGAGCTAACCTAGGTAAAATGGATCATATTGGAGCTAACCTAGGTTAAATGGGTCATTTTGGAGCTAACTTTACTAATTATGCCATTTTTGAGTTAACTAAGCATATTTATGCCATTTTTTACACAAGTAACCCAAGTGTATGTCATTATTGAGCAAACCTAGGAAACTAAGCATATTAGAGATTACTTAGCATATTAGAGCTAACTTATGTCATTTCGGAGGAAAGAAAGCTAAGTATATATAGATCATTCTGGAGATCTGACATACCTGACATAGTTCACTCCTCATTCTTCTTCTCCTTCTCCTTCCTCATCCTAATGCACCAAGAGCGGCGAGGCGGTGGAGGCAGTGGGATGTAGTCTTCTACCACAATTGGCATGGTCATGTCGCCCGGCTGTGGGATTGCCGGCGCCACCACCATCGCGAGGTCATTATCAGGCACCACCACCATGACGAGGCCATCTTCAAGCAGCACCATCGCTACATCTTCCTCAGCCACCACCATCTCTTGCCCATCGTCATCCACCACCATCGCCACGTCATCCTCAGCCACCACCATCTGTTGCCCATCGTCAGCCTGCACCTCCTCATCCCCACTCCATTCCGGATCATCCTCGCTGCTGCTTTTGCTGCAGCCAGAGTCGCTGCTGCTTTGGCTGTAGCCAGAGTTGCTGCTGCTGCTCCCATTGCCTGACCAAATGCAACAATGACCATTAACAATCGATGTGAGACAAAGCAAAATGTAGAGGAAGAAGAGGCAGAATGTACTGGCATCATCATCGTCTTGGTAGCGCATGCGACACATAGTCGTGTTGAACACCTTCACGGTGAGCATGGCATCGCCGTCGTACCTGAAGAGAAGGAAGTACCCATGCCGCAGGTCGTAGGCACGGTAGAACTGCTCCCAGCCATGACACAGGTACATGTGGCCGTACCTGATCACCAACTCCACGTCCCAAAGCCTGCGAAACCCACTGCCGACCTGTCGCAGCTTCACATTCTTTGGTCGATGGCCGTCCAGCATCGTCATAAAAGTGTCAGGCAGCCTCTGTAGTTTGGGACAAGGAGTGATGTAGCAAACAACAGAGTTATCATAATGAGATGGGTGAAGGGGAGATCTCTCCTTTTATATACCTGCCTCTTGGAGGAATACCCAAGTATCATACTGAAGAACTCGAAAGCATCCAACTCGTACTCCAGTGTGGCAGAGCGGAGCCAGCGGTGACGTCCTCCCCCATCTCTAATAAGCAGCAGAAGAGACCAATTACTATCTAGCTAGAAGCATATCTATAAACATAGAGCCATGTTTCTAGACATGAAAGAAAACTAAGAAAAAAAAGCAATGCACTTGTGCTCAACAACATCAACAACACTTAATTAATTTGGTAGGTTAGTTGGCAATGGCAATTGGCACCCTTCAAAACTAGGAATTTCTTTAGATGTGAAAGAAAACTGAAAATGTTGAAAAAAGAGCATAGTAATCTAAAAATAGGGAAAAAATACACTTCGTCTTCCTCCTCTTTATCTTCTTCTTCTTATTTTCTTCATCTTTCTTCTTTCTTATTAACCAAAACAAAACCTAAAGTTCCTTATGGTGTGATCACATTGGAATACTTGTGGCAACAATCATAGTTGCACCATATTTTAGGTGGCTCTAGGGCCACACACCAAGCAAACAAACATACCTCTAATCAGAAACTAAGGGTAGTGTCCTAAAATCAATTTACTTTGTATGCAAATCAGAACAAGTACCACATCACATTACCATAGGATCCTAGTACAGAAAAGGTATGTAAATGCAAGCTGGGGTAAGACATTATAACCATACTGCAATCTTATACTTGCTCAACTATGATCACAGGAGACACAACTAACATACGAGTTTGAGGCACACACACCTCAACAATGATGTTGCCACTTGCCAGGACTGTGACCGTCGTAGTCACTCAGATCAACACGGCCTCCTGTTTAGATTGATATTATGCTTTCATGCCTATGCTAGTGAGAAAGACACGCTAGACTTTCCTTCGGCTTGCTGAATGTATAGTTTGACTTTCCGCAAAAAAGAAAAAGAAAAAGACGGGTATAGTTTGCCTCTTATGACAGATTCCATAAGCAATATGCATGCCTTGTTGTTTTCTCAAATTAAACTAATTCGAGTGGTGCTGATTACTTCAACAGGTTCATGCTTAATTATTTCAATATTTTTAAAAATAATTTATTTGTGTTGTTCTTGTAGGGGGCAGAATTATCATATTATAGGGAACTTATCTAGTTATATTAATATCGATGAGATTCTATCTCCTGGGAAAAGAAACACTGCATACTCAGGTGTGATCAGCAGCTGGATTATACACCATGCTTCACATCAGTGCACCAGCACCGCATTTCAGTAGCAGGCTACGCATCTTGAGCTACTGGTGTGTATCAGCAAGCTATCAGGTTCTATTCGCACGGACCCTAAGAACTTCCAAGTCTGGATGAGCTATCATAATCAATTCTTGCACTGCAATATAAGGCTCTCTACTCTAAACCTAAACTAAAGTAAACCTAAACTAAACCAAACCTAAAGTAAACCTAAACTAAACTTAAAATACAGAAAGAAAAACAAAAAAATACAAGAGTCTCACCGGTTGGAGAAGGGGGCGCCGGAGGGGTGGGCGGCCGCGGTGGTGGAGGAGAGGGGCGCCGGGGTGGTCGGGTGGAGGAGGTGGCGTCGGAGCGCCGGGGCGGCCGCGGTGGTGGAGCAGAGGGCCGCCGGGTGGAGGAGGGGGCGCCAGAGCGGCGGGGCGGTCGAAGTGGTGGAGCAAAGGGGCACCGGGGCCACCGGGGTGGAGGAGGGGGTGCCTCGGCGACGTGGGTGGCGTGGGGCGGCGGCGGCTCGGGCACGAGGCGGCGCGGTGCGACGACGGGGATGGCGCGGGGCGGGGAAGGGGGTCACCGGGGCTGCTGGGGCGGTGCGGTGACAGGGGTGGCTCGGGGCGGGGTGGCGCGGGGCGGCGGCGGCTCAGGCGCGAGCGGAGAGAGAGGGGGGATAGAGAGATGGGGCGCGGGCGGGCGTCCATGGATTTTAGTTAGGGCATGGTTCTTTGCCGTCCACCAGCAGACGACAAAGATCCTAGCTAACGGACGTTAGCTTGGCCACTTCCTTTGTCGTCTGCTAGCGGACGGCAAAGAAAGTGTCCGTTAGGTGGTTCTCGGGAGTGGGCCACCCTCATTCTTTGCCGTCTGCTGACGGACGGCAAAGAGTTGGCTGACGGCAAATAGCGTTTTTGCCATCAACCCTTTCTTTGCCGTCCGCTTTGTGGAAGCGGATGGCAAAGAAGCTCTTTGCCCAGCTGGCCGACGGCAAGGAGGAGGCAGATGACAAAATGCCAGATTCCAGTAGTGCATCTATTGATTGCATGTGATGTTTATCTTTTTATGCATCTTATTTTGTTTAGGACGACGGTAGCATTATAAGATGATCCCTTCACTTGATTTCAAGATAAAAGTGGTCTCCCTAAGTATGAACCATTGCAAAAGTTCGTTGTTTCGAAGCACCTCGTGATGATCGGGTGTGATAGACTCTATGTTCACATATAGTGGGTGTAAGCCAGTTTTTACACATATGGAATACTTGAGTTAAACTTGACGAGCCTAGCATGTACAGACATGGCCTCGGAACACAAAGGACCGAAAGGTCGAACATGAGTCATATAGTGGATATGATCAACATGGAGACGTTCACTATTGATGACGATCCCATCTCACGTGATGATCGGACATGGGTAGTTTATTTGGATCATGCAGTACTTAGAAAACTTGAGGGATGTTGATTTAAGTGCGAGTTCATTAGTAATATGATTAATTGAACCAATTATCATGAGCATAATCTTAGTGTGTTTGCAAAAAATATGTTGTAGATTAATGGCTCATGTTGTAGCTCCCTTGAATGTTAATGCACTCCTAGAGAAAGAAAAGTTGAAAGATGATGGAAGCAACTATGCGCACTGGATCCGTAATTTGAGGATTATCCTCACTGCTGCACAGAAGACTTATGTCACCTCTAGGACTGCCACCCGCTCCTGCAAATCTGGATGCTATGAACATTTGACAAACTAGAAGTGGTGACTACATGATAGTTCAATGCGCCATGCTTTACGGCTTAGAACCAGGGCTCCAAAGACGTTTTGAGCACCACAGAGCACATGAGTTGTTCCAGGAGCTGAAATTGGTATTTCAGGCTCATGCCTGGGTTGAGAGGTATGACATCTTCGACAAGTTCTTTAGCTGCAAGATGGAGGAGAACAGCTCCGTTAGCGAGCACATACTCAAGATGTCTGGGTACTACAACCTCCTCAATCAATTGGGAGTTAATCTTCCGGATGAAATAGCGATTGATAGAGCTCTCCAATCACTGCCACCAAGCTACAAGGGCCTCGTGATGAACTATAATATGTGAGGGAAATATGCCCTAGAGGCAATAATAAAATTGTTATTTATATTTCCTTATATCATGATAAATTTTTATTATTCATGCTAGAATTGTATTAACCGGAAACTTAGTACATGTGTGAATACATAGACAAAACAGAGTGTCTGTAGTATGCCTCTACTTGACTAGCTTGTTAATCAAATATGGTTAAGTTACGTGACCATAGACATGTGTTGTCATTTGATGAACGGGGTCACATCATTAGAGAATGATGTGATGGACAAGACCCATCCGTTAGCTTAGCATTATGATCATTTAGTTTTATTGCTATTGCTTTCTTCATGACTTATACATATTCCTCTAACTATGAGATTGTGCAACTCCCGAATACCGGAGGAACACCTTGTGTGGTATCAAATGTCACAACGTAACTAGGTGATTATAAAGATGCTCTACAAGTGTCTCTGAAGGTGTTTGTTGAGTTGGCATAGAACAAGATTAGGATTTGTCACTCCGTTTATTGGAGAGGTATCTCTGCGCCCTCTCGGTAATGCACATCACTATAAGCCTTGCAAGCAATGTGACTAATGAGTTAGTTGAGGGATGATGCATTACGGAACGAGTAAAGAGACTTGCCAGTAACGAGATTGAACTAGGTATGAGGATATCGACGATCGAATCTCGGGCAAGTAACATACCGATGACAAAGCGAATGACGTATGTTGTTATGCGGTTTGATCGATAAAGATCTTCATAGAATATGTAGGAACTAATATGAGCATCCAGGTTCAGCTATTGGTTATTGACCGGACATGTGTCTCGGGCATATCTACATAGTTCTCGAACCCGTAGGGTCCACACGCTTAATGTTTGATGACGATTTGTATTATGAGTTATGTGTTTTGGTGACCGAAGTTTGTTCAGAGTCCCGAATGAGATCACGGATATGACGAGGAGTCTCGAAATGTTCGAGAGGTAAAGATTCATATATTGGAAGGTAGTATTCGGACATCGGAATGGTTCCGAGTGATTCAGGTATTTTTCCAGAGTACCGAGGGGTTACCGGAACCCCCTGGGGAAATAATGGGCCTTAGTGGGCCTTAGTGGAGAGAGAGGAGGGCCGCAAGGGGTCGCCCCCCCATGGAAGTCCGAATTGGACTAGGGGAGGGGGCAGCGCCCTCCTTTCCCTTTCCCTCTCCCTCTCCTTCCTATTCCCTCCGGTGGAGAAAGGAAAAGGGGGAGGGGCCGAATCCTACTTGGACTAGGAGTCCAATTAGGACTCCCCCCTTGGTGCGCCCCTCCTGGCCGTCGGCCTCCTCCTCCCCCCTTTATATACGGGGGCGGGGCACCCCAAAGACACACCAAGAAATCTCTTAGCCATGTGCGGTGCGCCCCTCCACAGTTTACTCCTCCGGTCATAGCGTCGTAGTACTTACACTACAAAAAAAGACACATCCATGACATTTTGGGCTGAACTAATCTTTTTTCTGTCATGCTTATGACACTTCTATGACGATAATTGTGACAAAACCCGGTATCATCATAGATGTGGTGGGCTCCTACTTCTATGACAAAAAATCATGGCAGAAAATGGGCTTTTCGTCCTGGGCAGGATGGAGACGCAGCTGCATGACATTCTTTGGGTTGTCCATGATGGAAAAAACCGTGGTAGAAGCGAGGGAGAGGAAAATATCGGGGAGTTCCCAGTTACGGTAGGTGGTCGGGGGCCGAGCAATGCGCGTTTTTCTCGTACACGTACGCGCGTGGGTGCGAGGCATTGGGCTCTAACTGAACCCGAGCCAGGCGTTCGGCTACTGAATCCGAGCGATTGCACTGCAATCTATGTGTTACTGAACCCGAGCGATCGATCGATGGCTGTTAACTAAACCCGATCGAGCAATTCCTTCGCCACACTTCTGCTAACTAAATCTGATTAATGCTGCCTCTGGATGAACAGTGAGCGTTGTTGGGGGGTGGATGAACAGTTCCCGGTGGGGGGTTGGATGAACAGGACCTTGTGGTAGTAGAGGCTGTTGTCGCTGGATGAACAGGACCCCGATTGAGCCGGTTGGGGGTGGATGAACAGGACCTTGTGGATGAAAGTGCATTATATTGACTAGAGGGGGGTGAATAGGAGATTTTTATGAAATTCTTCACTGAGGAATTTGCCGGTGAGGAAATTCCTTAGCGAAGAACTACTAGCAACGGAATAAGTACTCAAAAGTAAACATAACAGAATACAAGCATGGTCATCATGATGAAATGAAGACAGGCACAGAGTACAGGTAGCGTAAGCACAGGATGAAGACAAACAGACTGAAGAAATTGAACTAAGGAAATTGAGAAAGTCTTCAGTCAAAGTCTTCAAACACAGATATGAACAAGCACACAACACAGTTATGAGGAATTGAAAGAGTTGAGGAAATAGAACCAGTAAGCTTGGTGAAGACAATGATTTGGTAGACCAGTTCCAACTGATGTCTCAGTTGTAAGTCTGGTTGGAGTGGCTAAGTATTTAAACTCGAGGACACACAGTCCCGGACACCCAGTCCTAAACATGCAGCTCAGGACACCCAGTCTTCACCGTATTCCCCTTGAACTAAGGTCACACAGACCTCGTCCAATCACTCGTGGTAAGTCTCAGGTGACTTCCAAACCTTCACAAACTTGGTCACTTGGCAATCCACAATTCTCTTGGATGCTCTAGACCATGACGCCTAACCGTCTGGAAGAAGCACAGTCTTCAAATGTAACAAGCGTCGAATCCACGCAGGATCAATCTCTTCAGTGATGCTCAATCACTTGGGGTTTGTAGGTGTTTGGGTTTGGGTTTTTCCTCACTCGATGATTTTTGCTCAAAGTCCTCAGAGGATGGGTTGCTCTCAAATGACAAGTGTCAGTTTCTCTCGGAGCAGCCAACCAGCTAGTGGTTGTAGGGGGCGGCTATTTATAACCTAGGGAGCAGCCCGACATGATAAGACATAAATGCCCTTCAATGATATGACCGTTAGATGGATAGATATTTTGGGACAGTTGGCGCATAGCACAGCAACGGTCGGAATTTTGAGTAGCTAAATCCTCAGGGCTATCATGTTCCTCACTGTGTAGGAAATCCGCACTGGCGAATTCCTAACTCCTCAGTCAGAACAAATTCCTCACAGACCAGAAGAACTTCGTCTCTGTCGCTGAAGAATATGACTGGACTGTATGAGATTTCCAATGGCTTTACTCGAAGGGATTGGTAGGTGTAGGATTTTGAGTTGAGCATCACATGGAAAATTTTCCTTAGTATTTCCTCGACACCCTTTAACAGTATGGTGTTTCCTATGACTCAAGAAAGAGAAAATGAAACTACGAAAACAAAAGTCTTCATGCTTCATGTTCCTCGAATGAATACCAAGTCTTCAAGGTCACACCAATTTCTTCACTTTCAAAGTCTTCAGAAAGTCTTCAGAAATCCAAAGTCTTCCGTCGAAGAACTTCATTTTTAGGGGTCAACTTTCTCTGTAAATATCAAACTCCTCATAGACTTATAGACCTGTGTACACTCACAAACGCATTAGTCCCTTAACTTATAAGTCTTCAATACACCAAAATCACTAAGGGGCACTAGATGCACTTACAATCTCCCCCTTTTTGGTGATTGATGACAATATAGGTTAATTTTTCAACGGGGATAAACATGTGAAGTGTAAATACTGATATTGAGGAATTTGATTGCAAGATATAGAAGAACTCCCCCTGAAGATGTGCATAGTGAGGAATTTGCTTTTGAAGCAATGCACACTTGAAGAGTTGAATCATGGAGATCTCCCCTTATATCTTGTAATTCATACACGCATTTGACATATGACAGTGAAGAATTTGAAATGCATGATGAAATATGGTGACTGGTGTAATTCAGCATGCGTGCAATAATATTAGCAGGGAATAAGCATGCAGAAAATGTCTCAAGAGTATCAGAGCACCATCGGGTTTAAGTTTACAACTCGATCCAATAAAGTCTTACAAGAACGAGTTGAAGACTAACTCAAAGTTCTCCCCCTTTGTCATCAAATGACCAAAAGGATCAAAAATGAAGACTAACGCCCCTGAAGAATATCAAGTTGATGAAGGAGCGCCAGCATTGTTGGGGTCGTTTGTTGTAGTAGGGCCTGCCGCAGTGTCGTCCAAGTCTTCATTTTCATCAGTGTCGCGCGATGAGGAATATGAGCTGGCCACCAAGGAAGGAACCTTGACATTCTTGAATTTCTTCGGTGGAGGTGCAGACCAGTCAAACTCTTCCTTGAGACCCATTTTCTTCAGATCGTCTTCACCATATAGATGTGACAGAATGGCCCAGGTGCGACCGAAGACTTCATGGAGGTAGTAATGGTTTTTCTTCACTGCATTGTGTGTAGCATTCATGTTGTGAAGAAATGAACCAAACTGACACTTAACCCATTTATGATTTCGATCCACCTTCTGGTGAAGACTAAGCATAAGCTCACGATCAGTCATCACACGAGGAGCAGTGGCTTGAGGAGTAGACTTGGGTGCATTGGCAGGGTCATGTGTGGCAGAGTCATCATTGGTGGAATAAGAGGCAGCTTTGCGAAACTGACCATCCAATGGACGAATGCCTTCATCTATAACAGCTGGTGCCTTGCCCTTTCCATCAACTGAGGAATAGGTCTGTTTGAGGACTTCAATCGGGGCCAAGTAGCTGAGGTGATTCTGAAAATCAGCTTTGTAGTTGAGTGAAGACCTGGTCCTGAGGAATCTCATAATCCAAGGTGCATAAGGCTTCAGCTCAAACGGAGACAGTGCACCATTTGCTAGATTCCTCATGAAGAAATCGTGATAATTGACAGGAATGCCATGAACGATGTTGAATATCAGATTCTTCATGATGCCAACAATTTCCTCATCAGATGAGTCATGGCCTTTGATAGGACTTATTGTCCTCGTAAGAATTCGATAGACAGTTCTGGGCACATAAAGCAATTCCTTCACGAGGAATTTGGTTCTTGGTGCCTGACCTGGCTTCAAAGGTTTCATCAGCACCTGCATGTAGTGATTGGTAAGCTAAGGTTCACTGTAGATGCAACGAGCTTCTTCAAGGGGAGGACTGAGTGGTAAGGCACGAAGCAATTCAGAGGCTGGTGCAGTGTAGTGAGTGTTTTCAGACATCCAGTCCAGCACCCATGAATTCACATCTTCAGAATCTCCTGTGATGTGCAGCGTTGCATAAAAGTGAAGAATCAGTTCTTCATTCCAATCGCAGATGTCAGAGCAAAAGTTTAACAGGCCAGCGTCATGAAGAACACTGAGGACCGGTGCGAAGCACGGCAGAGATTCCATATCCACGTGAGGAATATGCTCATGGTAGAAGAATTTCTCTTTGTTGAACATCACTGAGGAATAGAAATTGGCTTGACTAGCAGTCCAGAAATGCCTCTTCCTAATGCGAGCAGAGTTATAAGGGTTGTAGTCTTCGAAGAATACATGCTCGACAAAGAAATCATCAGCCTTGAACTTTTGCTTCCATGAGAATGGATCCTTTGGCTTAGGCAGAGGAGTGTCAGTGAGTTGCATCACGACCTTAGGAATCGCAATCTCAGGTTCTTTAGGCTGAGGAATTTCTGGTTCCTCTTCAGTGGCAGTCTGCGTCTTCAGATGTTCAGCAGCAGCATTTTCTTCAGCGCTAGTGGCTGAAATTTCTTCACGCACAGATGAAGTGAGTGAGTTTCTTCAGAGCCCATTTGAACAGTTTGTGCCGGTGACTGAGGTATTTGCTGCAACGGTGTGAACATTGGAGAGTTTGGATGCTGACTTTCCCAGAATTCATCACTTATTACGGGTGTGGAGCAGCCAACGTCCACATCTTCATCTTCCATTTCTTCAACGCCAGCCTCTTCAGCTGTGAACTGAGGCATAGGCGAGGAGATAACAGGTGTTGAAGGGATCGCATCCACTTCAATTTCTTCATCAATCTGCTCTGATGAAGCAGCAGAATGATTTTCTTCATCAGATCCGCTAGGGATCTCATATTCTTCACCAAAAGGAACAAGGTCCTTTGATGGCATGGTTGAGATTGGAACATCATCAATGGGATTAGCGAAAGAACTTGTCAAAGGCTTCATCTTCTTTGGAGCTGAAGAATCTGAAGTAGTTGATGCTTTCCTTTTCTTCACTGTTGCACTCTTTGCAGCCTTGGTCTTCTTCACATCTGATGCAGATGGAAGGATCGGAGTTGGTGTTGGCGCAGGAGGAGCAGAGGAATCTGGTTGATTTTCTTCAGGCACAACTGATGTAGTTGCCCTGATTTCTTCAGTTTCTTCAGGCGCACCACTAGTGGATGCCCTGGCAATTTCTTCAGTGGCTGGAATGCAGTCATCAGCCCTGGAACTCACATTTTCTTCAGCAACCTGATTGTCATCAGCGGTGCTAGCATTTTCTTCACTAGGCTGAGCAGATGCTTCAGCCTGAGGAATTTCCTGTTGCGTTGGGGCTGCAACATTGGAGGTGAACTGTTCTGTTATCTTTACAAATCTGACTTTGGCTCCCAACCAGTCAGCATAATAGCGATCAAATTCATCACTCAGTTTCTTGATTTCTGATTGGAGAGCAACAAGTTCTTCAGGTGAAAGCTTCAGAACGTTTTGCTTCAGAAAGCGCTCTTTCTTGTACTGCGCTTTCTTCACCCTCCTCCCCTGTTCAAATTTCCATTTCTCTTCTTGTATGAAGTGAGTCAACATGTGACTTTGGCCAGTAGTCAGCTTGAAGTCAGGCATGGGAGTGTTGGGGTCCTTGTGCCAAACGTCAATGTATTCGAGGATCAACTTGGGATCCAAAAGAAGTGACACATTTGTTCCCTTGGCTCTAGCTGACCTAACTTGCCTATCTTTGATGATTTCTGCAAATTCATCATCATCAGCTTCGTCTTCTTCAGACGGCACTTGGAAAGCGACTTGCTTCTTCTAAGGACTTGGGCGAGGACCTCGTCCAGCAGTGGCCTTTGTCTTCAGGAGAGAGGGTCCCGTTGAGGAATTTGGTGCAACTGAGAAACTAGCTGAGACACCTGAGGAAATGGAGATGCCTGCAATCCTTTGGCACGAGGCAAGATGCACAGGTGCAGAGGACTTTGTCAGAACAGCTGAGGACTTTGGAGGAGCTGAGGGTTTTGAAGGAGCAGGAGCAGCATGAGGAATTTGCCGTGAGGGCTTTGAGGATTCTGGCCATGAGGGCATTGTTGGTGAAGCACTTGGCTTGCGCGCAGGCTTCTTTGACATAGCCTTCTTCGGCTTGACAGCAGAGGCCTCAGCAGAGGCAGCAGCAGAGTCTTCATTGAATTTCCTCACTGCTTCTCTGGCTTGCTTAGCCAACTTGGCTTGGCGCTTGGCCCATTCATCAGGATAGTCCTCATCGCGCTTGAGGCTGGTGGGATCAGCCATTTGGCCAGGTGCCAATGGAGGTCTTGGGCATGGAGGGTTGAGTGCGAATTTCTTCATGTACTTGGGAGTGACATATCTGTACTCCCTCCACTCTCTAGCCCATCTCCTCTCTATCTTCTGAATGTGCACCTTGCGCTCATTCTTGGTTTCCTCAGTAGGTGTGCAGTACCCAACATATATTTCATCAGGGATCTCAAACATTGTATTGACCTCAGGCCTCTTTCCTCCTTTCTGTATCTTCTTACTGTCAGCCATTTTCTTCAGTTGAGGAATTTGGACAATTGAATTCTCTGAAGAAGTATGCAACTTTTCTTCAAGGAATGCTGCAAATGAGTTAAGTTGATGAGAACCTAGCAATTCAGCAGCTGACATGAGTACCTGTGAACAGAGTATAGTTGCAAGGAATTTGGAGAGGTCATATGCGTTCTCAGAAGGTTTTTCAAAAAGGAACAAGTTTGAGGAATTTGACCAGATGAGTCTTGAAAAATTTCACTAAGTGTTCTTTGTCTTAGGTTCCAGAGTTGTATAGATCGAAGATCCACACAATTAAGGAATCTTTGAAGAAAAATGATGCTTAGAGAAACGAATCAAGAACAGATGACTTGTGAGATGTTTAGTGTGTGAAGATATGAAAAAAAACACCTTTGAAGATTTTGTAGTTAATCATTCGAATCAATGAGGGCAGTAAAAGTAACTTTTAATTACCCTGGATGAAGAACACGACGAACAGTGAAGTGGAGAGGTGAAGTTCGTCTCTGCAAATCTTCCACGCCCTAACTCGGCGGAGGAAGACGGCTATGGCGGCGGCAGAGTGAAGATTTCCGCAGTCGGCGTGAGTACAGCGGCGACGAGGTCGAGGCCGTGAAGCTCTTCCTCACCGGCGACGATGAAGTAGCAGCGGCGCTAGGGTTTGAGAAGCTCGAGCTGGAGAGAGGTCGAGCGGAGTAAAAGAAGTGAGGAAGGGAAGGAGGGGTATTTATAGCCACGGTGAAAAACTGTTCGCCTGAAGAAATTGGACGAACGTTCCCCTGACCCTTCTCATTCGCTTGACATGTGTCACCCACGTACTGAGAGGTGGAGATCGTTCGCGATCATGGGTGAAAGGATAAGTATGTCGTGGGATGCGGAATGGTTTGAGCGGCAAAGCCGAAAATTTAGATAAGATAGGTTTTAAAGTTCCGTTCACAATTTCTTCAGCTGACAAGAACACAGTGAAGATTTTGAACGAGTTTCAAATAGAACACACATGAAGAATTTGTGAATAGTTTGGGTTGAGTATAGCATAGAGGGGAAGGGTCCGATCACATTCACTTAGCAGAAAAACCAACTTGAAGAATTAGCAATAAGTGAATGCTGTAGAGGACATAAACTCATATATATATATATATATAGACAATGAAGAAAAACGATGGAAACTGTGAAGACAATGCAAAGTTGAAGAATATGAATAATTGAGGAATTTAAACTTTTGGTGGTGGCGTGACCCACCATATAAGAATGATGATTTCAGACACCGCGTACAATTATCGTAGGGTTCTGAGAATCAAATTCTTCGTTAATTTCTTCACACTAAGAGTGTTATTCTTCATTGATTGAAGAGAAACGTTTCTTCATGTGTTGCACATCTAAGTCATCAATTTTGCATAAGTGTTAGGATGAGTGTCCTTTTCAAAGAACATTCGAAGATTCTAGGATATTTAGCTCACATCGCAACTTGCTAAATCTCTTCTCATCCAAGGGCTTTGTGAAGATACCTGCTAGCTGTTCTTCAGTATTCACATGCTCAATATAAATATCACCCTTTAACACATGATCACGAAGAAAATGATGACGGATCTGAATGTGCTTTGTCTTCGAGTGTTGAACTGGGTTGTGAGCAATCTTGATGGCACTCTCATTGTCACAGAAGAGAGGCACATTCTTCATGTTGACATCATAGTCCTTGAGAGTTTGCTTCATCCATAGCAATTGAGCACAGCAAGAACCAACGGCAATGTACTCAGCTTCAGCAGTAGATAGTGATAGGTAGTTCTGTTTCTTCGAGGACCAACAGACCAAAGATCGTCCGAGGAAATGACATGTACCAGATGTTGACTTGTGGTCCACATGATCACCAGCATAGTCAGAGTCAGAATATCCAATGAGATCAAAAGCCGAGCCCTTGGGGTACCATAATCCAAGTGTTGGTGTTTGAGCTAGATATCGAAGAATATGCTTCATAGCCTTATGGTGTGATTCCTTCGGTGTAGCTTGAAATCGGGCACACATAGATGCACATAAGTACAATAAAGAGCCAATTATGGAGCGGTATACCTTATGATCAAAGTCGATACCATTTTCATCAGTGCACAAATGGCCATTTGTGGGCATGGGAATTTTGACGCCTTTGCAATCTTGCATGCCGAATTTCCTCAGTACATCCTTGAGGTATTTCTCCTGGGATATGAATATGCCATTGCGTTGTTGACGAATTTGAAGACCTAAGAAGAATTTCAACTCTCCCATCATAGACATTTGATATTCTTCACTCATCATATAGGCAAATTCATCACTATAACGTTGGTCAGTACAGCCAAAGATAATATCATCAACATATATTTGGCACACAAACAATTCACCATCATAAGATTTAGTGAAAAGAGTAGGGTCAAGTGAACCGAGTTTGAAGCCTCTCTTCATGAAGAATTCCTTCAAGGTATCATACCACGCCCGTGGGCCCTGCTTGAGGCCATAGAGGGCCTTGTTCAGTCTGAAGACTTTGTCAGGATTCCTTGGATCTTCAAAACTTGGGGGTTGAGCAACATATACTTCTTCCTCAAGATTACCATTGAGGAATGCACTTTTCATATCCATTTGATATAAAGTGATATCATGATGGTTAGCATAAGAAAGTAATATGCGAATAGCCTCAAGTCTAGCAACAGGTACAAAAGTTTCATCGAAATCAATTCCTTCAACCTATGTGTAGCCTTGAGCTACGAGTCGTGCCTTATTCCTCACCACAAGGCCATTTTCATCTTGCTTGTTGTGGTAGATCCACTTTGTGCCAATGATATTGTGCTTGCGAGGATCTGGACGTTTGACCAGTTCCCAGACATTGTTGAGCTCGAACTGATGTAATTCTTCTTGCATGGCCTGAATCCACTCAGGCTCCAGAAATGCTTCATCTACCTTAGTGGGCTCTGTAATAGAGACAAAAGCATAGTGCCCACAAAAGTTAGATAAATGTGAAGCTTTTGAGCGTGTGAGAGGACCTGGCGCTTTGATGTCATTGATGATCTTTTCAACTTGCACTTCTTTTGCAATGCGAGGATGAGCTGGTTGTCGTTGAAGAATTCGATAAGCATTCTCTTCAGCACCATTTTCTTCAGTATTTTCTTCAGGTGCATTAGCTCGACGTTCTTCATGTTCTGGAATGAATTCTTCAGTAGATTCTTTAGTAGGAATGACATCCTCAGTAGCCTTGAACTTGATAGTTTCCTCAGGTGCTGGTTCATCTATCACAGTAGGTAGGTGCTCTCTTTGTGAGCCATTAGTTTCATCGAACCGCACATCTACAGTTTCAACAACCTTGTGAAGAACGTTGTTCAAGACTATGTAGGTGTGCGAGTCCTTTCTGTAACCAAGCATAAAACCTTCATGTGCTTTCGGTGCAAATTTTGAGTTGTGATGAGGATCTCTAATCCAACATTTAGTACCAAAGACTTTGAAATAACTTACGTTGGGTTTCTTATCAGTGAGGAGTTCATAGGCAGTCTTCTTGAAGAATTTGTGAAGATATACTCTATTGATGATGTGGCACGTAGTATCAATTGCCTCAGTCCAGAAACGATGAGGCATTTTGTATTCATCAAGCATAGTGCGAGCCATCTCAGCAAGAGTCCTATTCTTGCGCTCCATGACGCCATTCTGCTGAGGAGTATAAGGAGCAGATAACTCATGAGTAATACCAAGTTCATCAAGATAGTCATCGAGACCAGAATTCTTGAACTCAGTGCCATTGTCACTTCTGATGTGCTTGATCTTCACACCAAAGTTGGTTGAAGCCCTCGAGGAAAATCGTTTGAAGACTTCATGCACTTCATGTTTGTAAGTAACAAGGTGTACCCATGTATAACGAGAGTAATCATCAACAATAACAAAGCCATATTGAGATGCATCATTTGAAACAACAGAATAATTATTAGGACCGAAGAGATCCATGTGAAGAAATTCAAATGGGCGAGTAGTGGTCTGTTGGAAATATGCCCTAGAGGCAATAATAAATTAGTTATTATTATATTTCCTTGTTCATGATAATCGTTTATTATCCATGCTAGAATTGTATTGATAGGAGACTCAGATACATGTGTGGATACATAGACAACACCATGTCCCTAGTAAGCCTCTTGTTGACTAGCTCGTTGATCAATAGATGGTTACGGTTTCCTGACCATGGACATTGGATGTCATTGATAACGGGATCACATCATTAGGAGAATGATGTGATGGACAAAGACCCAATCCTAAGCCTAGCACAAGATCATGTAGTTCGTATGCTAAAGCTTTTCTAATGTCAAGTATCACTTCCTTAGACCATGAGATTGTGCAACTCCCGGATACCGTAGGAGTGCTTTGGGTGTGCCAAACGTCACAACGTAACTGGGTGGCTATAAAGGTACACTACAGGTATCTCCGAAAGTGTCTGTTGGGTTGGCACGAATCAAGACTGGGATTTGTCACTCCGTGTAAACGGAGAGGTATCTCTGGGCCCACTCGGTAGGACATCATCATAATGTGCACAATGTGATCAAGGAGTTGATCACGGGATGATGTGTTACGGAAGGAGTAAAGAGACTTGCCGGTAACGAGATTGAACAAGGTATCGGGATACCGACGATCGAATCTCGGGCAAGTATCGTACCGATGGACAAGGGGAATTGTATACGGGATTGATTAAGTCCTTGACATCGTGGTTCATCCGATGAGATCATCGTGGAACATGTGGGAGCCAACATGGGTATCCAGATCCCGCTGTTGGTTATTGACCGGAGAGTCATCTCGGTCATGTCTGCATGTCTCCCGAACCCGCAGGGTCTACACACTTAAGGTTCGGTGACTCTAGGGTTATAGAGATATTAGTATGCGGTAACCCGAAAGTTGTTCGGAGTCCCAGATGAGATCCCGGACGTCACGAGGAGTTCCAGAATGGTCCGGAGATAAAGGTTTATATATGGGAAGTCTTGTTTTGGTCGCCGGAAAAGTTTCGCGCATTATCGGTATTGTACCGGGAGTGCCGAAAGGGGTCCGGGGGTCCGCCAAGCGGGTCCACCTGCCCCGGGGGGGGCACATGGGCTGTAGGGGTGTGCGCCTTGGCCTATATGGGCCAAGGGCACCAGCCCCAAGAGGCCCATGCGCCAAGAGATAAGGGAAAGAAAGAGTCCTAAAGGGGGAAGGCACCTCCTAGGTGCCTTGGGGAGGATGGACTCCTCCCTTGGCCGCACCCTTCCTTGGAGGAAGGGCCAAGGCTGTGCCCCCCCCTCTCCCTTGGCCCTATATATAGTGGGGGGAAGGGAGGGCAGTAACACCTAAGCCCTGGCGCCTCCCTCTCCCTCCCATGACACATCTCCCTCCTCCCGCAGCGCTTGGCGAAGCCCTGTTGGAATCCCGCTACTTCCACCACCACGCCGTCGTGCTGCTGGATCTCCATCAACCTCTCCTCCCCCCTTGCTGGATCAAGAAGGAGGAGACGTCGCTGCTCCGTACGTGTGTTGAACGCGGAGGTGCCGTCCGTTCGGCGCTAGGATCATCAGTGATTTGGATCACGACGAGTACGACTCCATCAACCCCGTTCTCTTGAACGCTTCCGCGCGCGATCTACAAGGGTATGTAGATCCACTCCTCCCTCGTTGCTAGATGACTCCATAGATAGATCTTGGTGACACGTAGGAAAATTTTGAATTTATGCTACGTTCCCCAACAGTGGCATCATGAGCTAGGTCTATGCGTAGTTTCTATGCACGAGTAGAACACAAAGTAGTTGTGGGCGTTGATTTTGTTCAATATGCTTACCGTTACTAGTCCAATCTTGATTCGGTGGCATTGTGGGATGAAGCGGCCCGGACCGACCTTACACGTACTCTTACGTGAGACTGGTTCCACCGACTGACATGCACTAGTTGCATAAGGTGGCTAGCGGGTGTCTGTCTCTCCCACTTTAGTCGGATTGGATTCGATGAAAAGGGTACTTATGAAGGGTAAATAGCAATTGGCATATCACGTTGTGGTTTTTGCGTAGGTAAGAAACGTTCTTGCTAGAAACCCATAGCAGCCACGTAAAACATGCAAACAACAATTAGAGGACGTCTAACTTGTTTTTGCAGGGTATGCCATGTGATGTGATATGGCCAAAAGGATGTGATGAATGATATATGTGATGTATGAGATTGATCATGTTCTTGTAATAGGAATCATGACTTGCATGTCGATGAGTATGACAACCGGCAGGAGCCATAGGAGTTGTCTTCACTTATTTATGACCTGCGTGTCAACATAAACGTCATGTAATTACTTTACTTCATTGCTAACCGTTAGCTGTAGTAGTAGAAGTAATAGTTGGCGAGACAACTTCATGAAGACATGATGATGGAGATCATGATGATGGAGATCATGGTGTCATGCCGGTGACGATGATGATCATGGAGCCCCAAAGATGGAGATCAAAAGGAGCAAAGTGATGATGGCCATATCATGTCGCTATTTGATTGCATGTGATGTTTATCATGTTTATACATCTTATTTGCTTAGAACGACGGTAGTAAATAAGATGATCCCTCACTAAAATTTCAAGAAGGTGTTCCCCCTAACTGTGCACCGTTGCGAAAGTTCGTCGTTTCGAAGCACCACGTGATGATCGGGTGTGATAGATTCTTACGTTCGAATACAACGGGTGTGGACGAGCCTAGCATGTACAGACATGGCCTCGGAACACATGCGAAACACTTAGGTTAACTTGACGAGCCTAGCATGTACAGACATGGCCTCGGAACACAAGAGACCGAAAGGTCGAGCATGAGTCGTATAGAAGATACGATCAATATGAAGATGTTCACCGATGTTGACTAGTCCGTCTCACGTGATGATCGGACACGGCCTAGTTGACTCGGATCATGTAATCACTTAGATGACTAGAGGGATGTCTATCTGAGTGGGAGTTCATAAGATGAACTTAATTATCCTGAACATAGTCAAAAGGTCTTCGCAAATTATGTCGTAGCTCACGCTTCAGTTCTACTGTTTAGTTATGTTCCTAGAGAAAATTTAGTTGAAAGTTGATAGTAGCAATTATGCGGACTAGGTCCGTAAACTGAGGATTGTCCTCATTGCTTCATAGAAGGCTTATGTCCTTAATGCACCGCTCAGTGTGCTGAACCTCGAACGTTGTCTATGGATGTTGCGAACATCTAACATACACATTTTGATAACTACGTGATAGTTCAATTAAACGGCTTAGAGTTGAGGCACCGAAGACGGTTTTGAAACGTCGCGAAACATATGAGATGTTTCGAGGGCTGAAATTGGGATTTCAGGCTCGTGCCCACGTCAAGAGGTATGAGACCTCCGACAATTTTCTTAGCCTGCAAACTAAGGGAGAAAAGCTCAATTGTTGAGCTTGTGCTCGGATTGTCTGAGTACAACAATCATTTGAATCGAGTGGGAGTTGATCTTCCAGATGAGATAGTGATGTTTCTCCAAAGTCATTACCACCAAGCTGCTAGAGCTTCGTGATGAACTATAATATATCAGGGATATATATGATGATCCTTGAGATATTCGCGATGTTTGACACCACAAAAGTAGAAATCAAGAAGGAGCATCAATTGTTGATGGTTGGTGAAACCACTAGTTTCAAGAAGGGCAAGGGCACGAAGGGATACTTCATGAAACGGCAATTCAGCTGCTGCTCTAGTGAAGAAACCCAAGGTTGAACCCAAACCCGAGACTAAGTGCTTCTGTAATAAGGGGAACAGCCACTGGAGCAGAATTACCCTAGATACTTGGTAGATGAGAAGGCTGGCAAGGTCGATAGAAGTATATTGGATATACATTGTGTTGATGTGTACTTTACTAGTACTCCTAGTAGCACCAGGGTATTAGATACCAGTTCGGTTGCTAAGTGTTAGTAACTCGAAATAAAAGCTACGGAATAAACGGAGACTAGCTAAAGGTGAGCTGACGATATGTGTTGGAAGTGTTTCCAATGTTGATATGACCAAGCATCGCACGCTCCCTCTACCATCGAGATTGGTGTTTGCGTTGAGCATAGACATGATTGGATTATGTCTATCGCAATACGGTTATTCATTTAAGGAGAATAACGGTTACTCTGTTTATTTGAATAATACCTTCAATGGTCTTGCACCTAAAATGAATGGTTCATTGAATCTCGATCATAGTGATACACATGTTCATGCCAAAAGATATAAGATAGTAATGATAGTACCACCTACTTGTGGCACTGCCACTTAAGTCATATCGGTATAAAACGCATGAAGAAGCTCCATGTTGATGGATCTTTGGACTCACTCATTTTTGAAAGGATTGAGACATGCGAACCATGTTTGTTGGTAGATATGCATGAAGAAACTCTATACAGATGGATCGTTTGGACTCACTTGATTTTGAATCACTTGAGACATGCAAATCATACCACATGGGCAAGATGACTGAAAGCCTCGTTTTCAGTAAAATGGAACTAGAAAAGCAACTTGTTGGAAGTAATACATTTTGATGTGTGCAGTCCAATGAGTGCTGAGGCGTGTAGTGGATATCGTTATGTTCTTACTTCACAGATGATTCGAGTAGATGTTGAGTATATTTACTTGATGAATCACGAGTCTGAATTATTGAAAGGTTCAAGTAATTTCAGGGTGAAGTTGAAAGTTTGTTGTGACAAGAGGATAAAATATCTATGATATGATCATAGAGATGAATATCTGAATTACGAGTTTGGCATAGAATTAAGACATTGTGGAAATTGTTTCACAACTAATACAGCCTGGAACACCATAGTGTGATGGTGTGTCCGAACATCATAACTGCACCCTATTGGATATGATGCATACCATGATGTCTCTTATCGAATTACCACGATAGTTTATGGGTTAGGCATTAAAGACAACCACATTCACTTTAAATAGGGCACCACGTAATTCCGATGAGATGACACCATATGAACTATGGTTTAGAGAAACCTAAGCTGTCATTTCTTAGAAGTTTGGGACTGCGACGCTTATGTGAAAAAGTTTCAGGCTGATAAAATCGAACCCAAAGCGGATAAATGCATCTTCATAGGACACCCAAAACAGTTGGGTATACCTCCTGTTTCAGATCCGAAAGCAATAAGGGATTGTTTCTAGAATCGGGTCCTTTCTCAAGGAAAAGTTTCTCTCGAAAGAATTGAGTGGGAGGATGGTGGAGACTTGATGAGGTTATTGAACCGTCTCTTCAACTAGTGTGTGGTAGGGCACAGGAGTTGTTCCTGTGGCACCTGCACCAATTGAAGTGGAAGCTTATGATAGTGATCATGAAACTTCAGATCAAGTCACTACCAAACCTCATAGGATGACAAGGATGCGTACTACTTCAGAGTGGTACGTAATCCTGTCTTGGAAGTCATGTTGCTAGACAACAATGAACCTACGAGCTATGGAGAAGCGATGGTGGGCCCGGATTCCAAAAATAGCTCGAGGCCATATAATCCGAGAGAGCATCCATATATGAAAACAAAGTGTAGACTTTGGAAGAACTACTTGATGGTCGTAAGGCTGTTAGGTACATATGGATTTTAAAAGGAAGACGGACAATGATGGTAAGTATCACCATTAAGAAAGCTCGACTTGTCGTTAAGATGTTTTCCGACAAGTTGAAGGAGTTGACTACGATGAGACTTTCTCACTCGTAGCGATGCTAAGAGTCTGTTGGAATTATATTAGCAATTACTACATTGTTTATGAAATCTTGCAGATAGGATGTCAAAAACCATTGTTTCCTCGACGATTTTCTTGAGGAAAGGTTGTATGTGATACAACCGGAAGGTTTTGTCAATCCTGAAAGATGCTAACAAGTATGCAAAGCTCCAGCAATCCTTCTAAGGACTGGAGTGAGCATCTCGGAGTTGGAATGTATGCTTTGATGAGATGATCAAAGATTTTGGGTGTATACAAAGTTTATGAGAAACTTGTATTTCCAAAGAAGTGAGTGGGAGCACTATAGAATTTCTGATAAATATATGTTGACTATTGTTGATCAGAAATGACGTAGAATTTCTAGAAATCATATAGGGTTATTTGGAAAGTATTTTTCAATGGAAAGCCTGGATTAAGCTACTTGAACATTGAGCATCAAGATCTATAAGGATAGATCAAAATTCTTAATGGTACTTTCAAATGAGCATATACCTTGACATGATCTTGAAGGTGTTCAAGATGGACCAGTCAAAGAAGGAGTTCTTGCCTGAGTTGTAAGGTATGAAGTTAAGACTTAAAGCTCGACCATGGCAGAAGAATAGAGAGAAAGGACGAAGGTCGTCCCCTATGCTTAAGACATAGGCTCTACAGTACGCTATGCTGTATACCGCACCTGAAGTGTGCCTTGCCATGAGTCAGTCAAGGGGTACAAGAGTGATCCAAGAATGAATCACAGGACAGCGGTCAAAGTTATCCTTAGTAACTAGTGGACTAAGGAATTTTCTCGATTATGGAGGTGGTAAAAGAGTTCGTCGTAAAGGGTTACGCCGATGCAAACTTTGACACTAATCCAGATTATTCTGAGTAGTAAACCGGATTCGTATAGTAGAACAGTTATGTGGAATAGCTCCAAATGTAGTGTAGTAGTTGCATCTACAAGATGACATAGAAATTTGCGAAGTACATACGGATCTAAAAGATTCAGACCCGTTGACTATAACATCTCTCACAAGCATAACATGATCAAACCCAGAACTCATCGAGTGTTAATCACATGGTAATGTGAACTAGATTATTGACTCTAGTAAACTCTTTGGGTGTTAGTCACATGGGGATGTGACCTTGAGTGTTAGTCACATAGCGATGTGAACTGGATTATTGACTCTAGTGCAAGTGGGAGACTGTTGGAAATATGCCCTAGAGGCAATAATAAATTAGTTATTTTTATATTTCCTTGTTCATGATAATCGTTTATTATCCATGCTAGAATTGTATTGATAGGAAACTCAGATACATTCGTGGATACATAGACAACACCATGTCCCTAGTAAGCCTCTAGTTGACTAGCTCATTGATCAATAGATGGTTATGGTTTCCTGACCATGGACATTGGATGTCATTGATAACGGGATCACATCATTAGGAGAATGATGTGATGGACAAAGACCCAATCCTAAGCCTAGCACAAGATCATGTAGTTCGTATGCTAAAGCTTTTCTAATGTCAAGTATCATTTCCTTAGACCATGAGATTGTGCAACTCCCGGATACCGTAGGAGTGCTTTGGGTGTGCCAAACGTCACAACGTAACTGGGTGGCTATAAAGGTACACTACAGGTATCTCCGAAAGTGTCTGTTGGGTTGGCACGAATCAAGACTGGGATTTCTCACTCCGTGTAAACGGAGAGGTATCTCTGGGCCCACTCGGTAGGACATCATCATAATGTGCACAATGTGATCAAGGAGTTGATCACGGGATGATGTGTTACGGAACGAGTAAAGAGACTTGCCGGTAACGAGATTGAACAAGGTATCGGGATACCGACGATCGAATTTCGGGCAAGTATCGTACCGATGGACAAAGGGAATTGCATACGGGATTGATTAAGTCCTTGACATCGTGGTTCATCCGATGAGATCATCGTGGAACATGTGGGAGCCAACATGGGTATCCAAATCCCGCTATTGGTTATTGACCGGAGAGTCATCTCGGTCATGTCTGCATGTCTCCCGAACCCGTAGGGTCTACACACTTAAGGTTCGGTGACGCTAGGGTTATAGAGATATTAGTATGCGGTAACCCGAAAGTTGTTCGGAGTCCCGGATGAGATCCCGGACGTCACGAGGAGTTCTGGAATGGTCCGGAGATAAAGATTTATATATGGGAAGTCTTGTTTTGGTCGCCGGAAAAGTTTCGCGCATTATCGGTATTGTACCGGGAGTGCCGAAAGGGGTCCGGGTGTCCACCAAGGGGGTCCACCTGCCCCGGGGGGCCACATGGGCTGTAGGGGTGTGCGCCTTGGCCTATATGGGCCAAGGGCACCAGCCCCAAGAGGCCCATGCGCCAAGAGATAAGGGAAAGAAAGAGTCCTAAAGGGGGAAGGCACCTCCTAGGTGCCTTGGGGAGGATGGACTCCTCCCTTGGCCGCACCCTTCCTTGGAGGAAGGGCCAAGGCTACGCCCCCCCTCTCCCTTGGCCCTATATATAGTGGGGGAAGGGAGGGCAGCAACACCTAAGCCCTGGCACCTCCCTCTCCCTCCCATGACACATCTCCCTCCTCCCGCAGCGCTTGGCGAAGCCCTGTTGGAATCCCGCTACTTCCACCACCACGCCGCCGTGCTGCTGGATCTCCATCAACCTCTCCTCCCCCCTTGCTGGATCAAGAAGGAGGAGACATCGCTGCTCCGTACGTGTGTTGAACGCGGAGGTGCCATCCGTTCGGCGCTAGGATCATCGGTGATTTGGATCACGACGAGTACGACTCCATCAACCCCGTTCTCTTGAACGCTTCCGCGCGCGATCTACAAGGGTATGTAGATCCACTCCTCCCTCGTTGCTAGATGACTCCATAGATAGATCTTGGTGACACGTAGGAAAATTTTGAATTTATGCTACGTTCCCCAACATGGTCATGATAGTCTTTGCTGGATGCTTGGCCTTTGTCACCTTCCCAGCTTCACAGGCTCTGCATAGGTGATCCTTGTGGAATTTGACATTCTCGTTGCCAATGACATGCTTCTTCTTCGCAAGCATGTGCAAATTCCTCATGCCCGCATGACCAAGTCGTCGATGCCAGAGCCAGCCTTCTGAAGCTTTTGCAAGTAGACACACGGCTGGTTGTTGTCCTATAGAGAAATCAACAATATACAGGTCTCCTCACCTAAAGCCTTCGAATTAGTGCATGTGATTTGTACATCCACTATCGAGGACCCACTCAGTGGCTTTTGGTTGATCATCCTACAGATGAATTAGTGCAGCTTACAAACTCATATACTTCATCAGTGAAGAATATGACATCAATTCATCAGATCAATTTCATCAAGCAGAAGAACAGATAAAGCAGTAGGAGGACGTGAGAAATGAAAGTTCATTTCTTCATGATTAGCTTGCGTCCTAACACGCATGCTCAGGTCTCCAGCAAATTCTTCATACGATTACGTACGTCTGGAGACCTGACCCTGCATAAGTGATTAGTTCTTTTTCTTCACCACCCACATCTGAAGGGGTGGCAAAGAGTTCATCATTCTACGAGCTCCATGCGAGAAGGATGGCATAGAAGCCAGTCCATTTCGTTTCACATAAGAGGGGTTAGAGTAAGCATAAGACTAAGCAGAGAAATTCTTCGAGGACTTATGGACATAATGATTTGAAGAATAATGCACATATCCATAATCCTTAGATCTTCCCTGCGAAATAGATCTTCCCTGCGAAACAGATGGGTTAGCACGATGATGTTCATATGAGGACTTTGATCCTTTTGAGGAATATGATCAATGTGAAGAGTTTGGTCTGTATGAAGAATTTGATCTGGGGTTCCTATTCTTCACAGGTGGCGTCATGATGACATTCACCTGAAGATTTTCAAGGCATCTTTTGGGAACCCAGATTTTCTTCATAGGAGGACCGTTCCTGCAGTTAGTGCCAACATATCTAGCAAATACTTCACCATTCTTATTTTTAAACAGTTTATAGTTGGAGTCAAATGACTCATCATCAGAATGAAGAGATTCACATGCAAATCCAGATAAGTTAGATGGATCAACTGGAGGTCCCTTCGCAGCAACCCATGTAGTTTTGGGGTACTGCTCGGGCTTCCAATATGTTCCATCAGCATTGAGTTTCCTCTCAAAGGCAATACCCTCTTTCCTAGGGTTCCTGTTGAGGATCTGCTTTTTAAGCATATCACAAAGAGTCTGATGCCCTTTGAGGCTTTTGTACATGCCTGTCATGTACAATTCCTTCAGCCCTGCATCGTCAGTGATACTAGCAATGCCCTCAGATGAGGAATTAGTGATAACAGAGGCATGTGAAGAATTTGAATCATTAGCAGCATTTGAACATTCAGGTGAAGAGTTAGCAGATTCACGTTCAATGCATTTCAAACATGGAGGAACAAATTCTTCCTAAGAAGCGCTGATTTATTTAGCAAGTAATGAATCGCGCTCCTTCTGAAGATCTTCATAACTCACTCTTAGCTTTTCAAGGTCTTGCTTTCTTTGAAGAAATTCATAAGAAAGCTTCTCATGATCAGATAAGAGAGTGTTATGTTGATCTTGAAGGGTGTCATACTTAGTATGAAGTCTCTGAAGACTTTCAGCCAAAGCTTTTGACTGATCCATTTCTTCACCCAACATATCATCGCTCTTATTTAGCATGTTGTGAACTTTTTCCAAAGCTCTTTGTTGTTTAGTGGCAAGGGAAGCAAGTTTGACATAGCTGGGTCCAAATTCATCACCAGATTCATCATCACTAGACTCGAATAGGTAGCATTCAGTTACCTCAGCATCTTTTGGCATAAGGCATGATGCAAAAGATGATGATTCTGGTTCGAATGTCATCGCTTTGAGAGATTCCTTGAAGTCCTCAAACCAAGGATCATGACAGGTTCGATGACCTTCATAGACTTAGAGAGACGGTCCCAGATGAGCTTTGCATGATTGAGATGCATGATATTCCTGAACTGATTTTGTGATAGACTGGAGCAGATGACATCCTTCGCCGTGAGGTTGAGAAGAGTGTACTTGCGAATGTCATCAGCTTCCGCCATCTTGCACAGATCGGTCAGACCAATCTCAGTGACGGTCCATAGCTTGCTGTTCATCACCATGAGGCGTTTCTTCATCATATTCCACTTGGGATACTCATGACCGTCAAAGATGGGGCATGTCACTTTCTTCATACCTGCGGTCGACATAACTAAAACTCCAGGCGGTTAAACCAAAATCACACAGAACAAGGGAGTACCTTGCTCTGATACCAATTGAAAGTGTGTTATATCGACTAGAGGTGGGGTGAATAGGCGATTTTTATGAAATTCTTCACTGAGGAATTTGCCGGTGAGGAAATTCCTTAGCGAAGAACTACTAGCAATAGAATAAGTACTCAAAAGTAAATATAACAGAATACAAGCATGGTCATCATGATGAAATGAAGACAGGCACAGAGTACAGGTAGCGTAAGCACAAGATGAAGACAAACAGACTGAAGAAATTGAACTGAGGAAATTGAGAAAGTCAAAGTCAAAGTCTTCAAACACAGATATGAACAAGCACACAACACAGTTATGAGGAATTGAAAGAGTTGAGGAAATAGAACCAGTAAGCTTGGTGAAGACAATGATTTGGTAGACCAGTTCCAACTGATGTCTCAGTTGTACGTCTGGTTGGAGCGGTTGAGTATTTAAACTCGAGGACACACAGTCCCGGACACCCAGTCCTGAACACGCAGCTCAGGACACCCAGTCCTCACCGTATTCGCCTTGAACTAAGGTCACACAGACCTCGTCCAATCACTCATGGTAGGTCTTCAGGTGACTTCCGAACCTTCACAAACTTGGTCACTCAGCGATCCACAATTCTCTTGGATGCTCTAGACCATGACGCCTAACCGTCTGGAAGAAGCACAGTCTTCAAAGGTAACAAGTGTCGGATCCATGCGGATCAATCTCTTCAGTGATGCTCAATCACTTGGGGTTTGTAGGTGTTTGGGTTTGGGTTTTTCCTCACTTGATGATTTTCACTCAAAGTCCTCAGAGGATGGGTTGCTCTCAAATGACAAGTGTCAGTTTCTCTTGGAGCAGCCAACCAGCTAGTGGTTGTAGGGGGCGGCTATTTATAGTCTAGGGAGCAGCCCGACATGATAAGACATAAATGCCCTTCAAAGATATGACCGTTAGATGGATAGATATTTTGGGACAGCTGGCGCATAGCACAGCAACGATCGGAATTTTGAGTAGCTAAATCCTCAGGGCTATCATGTTCCTCACTGTGTAGGAAATCTGCACTAGCGAATTCCTAACTCCTCAGTCAGAACAAATTCCTCAGAGACCAGAAGAACTTCGTCTCTGTCGATGAAGAATATGACTGGACTGTATGAGATTTCCAATGGCTTCACTCGAAAGGATTGGTAGGTGTAGGATTTTGAGTTGAGCTTCACATGGAAATTTTTCCTTAGTATTTCCTCGACCCCCTTTAACAGTACGGTGTTTCCTATGACTCGAGAAAGAGAAAAATGAAACTACGAAAACAGAATTCTTCATGCTTCATGTTCCTCGAATGAATACCAAGTCTTCAAGGTCACACCAATTTCTTCACTTTCAAAGTCTTCAGAAAGTCTTCAGAAATCCAAAGTCTTCAGTCGAAGAACTTCATTTTTAGGGGCCGACTTTCTCTGTAAATATCAAACTCCTCATAGACTTATAGACCTGTGTACACTCACAAACGCATTAGTCCTTCACCTATAAGTTTTCAATACACCAAAATCACTAAGGGGCACTAGATGCACTTACAGTGGAGGGCTGGATGAACTGGACCCCGTGGAGGGCTGGTTGAATAGTAGCCGGTGGAGGGCTGGATGAACAGTAGCCCGTGGAGAGGGCTGGTTGAACAGTAGCCGGTGGAGGAACGGTGGAGGCTGGATGAACAGGAGTTCGTGGATGAACAGTCGCAAGGTGGAGGGTGGAGGAGGTCGACGGTGGATGAACAGTAGCCCATGGAGGCTGGAGGAGGTCGACGGTGGAGATGAACAATATCTCGTGGAGTCCCATTTTGCGGTACACCACACCCCTCCTGATGAACAGGACCCCCGTTTCTACCATAGCGCTCCAACACAAGTCTGTTTCCTCCGTTTTGCGGTACGCCACACCCCTCCCGATCAACAGGACCCCGTTTCGACCATAGGAGGTCCAAGAGAAGTCTGTTTCCTCCGTTTTGCGGTACGCCAGACCCCTCCCGATGAACAGGATCCCGTTTCAACCGTGGCCGGTCGAACACAAGGCCATTTCCTCTGTTCTACGGTACGCCAGGCCTCATTTCAATTGGCTGTTCCGTCCAAGCCGATTGGCTCCTGATGAACACAACGTATTCCGTTGCCTCCCGATGAACATGACGCATTCCGTTGCCTCCCCATGAACATGACGATGACACAGTTTCTCCGTTCCAACCCAGCCGGTTGGCTTCCGATGAACAGGATTAGTCACTTTATGCGTTAGAGACCCCGCCCGTACGTATGTAGCCATATTTACTATGTTGCAGCATGGCCGTACGTACATGTACACAATATAGACGGGACTGCGTGACATGCTACGTTGGCGCCTCTACTTCAACACGTGTCGCTCCTTACTCGGTCGCGGTACGTCGCTACAGAGACACCGATCGACCGCTATGTATGTACATGTTCGCGGCTGGACAGGTAACGCTACCTTCACTTCAACCTGGTGGGTCTCATATGTCAGGGGGTAAGAAGGTAGTTCCTTCCGTGCGAAGATAAAGCCAGTGGGTCCCAGCTGTCAGGGGGGAAACGTTTTTTCCATGAAATACAAAGGCCGTTCCGGTAGGTCCGAGGTGTCAGGTGGAGGAATCATTATTTTGCGCATAATAAGGAGGCACTTCCTTGCGTGCGGCCATGGACCCAGCTATCAGCCTCTCCACTTACAGTCCTCTTCTGATGGATGTCATTTGTTGACCGCGTTGACGACGCCGTACCTCCTGAGAGCACCAAGGTGGTGGACGACGGCGTGACCTAGGAAGGGAACGACCCGGAGCCGGGGAATATGCAGGAGTGGATGCCCATGTGGAGGGGAGTACGAGGGTTGACTGCTTCGTCTGCGGTTTGAGGCTGCCGTCTCCGAAGAATAACAGGGGGTGTGGGTCAGTAGAGGGAAGGCCTGGCCAGTAGTAGTATGGTCGGGCGGTGAGGCATGCGCGGCAGCACAGCCGGCCATGGGAGGCTGGAGCAGGCGGTACGGCGGGCGCAGGTTTGGGCGACTGGAGCAACAAGACCAGAGGTTGAAAACGCAGCTTGGCCGTTGGATTAACATCGAACGGTTAGTGCAGCTAGAATCGTTTATTGACTAAGTTGACAAAGCTTTGCATACACGTTAACTTAGTAGGCCCACAAGCCAGCCTACAAATCTGGTGGGTCCCAGCTAGCAGGGGAATCATTTTTTTCGTGTAATAAGGTGGCACTTCCTTGCATGCGAAGCTATTTTATGGTTTTTTTATTTCTTCTTTTTCGAGTTAGAATAAAAAGAAAACAATTTAGGATCTTCGGTGCAATCTATTTTTTCACGAAAGGATCATAATAAAGCTGGTGGGCCCCAGCTGTCACGGAGATGAAACTTTTTATTTCTGCGTAATAAAGGAAGCACTTCCTTGCATGTGAAGATATAGCTGGTGGGTCAAACCTGTCAGGGGAGAAATTATTTGTTTTCACATAATACGGGGGCACTTGCTGCGTGCGGCCATGGCCAATGTGCGTCCATGCTGTCAGCCAATCCACGTACATGCCTCATCTGAGCCGTCCCCCCTGATCCAACGGCTGGCTGGCCGCCAGTTACGCCGTGCCTTGTTGTGGGAAGGCACTAGATCTCTGTCCCCGATGGATGTCGTTTGTTGACAAAGTTGACCACGCCGCACCGAGAGAACCAACGAAGTGAACGATGGTGAGTATTATGAAGGGAACGACCCCGAGCCGGCGAAGACAGAACAGTGGATGCCCACACGGAGGGGAGTATGAGGGTTCACTGGTTCGGCTGTGGTGTGAGGCTGCCGTCGCCGGTGAAGAACAAGAGGTGTTGGTGAGTAGAGGAATGGCGTGGACGGCGTTTGGAACTAGAGTGGGTCGGTGAAGCCTGCGCGGCAGCACAGCCGGCCACGGGAGGTGGTAGCAGGCGGTACTGTCGGTGGTGGTTTGGACGGCTGAAGCAAGAATATCCAAGATTGAAGAAGCACTACAGCCATTGGATGGACATCCAACGGCCACTGCTGCTAGAATCGTGTCTTGACTATAAGTTTACAAAGCCTTTCGTATGCCTTAGTAGGCCAGAAGCCTTCTATACGCATCACTGACTATAATTCTCAAAAAAATAGTAGGTCCACAAGTGAGCATCACATCTGTGGCAGAGAACATATAGCCCATTTGCGATTTGTAATAGTGTACAACCCATTTTTGAATTCTAATGGAATTTACTACAACCTATTTATAGTCTGTTAAAATTACAGCACATTTTCTAGCCAGGACAACGATTAATAATTTAAACCAACCGCTCAAAACAGAATTCAACCAAAAATCCCACATTTTGATGGGATCCGAAAACAATTACCCCAAATTTCGAGTCAGATTAAATATAATTTCAAAATGAATTTGTATTAGGTAAAAATCTAAAAAAAATACTACGCGTGCAATAAGTAATGAAATGGAAATTTCCAAATTCAAACAATAATATTTTTGAAACTAATTACCTGCTTGGTGCATTTTTTTATATTTAAAGCCCAGTTTTTATAATTACATCCCATTTATTATTTCTTAAAGCCCATTTTCTTGTTAGGCCTAAGAGGAAAGATTTACAGCCTAGCGGGGCGGAGAATAACAAGTTGACCTGGGTAGGTATTCCGCAAAAAGTATAGCCGGGCTGGCCATTTTCACCTTGAAAAATAATATCTGGGCTGGATATTTGGTTGACATAAAATAATAGCCTGGGCTAGATGGTCCACAACCCGCCCAGTTGATACCCTGCTCCTCTGAACAACAACAAAAACATCGCTCAAGAAAAACTCCGCTTACACCTAAAAAACAAATACTGCTTGAGCTGTTGGGTCCCAACTGTCGGCCGCTCCTTGTGCAATTGTCTCGTTTATTAACTATATAGGTTGACGATGGTGTGGGACCGTGATGTCAGGAAACCAGGAGGAAGCAAAAAAAATTATAGTTGTATATAATAAGGAGGAACTTGCATATGTACGGCTATGGCCCTAGTGGGTCCCTACTATCATCCAGTCAAAATAAAGTCATCTCATGAATCCTCATGTTCATTGACCATGTTGACAATGCTCGGCGCCACGGCGAGCGCAACAACTCAAAGGACTACGGGGAGGGCCTTGTGGGCCCAACGGATGGTCCGATACAGCACCCGCTGCTCATTCAGGAAGCCAGGATCATCAGACACCTATGAGAACCTTCGAGAGACTGAGACGGCATGAAACGGTAAGGCCACGCTTGGGAGCTCTGGTTTATTTCACACCTGTATTAATATACAAGTGTAACTTACTCGTCATCGAAAACAATGCGTAAAATACAGGTGTAATGAAACCAAGGGCCCGAGGTCTGTAACGAAAACCAGCGTGTTACGCGTGTAATTTGAGAGACCGGTGTATATTTTACTAGTCGAAATCGACCAACCAAGCGCTTCGCCCGAGACCATCTACTTTTATTTACAAGCGTCAGTTTTACAAGCGGTTTTGGATGGAAAACGACAATCCAATCACGGCCTAAGATGATGAGTTGGTCAGAAGATCATATGGTTTCACCTCTAACCTACCCGAGTTGTCGTATAGGCTATGAATTAAACATGAGACAATGAACTTATTAAGAACAGAAACAACAGAAGAGGATGATCTTCTTAACATGCAAATCACAGGCATTAGCTCAACATGCAAAACAATATGAAGCATTATTCTCAGGAGGCACGGTGAATAGCCTGTGATGCTGCATCCCATGGTATTCCAAGATCAACTTTGCAATCAAACTCACAAGGCCTAAGAACAAACTCTTAAAATACCTTACATAAGTCAATATTCATGTGACTATGCATCTCAGCAGAGTAAATATTTACTTCTGAACTGAAGACAGGAATAGGAAAAAATGATCGACATTGCTCACAGCAAAGGGCGTCCCACTCAAAAATATCAAATGCATGTCTTCTGGCTAACATCAATGAGAAAAATTTGACAAGGTTTTCCAACTCTGATATATTAAACTAATGTCTTCTTGATATGGTCAATGATTAAACTTTGACAAGCTTTTCTCATTCAAAATATGTAATGCCTATGATTGTGGAACAGGCAGGGTTTGTCATCAGTTTGTCATCTGATAGTCCAGTGGCTCAAGGTGACAACGAATGATTAGAGAACCATTAGATGTATTGTGCATGATGAAGTATTATGGAGGACACGAACCATCTGAACATTTTGTGCGGTTCTACTAAAATCAAGCTCGCATCCCTGTGGATTTCGTATTTATATGCTGCAAGAAAACAAAGACACATCAGCTCACACACATGAATATTGGCCCCAGTGTGAGCCCACCAATCGGTGGACTAACAAACTGAAAGTACGGGAAATAGATTACCATACCCAGATGCCCCATCATTGTTGCTTAGAATGACATTGACAGACTTGGAGTCATGTCCTGGCTTCTTGTACTTGTTTGGGAACTTTTTGCATAGTGCACTCCACGTGTTGTAGAGTTGCCTATGCTCTCTGTAGACTAGTCATGTCACCAGCGTCTACTATTACTCTGTAAAGCTTCTCGATCATTACTTCTGTAATGTAGCGCGAACAGTGACTGCTTCTTTCTACAAAGTGGTAAGACCAACTGGACCCACTAATGCAGCAGTTTGCCTTAGACACATTGGCTCCTTTTGTGCAGTTCAACTAAAATCAAAGTCGGAATAAAACCGAGCTTTAATTTTGATATCCCTGTAAGCAACAATAGGTATAAGGGAAACAATTACTAAGAAATAACGGTTGATGACTTGTACTCGCAGAAGAAAAACATCTACTGATATACCTTATCTTAATGGGAAACAAAGCAGGAGAGTAGCAATTCTCAGTTAGTGTGATTCATTCATATTAACTGAGACATTATCTTAACAATGCCTTGTTTCAACATGTATAAAGAACGACAAAGCAGAAAAGTACCATTCCTAAAACAATGCGACCGATTCATTTTAACAGAGACATTATCTTAACAATACCTTGGTTAAACATGTAGAAAGAACTACAAAGTAGGATAGTACCATTTGTAAAGCACTATAACTGATATATAATAACAAAGACATTATTAGAACAATACATTTCTTAAACATGTACTCCGACCGATCCCTAACAGAAATGGTACTCCCAACGATCCCTAACAAGTGTTACAGTTTTGAACTAAGATTCAGTAGTTAATTCTGACGAAAGTCGGCATTGACCTTTCAAGACCAAGATTTGAAACAACTCGTGAGGAAGACCTGAAGGAGGATGGAACATGCGGCCACAAAAATGGCAATCCCGCTAATCCCTAACAAGTGTTGCAGTTTTGAACTAAGATTCAGTAGTTAATTCTAGGAGTGGCATTGCTTAATTTTACCAACGACATTAGATTAAAAAAAGCATAAACAGTTCCAGGGGAGAGTGGGCGCAACAACACCATGTGCTTCCATCTACTTATAAACAGGGTGATGCAGAGTTTGTTGTACCAAAGCAACAAGCATCATGTCTGGGCTGGGTTGGTCCCATTTTTGTTCATTACTTAATGGAAAAAGAGAGCAATTCAATAGCTTCAATTCAACATCTATTTAAAACAGTACCAATACAAGTAGCACAGGATCTCAAAGCACACTGCACAATCATGTGGATGAAGGCTTGTACTAACCTTTCATGAGACAGACAAGATAAAATACGAATCTACCAACACGAATAGGAAATCCAATCTCGTTTTGTGCAGTTGCACTGAAATCAAGCAAAGTTGCCGGTCTGACATTTAAGTTCGCTATAGTGACAAATTGAATAGATATCCTTGTTTTAGTAGAGGCAAAAAAGGAATCAATTACTAGCCAATAAAGGAGGATGAAATATGCAGCCACAAAAATGGAAATCCCGCCAATCCCTAACAAGTGTTGCAGTTTTGAACTAAGATTCAGTAGTTAATTCTGAGAGTGGCATTGCTTAATTTTACCAGCGGCATTAGATTAACAAAAAGCATAAACAGTTCCAAGGGAGAGTGGGTGCAACAACACCATGTGCTTCCATCTACTTATAAAGGGGTGATGCAGAGTTTGTTGTAACAAAGCAACAAGTATCATGTCTGGGTTGGTCCCATTTTTGTTCACTACTTATTGGGAAAAGACAGCAATACAATAGCTTCAATTCAATATTAATTTAAAACAGTACCAATACAAGTAGCACAGCATCTCAAAGCACATTGCATAATCATGTGGATGAAGGCCTGTACTGACCTTTCATGAGACGACCAAGATAAAATACGAATCTACCAACACGAATAGGAAATCCAATCTCGTTTTGTGCAGTTGCACTGAAATCAAGTAAAGTTGTCGGTGTGACATTTAAGTTTGCCATAGAAACAAGTTGAATAGATATCCCTGTTTTCACAGAGGCAAAAAAGGAAACAATTACTGGGCAATAAAGGAGGATGGAACAAATGGCAACAAAAAGAATCGTCTAACTTATCTTGATGGAAAACAAAGTAGGATAGTAGCATTGCTAAAACGGTTGCATTGATTCATATTAACAGAGCCATTCTCTTAAAACAACATTTGTTAAAAATGTAATTTACTTTGAACAGTGGCATTGCTTCAATTTACCAGCGGTGTCATGGATTTATCACGGCAGATGTCCTAGTGTGAGGACTTGTCGTCAGGCCAACGCAATTAGGTAGTAGCCTGAACGGGGTTGATCGGAATCGAGAGACGCGAAGCGGGCGAACACACAAGAAAAGGGTTTAGACAGCTTAGGGCCCCGGAAAACATCATCCGATAATAACCCTACATGTTGTTTGTGGCTAGGTCTCATGTAACATCCCAAATTTTCAATTTGGAATGTTATACATAGATCATCCTTGCATATCATATTTTATTGCATTTCGTCTCGCGATCCTCGAAATCCTAAGCAACTCAAGGACCCTCAGAGAGAGTTGGGGATTTCCCCGATTTTCAAATTTGATTTTTATCAAATTTTGAAACGAGGATGTCTGGTTTTAATTATTTTTCTCTCCGAAAATATTTCATACCAAAATATATGAGAGGAGATAATATGACTTCTCCAGAATAAATGAAATATTGGAGGAAAAATATTAAAATCAATTTTTGATTTTATTTGGATTTTATTGCAATTTTGTTTGCATTAGAAAAATTGGACGTTTTCAAAATTGCATTTTAGGGCCAAGAAAATGTTCATCTCATTCGAAATATTTTATTTAGATGGACAAAATTTGTTTTAGCATTTTTAGTTTTTTATATTTTCTAGGACTTTTCTTAGTTTCGGAGGAATTTTTTTTATAAAAGAAAACGCGCCAAGGACTAACTGGGCCGAAGCCCAGCTGCCGGCCCACCAATCCGCGCCGCCGTCTCCTAGCGGGAGACCGCCACCGCCGCGCCGCCCGAACCGGAGTCCGGCTCGGACTCCGCTTCCCCGGCGTGCCCCCTCCCCCAAGGCACCGTCCCCCCTCCTTAAAAGCCACCGCCCCACCGCCCCTTGGAGCCACACCATCCCCGCCGCCGCGATCCGCCGACCCCGCCGCCGCAAGCCGACGCGCCGCTGCCGCGCCGCCCTACCGCCCCGCCGCCCCTTGCCCGCTGCCGCGCCGCCCGGAGCCGCCGCCGCCCCTTGCCAGAGCCGCCGCCATGCCGGACCTCGCCGGAGGTATAGCGTCGTTTGTTTTTTTAGAAAACCGGATCAGTTTTCGTTAAAAACCCTAAGTCGTTTTTTCGGTTTGCCGGTTTTTCCCGGTTTTTCTTTTTAGCAGACGTTCATCCGGACGTTCGTTTTAACGAACGGTTTTCGTCCGTTAGTTATAGATAACGAACGCTCATTCGTTAGCCTATTCGTGAGTTTTCTTTTATTGGATTAATCCGCGATTATTCCTGATCGCGATTTCTGATCCGATTTTCGTTCTAGTTTATCATTTCCTTCGTTAGTCGAAATCAGGCGATTCAAGCGCCTAGATCTTTGTCTCGAGACCCTCTTTTCGCTTAACCAACTTGCACAAGTTTTTGCTACTGTAAAATTTGACCTAGGTCCAGATTAGTAAACGGATCTTATTTCTTTCGCCGTTAGAGTTTCGTTGCCCCGTTCGATTTGATTCTTTTTGCAAACTGGAGTTCTTAAGTTGAACTTTCTGGTTAGATCTTCTTATTTGAGTTTTACCCGTGTTTCTTTGCTTGATTGCTTATCTAAGTTATTGTTTGTTTGCGGTAGAATTCCCGGAGTGCGAAGCGTGTTATTTGGAGTCCCTAGGTTACGCGGATCATCAGCAAGGCAAGTAACACTTTGATCATACCCCTTTATCACCCAGTTTTTATGCATTAGTACCAATCCTCAAACATTGCATGGTTAGAATGTCATTAACATGTGGGTTGGGAAGTAGTTGATGAGGTAGAACCTATTACCCTGTTACATTCAAACCCTTGGGAGTTACTCTTACGCGTTGCTTATATTGCTATGCTATGCTCGTAGACGAGGTTTGGGTGAGTGAAATCCATGACAGATGTGAGATTATTAATTAATGGTTCATCTTAAGGTGGCAACTTAAATACACATCTAGGTGGATTGAGGCACCTGGAGTACCCAGTGTTGCCTGTATTTTTTGGAAATCCCGGAGTACCCGTGTGATCTTCCTACGGACCGCCACCCATGCTCAAAGGGAACTGAGATGATTCATGCTAGAAACTTCCGTGTGCAGCCACAAGCTATGATGGGCTCTAGCATAGTTGAGTAAGTTATGTGAAGCTCTTGAAGAGGTGGATCAGCAGGTAGTGGGATTGTAGGTTTGGTATGGTCTGCCCGGAGTAGAGAGTTAATGTTTCTAAAAGACTGTGTCTCGGTCATCCGGTTCTCAAACACCATGTAGTGCGAGAAATTCAACGAAGGCGATCAAGTCTTGTGGGGAAAAGTGTGCAAACCTCTGCAGAGTGTATAATCTAATCATGGTTAGCCGAGTCCCCAGTTATGGATAAATATTGAGTATCTAGTACTTGGATTATCCTATGTATCTCATCACTCTAAATTAATATTGTTGGGTTGTTAATTACCTTAATTGGGATTGAGTTGGAGGAACCATCTCAATGATGTTTCAACTACCATGATAGTTAAAATTAAAATCTATTCCTTTGTTGTAGGAAAAAATTGGCTTTTCGCAAAACTGTAACCATAGAGCTTTCCACCAGCCAAATATGCATGTAGCGATAGCATTATTCTGTTCTTGCTCTAGTGTGTTATTTTGCCAACATATTCCATGTGCTGACCCATTTTCGGGTTGAACGTATTATGTTGCAGACTTTTCAGACGAGGAGTAAGGTTCGTTAGGTCATTGTCGTGCAGCTCAGCTATGTCGTTGGAATTGATGGACTCACTTTATCTTCCAAGCCTTCCGCTGTTATCGTATTAGATGGCCTTAAGCCATATTTATTGTAATAAGTTCTCTTTGGAGACATTCGATGTAATAAGTGTGTGGTTGCTACTCTGTTATAAATCCTCGAGTACTGTGTGTGCAGCATTACCGATCCAGGGATGACACTGAAGCACAGAGACTTGACCGTTTGAGGTCGGGTCGCTCAAGATGGTATCAGAGCACACGCTGAGTGTAGGACACGACCACTAAGCTAAAAGCCATAGATCACTATTCTCTTCTCACTTCTGAATCCTCTCCATTTTCTACTCTTTAGGATGGCGGATGCAAGGAACAAGTTTGCACAACCGGATGAAGAAGCACCTTTTGGGCGACACTTGAAGGAAGTCACTAGGTACTTGAACATAGGAATACCAAGCTTCACCGGGACCTACAACGCCACTTTACCAGAAGAGGAGCGATGGATGATTCAAGTTCAAGTTCCAGGAAGGACCTTCACGCCAGTCACTAAACCCATGGAGTTTTCCTTCGATGCACCAACCTGGAGTTTAGGAAAGAGTATGGCAGCTCACATCACCATGGGACACATTGGAGAAGTTTATCAAAAGGAGCTTAAAGACACTATCTACCAGATCTGTGGACGCCGAGATGAGCAATGGGAGATGATCAGCACCAAGAAGGATAGATCAATTGTAGCTTTCATCCAGGAACTAAACCAACACATTCGACGCCAGGAGAACCAGATGTGCACAGGCATGATAGATCTGAAGAAAGCAATGACTAGGATTGCGGAACTGGAGGAAGAACTCAAGGCTACATGTGAACATTATGAGGAGGAAATCGTCGTACTAGTGAAGAAGAATGACGACCTGATTAAGAAGATCAGAATATTCATGGGAGACCCCACACCAGTAGAAGAAGACAAAGAACCCAAGGAGATTCGCCCGGAAGACTACATCATCATCGATGACACCGACTCCGACCTTAGTGTTGATGACTTTGAAGACGAAGCTGGAGCACATATCATGGAGTCTGCAACCGAGGAATATTTTTAGTAGACCACCATATCAGTAGTAGTATTCCACCATGTAAATAGAGTAGTCCGAGCACTTTTACGATAGTTAGACCGATTGTACGCCTTGCTTGATTGATTGAGTGAAATGTTTGTGTTTGTCTCATGTGCATATGGGTAGTGCTTTCTCATTAGACCTGATTCTATTCTAATCTCTCCCCTCTGAACCCATCATATGCCTCCAAGAGGTGACCCCGGATTTGCTTTCCCACCAGAGCTCGCTCAGTTGATCCAGCAGCAGAATACCTTGATGCAGTTGTTAGTTCAGAACCAAGGCAACAACAACAACAACAACAAAAATCCACCACCGCCACCCCCACCAGTTGAAAACTTAGCCCGTTTTCTGAGGTTACAGCCGCCGGTGTTTTCCGATAGCATCGAGCCTATAGTCGCAGATGATTGGCTCCGCAGGATTGGAAGGGAGTTAACCACTGCAGGATGTACTGATGCTGAGAAGGTGCGTTTTGCCGCACATCAGTTGGATGGACCAGCAGCCTCATGGTGGGAGAATTACGCTGTCACCGACCCTATAGCCACGGTGACATGGGACCAGTTTCAGCAAGCCTTCCGTACAGCCCATGTCGCAACTGGAGCCATGAATTTAGAGAAGCGTGAGTTTCGCAACCTACGCCAGGGGAACCGTACTGTGGCTCAGTATGCAGATGAGTTTAGCAAGTTATCCCGCTATGCCCCTGATGATGTGTCCACAGATGCCGCAAAGCAGGAGAAGTTTATGGAAGGGCTGAATGATGAGATGAGTATGCAGTTGATGGTGGGAACAATCACCAACTACCAGGAGTTGGTAGATAATGCTCTTATGATTGAAGGGAAGCAACGGCAGATTGAGAGTCGTAAGAGGAAGTATGAACAAGGGAGGTATAACTTAGTAGCTCAGCAGAAGCCTCGCCTAACCCCGAACTCGGGAGGACTTGTTCATAACCATGGAGGCCACACCCGTAATGGAGGAAGTAACCATAATCATACTAGCACAAGGAATGGGAATGGAGCAAGCAACAATCAGAACCGCCCCAATCCAGCCACACCCACCAAGAGAGACCTAAGCCACGTTACTTGTTTCAAGTGCGGGAAGACTGGACACTATGCCACGGAGTTCCCTGAAGGGGAGAATGGAAACGGAAATGGGAGCGCTGGGAAGAAGCCCAATCCATTTAACAAAGGAAAAGTGAACCACGTTAACGTGGAGGAGGTTGAAGAGCAGCCAGACGCGGTTATAGGTAAGTTTTTGGTTAATTCATTTACCGCTCTCGTTCTTTTTGATACTGGTGCATCGCATTCATACATATCAAGGGAATTTGTGGATAAGTTTAAACTACCGACCCAAGCCCTTAGGACCCCTCTGTTAATAAGTTCACCTGGAGCAGAGTATATGGCTAGTCGATGGTGCGACCAGATACCCTTAACCATTGGCAACCATGTTTTTCCGTCCGACCTAATTATCTTGGAGTAACAAGGATTGGATGTGATATTAGGAATGGACTAGATGTCAAAGTATGGAGGAAACATTAACTGTGTTAGTAAGTAAATTTGTCTCACCACCCTGGAGGGAAAGAGGATCAAGTATATATCTAGACATGCGCCAAGAAGTAGCCAAGTAAATACCCTCACGGGAGTTGTTCAGGAGGAAGTGCATGTAGTAAAGGATTATCCGAATGTTTTCCCAGAGGAGTTACCAGGCATGCCACCAGATCGAGATATCGAGTTTTTGATAGAGCTATTGCCAGGCACAGGGCCAATATCCAAGAGACCCTATAGGATGCCCGCAAATGATCTGGAGGAGATTAAGAAACAGATCAAGGAGTTATTGGAGAAAGGTTACATTCGACGGAGTTCATCACCATGGGGAGCCCCAGTGCTTTTGATTGAGAAGAAGGATAAATCCCTAAGAATGGTTGTTGATTATCGAGCCTTGAATGAAGTGACGATCAAGAACAAGTACCCATTGCCGATGATCAATGATATATTTGACCAGCTGCAAGGAGCTAAGGTGTTTCCGAAGATCGATTTGCGATCAGGATATCATCAGTTGAAGATTCGCGAGAAGGATATACCAAAGACAACATTCACCACACGGTACGGGTTATACGAATATACAGTCATGTCATTTGGACTGACTAACGCCCCTGCCTATTTCATGAGCATGATGAACAAAGTGTTCATGGAATATTTGGATAAGTTTGGTGTGGTGTTCATTGATGATATAATGGTATATTCGAAGAATGAAGAGGAACACAAGGAGCATTTGCGTTTAGTTCTGAGAAACTCAGGGAACATCAGTTGTATGCTGATACGTCTCCGTCGTATCTACTTTTCCAAACACTTTTGCCCTTGTTTGGACTATAACTTGTATGATTTGAATGGAACTAACCCGGACTGACGTTGTTTTCAGCAAAATTGCCAACATGTTGTTTTATGTGCAGAAAACAAAAGTTCTCGGAATAACCTGAAACTCCACGGAATATCTTACAATAAATAATAAAAAATCCTCGCCAAAGATGAAGACCAGGGGGCCCACACCCTTGCCACAAGGGTGCCCCCCCCTAGGGTGCGCCGCCCTACCTCGTGGGCCCCATGGAGACCTCCCGACTCCAACTCCAACTCTATATAACTGCTTTTGGGGAGAAAAAATAGGAGAGAAGAAATCATCGCGTTTTACGATACGGAGCCACCACCAAGCCCTAAAACCTCTCAGGAGGGCTGATCTGGAGTCCGTTCGGGGCTCTGGAGAGGGGGATTCGTCGCCGTCGTCATCATCCATCACCAATTTCATGATGCTCACCGCCATGCGTGAGTAATTCCATTGTAGGCTTGCTGGACGGTGATGGGTTGGATGAGATTTATCATGTAATCGAGTTAGTTTTGTTAGGGTTTGATCCCTAGTATCCACTATGTTCTGGGATTGATGTTGCTATGACTTTGCTATGCTTAATGCTTGTCACTAGGGCCCGAGTGCCATGATTTCAGATCTGAACCTATTATGTTTTCATCAATATATGAGAGTTCTTGATCCTATCTTGCAAGTCTATAGTCACCTATTATGTGTTATGATCCGTTAACCCTGAAGTGACAATAATCGGGATACTTACCGGTGATAACCGTAGTTTGAGGAGTTCATGTATTCACTATGTGCTAATGCTTTGTTCCGGTTCTCTATTAAAAGGAGGCCTTAATATCCCTTAGTAACCATTAGGACCCCGCTGCCACGGGAGGGTAGGACAAAAGATGTCATGCAAGTTCTTTTCCATAAGCACGTATGACAATATTCGGAATACATGCCTACATTACGTTGACGATTTGGAGCTAGTTTTGTGTCACCCAATGTTATGACTGTTACATGATGAACCGCATCCGGCATAATTATCCATCATTGATCCGATGCCTACGAGCTTTCCATATACTGGTTTACGCTTATTTACTTTCCCGTTGCTATTGTTACAATCACTACAAAATACGAAAAACATTACTTTGCTTTCGTTACTCTTTTGTTACCGTTACCATCACTATAATATTACTTTGCTACTAAACACTTTGCTGCAGATACTAAGTTTCCAGGTGTGGTTGAATTGACAACTCAGCTGCTAATACTTGAGAATATTCTTTGGCTCCCCTTGTGTCGAATCAATAAATTTGGGTTGAATACTCTACCCTCGAAAACTGTTTCGATCCCCTATACTTGTGGGTTATCAAGACTAATTTCTGGCGCCGTTGCCGGGGAGCATTGCTCTATTCTTTGAGTCACTTGGGATTTATATCTGCTGGACACTATGAAGAATTTGAAAGATGCTAAGACAACAATTTATCCCTCAACTACGAGGGGAGGTAAGGAACTGCCATCTAGGTCTGCACTTGATTCACCTTCTGTTATGAGTAAACTTGCGACACCTAAACCTGCTTCTGCTATTCGTTCTGATATGTCGCATGTTATTGATGATGCTACTTCTGCTATACATGATACTTATGATGAAACTACCTCTATGCCTGATACTACTATGCCACTTAGTGATTTTCTCAAGGAACGACTTGCTAGGGCTAGAGAGATTGAAAATATTGAATCTGATTATGATGATGAAGAATCACTTGTTATTCCTGAGGGTTATTTATTTGATCACGAAGCTTCTTTAGCTATTTTAGCTTGCAAAGATAGATATGAACTCAAAAGGTTATTAGCTAAATGGAGTAAGCAATCTCTAAATGCTAGGATGAGACTTGACCCTGCTTTTGCTACTTCACCTATCTGTGTTACTGATAAGGATTATGAATTCTCTGTTGATCCTGATATAATTACTTTAGTTGAATCTGATCCTTTTCATGGCTATGAATATGAAACTGTTGTGGCACATCTTACTAAATGAAATGATATAGCTACCCTGTTCACTAATGATGAGAGAACTCGTTACTTTTATATCCTTAAAATATTTCCGTACTCATTAAAGGGTGATGCTAAGATATGGTTTAATTCTCTTGATCCTGGTTGTGTGCGTAGTCCCCAAGATATGATTTACTACTTCTCTGCTAAATATTTCCCTGCTCATAAGAAACAAGCTGCTTTAAAGGAAATATACAACTATGTGCAAATTAAAGAAGAGATTCTCCCACAAGCTTGGGGAGGCTTCTCAAGTTACTTAATGCTTTGCCTGATCATCCTCTTAAGAAAAATGAAATACTTGATATCTTTTATAATGGACTAACCGATGCTTCCAGAGATTACTTGGATAGTTGTGCTGGTTCTCTTTTCAGGGAAAGAACACCGGATGAAGCTGAAATCTTATTGAACAATATGTTGACAAATGAAAATAATTGGGCACCTCCTGAGCCAGCTCCTGCTCCAATTAATGATCCTATTCCTAAACCTACTCCGAAGAAGAGAGGTGTTCTATTTCTCAGTCCCGAAGATATGCAAGAGGCAAAGAAATCTATGAAAGAAAAAGGTATTAAGGCTGAAGATGTTAAGAATTTACCTCCTATTGAAGAAATACATGGTCTTAATTTACCGCCTATTGAAGAAACATATGATCTTGATCCTTTACTTATTGAAGAACCTCCAGACCTCAATAACCCAACACATGTAGTAAAGGTAAATTCTCTCTATAGATATGATAAAGCTGAAATCCCTCCTACTAAAATTGCTAGTCAATGCTTGGATAATTTTGATAATTTTATGTTTAATCAAGAAGACTTCAATGCTTATTTTGGTAGACAATTAAAACAAGATGCTGATATGATTAAATACTTGGGTGATTATATGGCTAATATTAAAGGTGAACTTAAACTTATTAGTAAACATTCTTCTATGGTTACCACTCAAGTAGAACACGTACTTAAAGCTCAAAAAGAATTGCTCAATGAGATGAATAGTAAGAAAAATAATTATGATGTTAAAGTGGCTACTAGAACTGGTAGAATGACTCAGGAACCTTTGTATCATGAAGGCCACCCTAAGAGAATTGAGCAAGATTCTCAGAGAAATAAAATTGATGCACCTGGTTCTTCTAAAAAGAAGAAAAGGAAAAATGATAGAACTATGCAAACTTCTAGTGAACCTATTGCCAAACCACCTGATAATATGATATCTCTATGTCTGATGCTGAAACACAATCTGGTAATGAACATGAACCTAATGAAAATGTTAATGATGAGGTTCATAATGATGCTCAACCTAGTAATGATAATGATGTAGAAATTGAACCTGTTGTTGATCTTGATAACCCACAATCAAAGAATCAACGTTATGATAAGAAAGACTTTGTTGCTAGGAAACATGGTAAAGAAAGAGAGCCTTGGGTTCAAAAACCCATGCCTTTTCCTCCCAAACCATCCAAGAAAGAGGATGATGAGGATTTTGAGCGCTTTGCTGAAATGATTAGACCTATCTTTTTGCGTATGCGATTGACTGATATGCTCAAAACCAATCCTTATGCTAAGTACATGAAAGATATTATTACAAATAAAAGAAAGATACCAGAAGCTGAAATTTCCACCATGCTTGCTAATTATACTTTTAAGGGTGGAATACCAAAGAAACTTGGAGATCCAGGAGTACCTACTATACCCGTTAAAAGAAATTATGTTAAAACTGCTTTATGTGATCTTGGAGCCGGTGTTAGTGTTATGCCTCTCTCTTCATATCGTAGACTTGACTTGAATAAGTTGACACCTACTAAAATATCTTTGCAAATGGCTGATATATCAACTGCTATACCTGTCGGTATTTGTGAGGATGTGCCTGTTGTGGTTGCAAACGTTACTATTTTAACGGACTTTGTTATTCTTGATATTCCCGAGGACAATAGTATGTCTATTATTCTTGGAAGACCTTTTCTTAATACTGCAGGGGCTGTTATTGATTGCAACAAAGGCAATGTCACTTTTCATGTTAATGGTAATGAGCATACGATACATTTTCCGAGGAAACAACCTCAAGTTCATAGTATCAATTCTATCGGAAAAATTCCATCGATTATATTTGGAGGTTTCGAATTTCCTCTTCCTACTGTCAAGAAGAAATATGATATACTTATTATTGGGGATGTGCATATCCCCGTTGAGGTAACCTAGTGTTATTCGAAATTTCTCCGGTTTCATGTTAATCGGAATGAGTTTGTTAACAAGACTTGATCAACCTTGTTAGTGGATTCCTTTTGATGAAGTATGAAATGGATGAAACTAGAAGCACAACCTTCTGTACCCTCTCTATACTTTCTGTTATTTAGTTGAAATAAAGTAAACATAAATATTTTTCTGTCTATTATCTGATTATCCGTGCAATATAAAAATGCCTCGAAAATAAAAGTTCTCCAAATTCCCTGAAAATTAAATATGATTTTTACTAGAATATTTGAGGATTTATGGAACAAAGAACACACCAGGGGGGCCAACCAAATTGCCACGAGGGTGGAGGGCGCGCCCACCCCCCTAGGGCGCGCCCCCTGCCTCATGGGCCCATGGTGGCCCTCCTCCACTTATTCCTGCACCCATCCTCTTCTTCTTCCTCCCACAAACACGAAAAACCAACTCAAATCCGAATCCAAGCTCATTTTGCTACCATTTTCGATCTCCTTGCTCAAAGCACCTCTCACAAAACTGCTTGGGGAGATTGTTCCTTGGTATGTGACTCCTCCATTGGTCCAATTAGTTTTTGTTCTAGTGCTTTATTCATTGCAAATTTGTGCTGCTTAGGTGACCCTATTCTTGAACTTGCATGTCAAATTTATATGGTCAAAAGTAGTTTTGATGCGTGATATAGGCCCTAGGCACTTGTAGGAGTGGTTGCTATCAATATTATTGAGTTTGGTTTACTTTTATTTTGAAGTTACTAAAAAATTTCAGATTTTTTCAGAGGAAGAAATATGCTTAGGAAAATGTTCCAAGGTGGTTCTTCAAGGAAGCAAGGACCCATGCTTGCAATGCGTGATGCTGACGAAGAGCCACCAAGAGACGCTCCAGTGCGTCCTTGTGAGTGGCCTTCTGGAAATTTTATGGATTGTGCAGGAATTAAAGAAGAATTCAACGCATATGTGCGTAATGCCGGTCTTGAGGACTTTGAGGCAGACAAACGCCCAGTATCATGATCTCACAAGCTCTTTTGTGAGGAGGTTTGAGTATTCATCTTCGCGTAATTCTCCTTCACTCATGTTTGATCTTTATGACAAATCTTATACCATGGACTTAAAGGATTTCACTTTTGCTTGCAAACTTCCACAATGGGGTAGTGTTAGGGATCCCCCTAAATCTGAATTTAGAAACTTTCTTGCTAGTATAACTATAGGGGAATCTCGAGATATAACGCAAGCTACCATAGGGAGCATTCACTTTCCTGCTATACATTATTTTGCTCTCTTCATAGGTAGGTGCATAAATGCTAAGGATGAAGCATGTCACACGTGTGTCCCTGACCTTAGCATTCTTAGGAGTGCTATGTCAGGAGACCAATCTTATCATATGGGAACCATTGTAGCTCGTAGGTTGCATCATAATAGATATAATGGAGATTTCTTTGGAGGAATTTATGCAACCCGCTTAGCTAAATTTCTTGAGATAGACGTTCGTGAAGCGGACATGGAGTTGCCTCCTGCTTATTTAGATTTTGATTCTATGGTTCCTCACCATTTTGTCGAGAGGAACGAATCTCCTCTCCAGTACTGACTAATCTTTGACAGACATCGTGCTGTCCATATTACTCTCCCTGCTCCTGCTTTCTTTGATTATCAGGAAAGAGGAGGATATACTATTACCAGAGAGGAGGCAGATGAGTATGAGAGGAGAGCGGAGGCCACTCATCACCACACTGCAGCTCAGGAGGCGATAGCCGCTGCATCACAGTACGACCCCAACAACTATTATTATGGATACCAGCCAGGCCAGCCGTGGCCATAGACCAACTTAGGCCAAAAGTCTAAGCTTGGGGGAGTACGTATTTCTCACCGACATTACATTTATGTTCACACACACTCATTGCTAGATGTTGGTGCTCATACTTTTTCATTGTATTATCCATGCTAGTTTATTTCCTTTTATGCTTTCTTCTTGTGTGTTTAATAAACCTTAAGAAAAACCAAAAAAAATAGTTGTAGCTTTTAATCAGTTTAATTTCCATGCTTGTAGTAGTAATTAAAAAGAAAACCCAAAAATGTTTCCTGTTCTTCTTTTGCTTGTTGGGAGCTTTCCCGTGTAAATAGTTTTATTTCTTTTCTTTCTTTGGGGGTCGATAGGAGAAGACCATGATTAAATTGTTGAAGTGGCTCTTATATGCTTTATTGTTGATTTGACCAAGAGCCCATTTTGCCTTGTCTTCTCCTGTTTATTAAATGCTCGCAGATTCCAGCTTAGTCCAATGCACGTGCACTCTTATTATTATTCACATCATTCGATCATGCAAGTGAAAGGAAATTATGATGATATATGATGGACTGACTAAGATGAGAAAAGCTGGTATGAACTCGACCTCTCTTGTTTTTGTAAATATGATGAGTTCATCGTTCTTGATTTAGCTTGTTATGAATAAACATGTTTGCAATGACAATTAGAGATCATAGTTGCTTGTGCCATGCTTGATTAGCTATGAGTTATAATTGTTTACCTTGCATGCCAACATGCTATTAAATGGTTATGATGTGGTATGATAGGGTGGTATCCTCCTCTGAATGATTTAAGTGACTTGACTTGGCACATGTTCACGCATGTAGTTGAAACAAATCAACATAGCCTTCACGATATTTATGTTCATGGTGGATTATATCCTACTCATGATTGCATCCAATGTTTATTAATTTTAATGCATGTACATGGCTATTGTCGCTCTCTAGTTGGTCGCTTCCTAGTATTTTGCTAGCCTTCACCTGTACTAAGCGGGAATACTGCTTGTGCATCCAATCCCTTAAACCCCAAAGTTATTCCAGATGAATCCACTATACCTTCCTATATGCGGTATCTACCTGCCGTTCCAAGTAAATTTGTATGTGCCAAACTCTAAACCTTCAAATAATCATCCTGTTTTGTATGCTTGAATAGCTCATGTATCAACTAGGGTTGTCTGTATCTTCCATGTTAGGCGGGTTATTCTCAAGAGGAGTGGACTCCGCTCCTCACTCACGAGATAAATGGCTGGTCACCGGGATGCCTAGTCCCATGCTTTATGCAAACTAAATCAAAAATAATTGCAAAACAAAACTCCCCTTGGGACCTGATGTATGTTGGAGGCACTCGTTGTTTCGAGCAAGCCATGGATTGATGTTTGTTGGTGGAGGGGGAGTATAAACTTTACCATTCTGTTTGGGAACCGCCTATAATGTGTGTAGCATGGAAGATATCGCCATCTCTTGGTTGTTATGTTGACAATGAAAGTATACCGCTCAAAATATTATTCACCTCTATTTCAAAACCGAGCTCTGGCACCTCTACAAATCCCTGCTTCCCTCTGCGAAGGGCCTATCTATTTACTTTTATGCTAAGTCATCATCCTCTTATTAAAAAGCACCAGTTGGAGAGCACCGCTGTCATTTGCATTCATTACTATTAATTTATATTGGGTGTGACTATGATTGGATCTCTTTTACCATGAATTACAATGTCTAGTCAGTCCTTATGTTTTGTGGTGTCAGAAAGGGCTAGCGAGATACCATCTTGTTATATCATATTATGATTGTTTCGAGAAAGTGTTGTCATCCAAGATTTATTATTATGGCTTGCTAGTTGATTATGCTATTGATATGGGTAATCATGAGACCTGAGAATTATTGCAAATATGGTTAGTTATAATCTTTGCTGAGAACTTGAATGCTAGCTTGACATATTTACAACAACAAGAGCAAATAGAGTTTGTAAAAAAATTTCTTTATTTCTTTCAGTTTATCAACTGAATTTCTTGAGGACAAGCAAGGGTTTAAGCTTGGGGGAGTTGATACGTCTCCGTCGTATCTACTTTTCCAAACACTTTTGCCCTTGTTTTGGACTCTAACTTGTATGATTTGAATGGAACTAACCCGGACTGATGCTGTTTTCAACAGAATTGCCATGATGTTGTTTTATGTGCAGAACAAAAGTTCTCGGAATGACCTGAAACTCCACGAAATATCTTACAATAAATAATAAAAATCCTCACCAAAGATGAAGACCAGGGGGCCCACACCCTTGCCACGAGGGCGCGCCCCCCTACCTCGTGGGCCCCCTGGAGACTTCCCGACTCCAACTCCAACTCTATATAACTGCTTTCGGGGAGAGAAGAAATCATCGCATTTTACAATACGGAGCCGCCGTCAAGACCTAAAACCTCTCGGGAGGGCTGATTTGGAGTCCGTTCGGGGCTCCGGAGAGGGGGATTCGTCATCGTCGTCATCATCAACCATCCTCCATCACCAATTTCATGATGCTCACCGCCGTGCGTGAGTAATTCCATCATAGGCTTGCTGGACGGTGATGGGTTGGATGAGATTTATCATGTAATCGAGTTAGTTTTGTTAGGGTTTGATCCCTAGTATCCACTATGTTCTAAGATTGATGTTGCTATGACTTTGCTATGCTTAATGCTTGTCACTAGGGCCCGAGTGCCATGATTTCAGATCTGAACCTATTATGTTTTCATCAATATATGAGAGTTCTTGATCCTATCTTGCAAGTCTATAGTCACCTATTATGTGTTATGATCCGTTAACCCCGAAGTGACAATAATCGGGATACTTACCGGTGATGACCGTAGTTTGAGGAGTTCATGTATTCACTATGTGCTAATGCTTTGTTCCGGTTCTCTATTAAAAGGAGGCCTTAATATCCCTTAGTTTCCATTAGGACCCCGCTGCCACGGGAGGGTAGGACACAAGATGTCGTGCAAGTTCTTTTCCATAAGCACGTATGACTATATTCGGAATACATGCCTACATTACATTGACGAATTGGAGCTAGTTCTGTGTCACCCTATGTTATGACTGTTACATGATGAACCGCATCCGGCATAATTATCCATCATTGATCCAATGCCTACGAGCTTTCCATATACTGGTTTACGCTTATTTACTTTCCCGTTGCTATTGTTACAATCACTACAAAATACCAAAAACATTACTTTGCTTTTGTTACTCTTTTGTTACCGTTACCATCACTATCATATTACTTTGCTACTAAACACTTTGCTGCAGATACTAAGTTTCCAGGTGTGGTTGAATTGACAACTCAGCTGCTAATACTTGAGAATATTCTTTGGCTCCCCTTGTGTCAAATCAATAAATTTGGGTTGAATACTCTATCCTCGAAAACTATTGCGATCCCCTATACTTGTGGGTTATCATATGCCAAGTTCAGAAAATGCGAGTTTTGGTTGAAGGAAGTCGGATTCCTTGGACATGTTATATCAGGAGAAGGTATAGCAGTAGACCCCACCAAGGTTCAGTCAGTCACTGAATGGTTGGCACCCACTTCAGTTAGTGAGATCCACAGTTTTCTTGGACTCGCAGGATACTATCGGAGATTCATTAAGAATTTTTCCAAGATCGCAAAGCCAATGACAGAATTGTTGAAGAAGGATACCAAGTTTAAATGCACGGAAGATTGCGAGGCAAGTTTCCAGGAGCTGAAGAAATGTTTGACTACAGCCCCAGTGCTGACATTGCCAGATATACGAAAGCATTTTCAAGTGTATTGCGACGCCTCTCGCTTAGGACTTGGAAGTGTGCTTATGCAGGACGGAGAAGTTGTTTCGTATGCCTCACGACAACTAAAACCACACGAGTTCAATTATGCCGCGCATGATTTGGAGCTAGCAGCCGTAGTGCATGCGTTGAAGACTTGGAGACATTACCTTATTGGAAACCATTGTGATGTGTACACGGATCATAAGAGTTTAAAGTACATTTTCACCTAGAAGGAACTAAACCTTAGGCAGAGAAGATGGTTGGAGCTTATAAAGGATTATGACATGAAGCTTCATTATCATCCGGGCAAGGCCAATGTCGTAGCCGATGCTTTGAGCCAGAAGAGCTATGTTAATACCCTAATAAGCATGGGATTGCCGAAGGAATTAGCCGAGGATCTCCGGGAACTTCCATTAGAGATTGTTCCTAGAGGTTTTGTTGCAACAATGGAGGTGCAGAATACATTGTTGGGAAAGATTCGAGAAGCTTAGAAGGATGACAAAGAGACTGCCGAGATAAAGGAGAAAATGAGCGAAGGAAAAGCCAAAGGTTTTCATGAAGATGAGCACGACACCCTGTGGTTTGAGGACCATGTTTACGTGCCCAATAACACAGAGATCAGGAAGTTAATACTTCAGGAGTCACATGACTCACCATACTCGATACACCCCGAAAACACCAAGATGTATTTGGATTTGAAGGAATGTTTCTGGTGGACAGGGATGAAGAAGGATATCGCCGAGTATGTAGCCGTATGTGATGTATGTCAGAGAGTGAAGGCAGAGCATCAAAAGCCAGCAGGATTGTTACAGCCTATGCCGATACCCGAATGGAAGTGGGATAAACTTGGCATGGATTTTATCACCGGATTGCCCAGGACCAAATCAGGATATGATTCTATATGGGTAGTAGTTGACCGTTTGACCAAAGTGGCACACTTTATCCTAGTGAAAACAACTTATACCAGTGCAAAGTTGGCTAAGATATATATGACCAGGATCGTATGTCTGCATGGAGTTCCGAGGACCATCGTATCAGATAGAGGAACATAGTTTACTTCAAAGTTTTGGCATCAGCTGCACCAGACCTTGGGAACGAGATTGGAGTTCAGTACAGCATTTCACCCGCAGACGGATGGACAGACCGAGAGAGTCAATCACATTCTGGAGGACATGTTGAGAGCCTGTGCGCTAGATTATGGATCTAATTGGGATGACAATCTGCCTTACGTAGAGTTCTCATACAACAATAGTTACCAAGCTAGTTTGAAGATGGCACCGTTCGAAGCCCTGTATGGACGAAGGTGCAGAACACCATTGATGTGGGATGAAGTTGGAGACCGACAGTTGTTTGGACCAGACTTGATCAAAGAGTCTGAGGAGAAAGTTAAACTGATTCGAGATAGACTAAAGATAGCTCAGTCCAGACAGAATAGTTATGTAGATTCGAAACGCAAGGAGGTAACCTATGAAATTGGAGACAGAGCATATCTGCGAGTATCGCCTTTGCGAGGAGTGAAACGTTTTGGAGTTAAGGGAAAGTTAGCCCCGAGATTTGTAGGACCGTATCGTGTTTTGGAACGGATGGGAGAAGTGGCCTACAAGTTGGAGTTACCTGAAGGACTGTCAGGAGTTCACGATGTGTTTCACGTTTCCCAGTTGAAGAATTGCCATGCTGAGATGGCCGACATACCACAAAGAGATACCGTACCCACTAACTATGTGTTTAGCGAGAGACCGCCGTCGCCGCGCCGCCCGAACCGGAGTCCGGCTCGGACTCCGCTTCCCCGCCGTGCCCCCTCCCCCAAGGGACCCCCCTCTCCTTAAAAGCCGCCGCCCCGCTGCCCCTTGGAGCCACACCACCCCGCCACCGCGAGCCGCCGACCCCGCCGCTGCAAGCCGCAAGCCACCCATTGCCGCTGCCCCACCGCCCCTTGCCTGTTGCGGCGCCACCCGTCACCCAGAGCCGCCGCCGTGCTGGACCTCGCCGGAGGTATAGCGTCGTTCAGTTTTTTTAGAAAACCGGATCGGTTTTCGTTAAAAACCCTAAGTCATTTTTTGGTTCGCCGGTTTTTCCCGGTTTTCTTTTTAGCGGACGTTCGTCCGGATGTTCGTTTTAATGAATGGTTTTCGTCCGTTAGTTACAGATAACGAATGCTTGTTCATTAGCCTGTTCGTCAGTTTTCCTTTATCGGATTAATCCGCGATTATTCCTGATCGCGATTTCTGATCCGATTTTCGTTCTAGTTTATCTTTTCGCTCGTTAGTCCGAATCAGGCGATTCAAGCGCCTAGATCTTCGTCTCGAGACCCTCTTTTTGCTTAACCAACTTGCACAAGTTTTTGCTACTGTAAAATTTGACCTAGGTCCAGATTAGTAAACGGATCTTGTTTCTTTCGCCGTTTGAGTTTCGTTGCTCCGTTCGATTTGATTCTTTTTGCAAACTGGAGTTCTTAAGTTGAACTTTCTGGTTAGATCTTCTTATTTGAGTTTTACCCGTGTTTCTTTGCTTGATTTCTTATGTAAGTTATTGTTTGTTTGCGATAGAATTCCCAGAGTGCGAAGCGTGTTATTTGGAGTCCCTAGGTTTCGCGGATCATCAGCAAGGCAAGTAACACTTTGATCATACCCCTTTATCACCCAGTTTTTATGCATTAGTACCAATCCTCAAACATTGCATGGTTAGGATGTCATTAACATGTGGGTTGGGAAGTAGTTGATGTGGTAGAACCTATTACCCTATTACATTCAAACCCTTGGGAGTTACTCTTACGCGTTGCTTATATTGCTATGCTATGCTCGTAGACGAGGTTTGGGTGAGTGAAATCCATGACAGATGTGAGATTGTTAATTAATGGTTCATCTTAAGGTGGCAACTTAAATACACATCTGGGTGGATTGAGGCACCTGGAGTACCCAGTGTTGCCTGTATTTTTTGGAAATCCCGGAGTACCCGTGTGATCTTCCTACGGACCGCCACCCATGCTCAAAGGGAACTGAGATGATTCATGCTAGAAACTTCCGTGTGCAGCCACAAGCTATGATGGGCTCTAGCATAGTTGAGTAAGTTATGTGAAGCTCTTGAAGAGGTGGATCAGCAGGTAGTGGGATTGTAGGTTTGGTATGATCTGCCCGGAGTAGAGAGTTAATGTTTCTGAAAGACGGTGTCTCGGTCATCCGGTTCTCAAACACCATGTAGTGCGAAAAATTCAACGGAGGCGATCGAGTCTTGTGGGGAAAAGTGCGCAAACCTCTGCAGAGTGTATAATCTAATCATGGTTAGCCGAGTCCCCAGTTATGGACAAATCTTAAGTATCTAGTACTTGGATTATCCTATGTATCTCATCACTCTAAATTAATAGTGTCGGGTTGTTAATTACCTTAATTGGGTTTGAGTTGGAGGAACCTTCTCAATGATGTTTCAACTACCATGATAGTTAAAATTAAAATATATTCCTTTGTTGTAGGAAAAAATTGGCTTTTCGCAAAACTGTAGCCATAGAGCTTTCCACCAGCCAAATATGCATGTAGTGATAGCATTATTCTGTTCTTGCTCTACTGTGTTATTTTGCCAGCATATTCCATGTGCTGACCCATTTTCGGGCTGCAACGTATTATGTTGCAGACTTTTCAGACGAGGAGTAAGGTTCGTTAGGTCGTTGCCGTGTAGCTCAGCTATGCCGTTGGAGTTGATGGATTCACTTTATCTTCCAAGCCTTTCATTGTTATCGTATTAGATGGCCTTAAGCCATATTTATTGTAATAAGTTCTCTTTGGAGACATTCGATGTAATAAGTGTGTGATTTCTACTCTGTTATAAATCCTCGACTATTGTGTGTCAGCATTACCGATCCAGGGATGACACTGAGGCACAGAGACTTGACCGTTTGAGGTCGGGTCGCTACATCTCATTATGCTCATGAGGGAGTTGCCGCATGATGTCTACTACACAACCTTCTTCTTGTAGACGTTGTTGGGCCTCCAAGTGCAGAGATTTGTAGAACAGTAGCAAATTTCCCTCAAGTGGATGACCTAAGGTTTATCAATCCGTAGGAGGCGTAGGATGAAGATGGTCTCTCTCAAGCAACCCTGCAACCAAATAACAAAGAGTCTCTTGTGTCCCCAACACACCCAATACAATGGTAAATTGTATAGGTGCACTAGTTCGGCGAAGAGATGGTGATACAAGTGGTATATGGATAGTAGATAAAGGTATTTGTAATCTGAAATTATAAAAACAGCAAGGTAACTAATGATAAAAGTGAGCGTAAACGGTATTGCAATGCGTTGAAACAAGGCCTAGGGTTCATACTTTCTCTAGTGCAAGTCCTCTCAACAATAATAACATAATTGGATCACATAACTTTCCCTCAACATGCAACAAAGAGTCACTCCAAAGTCACTAACAGCGGAGAACGAACGAAGAGATTATGGTAGGGTACGAAACCACCTCAAAGTTATTCTTTCCAATCAATCCGTTGGGCTATTCCTATAAGTGTCACAAACAGCCCTAGAGTTCATACTAGAATAACACCTTAAGACACAAATCAACCAAAACCCTAATGTCACCTAGATACTCCAATGTCACCTCAAGTATCCGTGGGTATGATTATACGATAGGCATCACACAATCTCAGATTCATCTATTCAACCAACACATAGAACCTCAAAGAGTGCCCCAAAGTTTCTACCGGAGAATCACGACGAAAACATGTGCCAACCCCTATGCATAGGTTCATGGGCGGAACCCGCAAGTTGATCACCAAAACATACATCAAGTGAATCATGTGATATCCCATTGTCACCACAGATACGCACGGCAAGACATACATCAAGTGTTCTCAAATTTTTAAAGACTCAATCCGATAAGATAAATTCAAAGGGGAAACTCAATCCATTACAAGAGAGTGGAGGGGGGAAGAAACATCATAGGATCCAAATATAATAGCAAAGCTCGCGATACATCAAGATCGTATCACCTCAAGAACACGAGAGAGAGAGAGAGAGATCAAACACATAGCTACTGGTACATACCCTCAGCCCCGAGGGAGAACTACTCCCTCCTAGTCATGGAGAGCACCGGGATGATGAAGATGGCCTCCGGAGAAGGATTGCCCCCTCCGGCAGGGTGCCGGAACGGGTCTAGATTGGTTTTCGGTGGCTACGAAGGCTTCTGGCGGTGGAACTCCCGATCTATTGTGCTCCCTAATGTTTTTAGGGTATATGGAGATATATAGGCAGAAGAAGTACGTCAGGGGGGGCTCACGAGGGTGGAGGGCGCGCCCAGGGGGGTGGGCGCACCCCCTGCCTCGTGACCTCCTCGCAGATCCCCCGACGTGCACTCCAAATCTTCTGGGCTTCTTTCCTTCCAAAAATGAGTTCCGTGAAGTTTCATGTCAATTTGACTCTGTTTGATTTTCCTTTTCTTAGAAACCCTAAAACAGGGTAAAAACAGAAACTGGCACTGGGCTCTGGGTTAATAGGTTAGTCCCAAAAATGATATAAAAGTGTATAATAAAGCCCATAAACATTCAAAACGGTAGATAATATAGCATGGAGCAATCAAAAATTATAGATACGTTGGAGACGTATCATCGCATAAACCGGCTCTCCTCTAATTGTGTCTAGCCTTCAAGATTATTCAGCATGTCCCTCTTGGGGTGCCCTGCCCCTCCTTATATAAGTTGGAGGGGCGGGTTTACATATGGAGTCCTAGTAGGATTAGGACTAGTCTATCTTCTATTACAAACCGGATACAAGTCTGGGTCTTGACTCCTTGTAAGGGAAATATTCCTCACGCCTTTCCTCTTAAACCGGCCCACCATCATATGAACCGGCCTACTGGGCCTTGGGCCTAGTCGTCCATCTGACCTGCATGTCGGGTCATCAGTGAATCACAATGTTCAGGTGGATTTCCCGTAAACCGCCAGGTCCGGGCGGGTCGCCAGTAAGTCACCAAGCTCCAGTCCGGTCATACATCCGGCGGGTTACACCGCGGGGTATATCCCGGACATTAGCCCCGGTTTAATTTGGATTTATCAATGTTAAACTGCTCATCCTTAAGTCATTGTCATTTCCTTCTTGGTACGTGTCCATGACCTCATAGCAAATCTCTTTTAGCGGATATGTTCAAACCTTGCCAGTGCAGAAAATCCGGGCACTTCTTCTGAAAAATCCGGGTCAATAGGCCAGCCACATAATCAATTTGCTGACATTGGTTTCTCACAGAAAAATGTTGTGAAGAATAATTCTTTTGATTCGACTCCCAATCCTTAACAAAAATATTGGTCTCGAAATACTCATCTGATTTTCAGCCGGCCTGAAGATGTAGAATTTTCCGGTTTATCATTGCCAAAATTGCCGGTTTGCAAATATTGATGGCACCGGGTCATAATTGTTGCTAACATCAAGCTTGAAAATGTACCTCCCTTATATGCATATCACTTGTAGCCCCCAAGTCTTAAGAAGGGAGCGCAGTAATAGCTTAAGACTTGCTTCAATTTAAATTTCGCAACCTTGAAGAAATTCGGGTTGTTCATCTCAATCATTAGTCAAAATTGAACATTCCACATATGTAGCCCCCAAGTGCCGGGTTTTCATGCTTGCAGCAACCTGGGACTTGTAATTGCCTTATGCTCATTAAAACTTCAACTAGTGCAGCTCCCAAGGGCCGGGTCATTATGCAATAATGAGCAGGGACTTTGTAGATATGATCATGTAGACTTGATCAGCACCGTTTAGCCCCCAAGGGCCGGCTCAGCAAGACAATACTGAGCTTGGACTTTATATATACTTCATTAAAAATAACATCATATGATGTAGCCTCCATCACAGGGCTTGAACCCACGACCACAAGGTTAAGATCCTTGTGCTCTACCAACTGAGCAATGGACCCTTTAATATAATGGATTAAGGCTTGTGTGCTTTGAATTTTTGACAAGAGCAATTGGTAGGCCCCAAGGGCCGGCTCATTACAATGTGATGAGTCGGGTCTTCAATAAGGCGAGCAAAAAATGACTTTGCATTAGCCCCCAAGTGCCATGGTGCATGCTGGCAGTGACATGGGACTTGCATATTTGATGTAATCTCAACTTGAATAATGTAGCCCCCAAGTGTCGGGTCGTAAGCCTGTAGTGACTCGGGACTATTCCTTCCATTGTAGAATAAATCATATCCATTGATAAAATAATAGCCATTGCGCTGCAGCGACTTTGAAAACCTCAATCATAATACTTGTTATTGATAACCATAATAAAAATCCGGCCATGTTGGATATTCAAGATTTGAATAATATAATCTGGTATGAAAACCTCAATCATTCAATATCATCATTACAATCTAGCCAAGTTTGGCTATTAAAGATTTGAATACCTTATCGGTTGACAAGTAAATTCAGAGTTTAAATACTCATTGGCTCTTGGCCGATGGCGACTTAATGTGCATCCATTGTAATTCGGGATTTTTGTAACCCAGCGGCTTATAGCCTTTGTGAAAATCAACAATTGATTATCCTTTTGAAACACCAATTTCAATTTTTGATGATGGGCTTGAACTTAATCATTTATTTAAGTCATAGCTCTGCAAATCCTGCACAGAGTTTACACAACATATGCGTTGGCGACTTAACGTCAAAAGCCAGGGCGGGTAACAACCCAAACATAATATAGTCTTATGCAATTATGGAAAAGACTAGCATTAAGGCCATTCAAGCCTAAACATACTGACAACTTAAAGTTAAAAGCCAGGGCAGGTTATCAAACCTCGCATATTCATATAACCAGGAAAACATACTTGTAGGATTGATTTATACTGCTAGCTTACATTGCCATACCCAGTGAAGGTAACAATCCAATGATTTATAAGCGCATGATTCCAATGGTACAATTCAAAATATGCGACTTAACATCCAAAGCCAGGGCGAGTTATCAAACCTCACATATTCATCCAACAATTTAAATATATACCTGGAAGATTGGCTCAAATTGCTGGCTTACATCGCCACATCCAGTGAGGGTGTCAATCCCAAATATTTATAAGCGCATAATTCCAATGGCGCAATCCAAATATATACTGGCGACTTAACGTCCAAAGCCAGGCATGGGTCATCAAACCCAACATATTCATACCATTATTGAAAGACATACCTGTAGATTGATACCATGGTGATGCCTTGATAATTATAATCCGGGGCTAGTATCAACCCGGAGTCATGAAATATCATCATTTTGATTGCTCAAGGCAAAATATTCTGGCGACTTAAAGTCTGCTATCAGGGCGGGTTATCAAACCCAAAGATGCTAAATGATGAGTCATATAATCAAGGCTATATGGCCTGTGAAATCGGTTAATAACGCAGGCTTACAACGCCATATGCAGCAAAGGTAATAGCCCAAACAATTAGAGCGCAGTGCCCTGTTCAATTTATTCATACTACCGGCTTACAACGCCGTATGCAGCAAGGGGTAGCATCCCAGAACTTAGAGCACAGCACTCTAAGCACATAATCATCATACCCTGGTGACTTAAAGTCCACAACCAGGCTGGGTTAATAAAACTCCGGATAAAGTCATACATGAACCATAAGGCAACATGGCCCTCATCGGTTTTCAACCATGTATTGACATGTCACAAGAGACGAACCTCAAAAATGTTCAAATCATATATAAAACAGAAAACAAGGAATTTATAGGCTACCAAGCCTCAAAGTCAAGTGCTATTCAAGGGCCGCACAGCCGCTGAGTTAAACCTTCATTCACACCTGTAAGTCGGGCCTCACATGACCAATCGTCGTTTTAACTTTGACAAGTTCAGGGTCTTTATAAGATTGACTATCAAGAGTACGGCGAGTCATTCCAGGATTACCTGGGCGGAGTGGCAGACTTACAAAGGTGGGATAACCCGGATTTTTTTGGTGAATACACCTGGCGTCCAAGCCTATTACAAGGGTCAACAAAGCTCTGTTCATTAACAAAGAGCCCCCAAGTAATATTTTATTCCAGGCGTATAAGCCGGACTAATAGGGTAGTCATAGCTATGCTCAATGAGCAGGAAGCTCCCAAGTAATTTTTAACAAGCCATCAAGGTAGGTTACCTATGTTTGAACTGCACATTATAGCAAGTTCTCTTTGGTAACAATTTAACTTGGGCAGAAATCTCCCAAGTTATTTGCAATCAAGGCGTACAAGCTGGATCAGTAGGGTATTCACAGCTATGCTCAGTGAGCAGGAAGCCCCCATGTTATTTTTAATCAAGGCGTACAAGCCGGATCAAGAGGGTAAGTGTCGGTGTCAAAACCGGCGGAACTCGGGTAGGGGGTCCCGAACTGTGCGTCTAAGGCGGATGGTAACAGGAGGCAGGGAACATGATGTTTTACCCAGGTTCGGTCCCTTTTGATGGAGGTAAAACCCTATGTCCTGCTTGATTAATATTGATGATATGGGTAGTACAAGAGTAGATCTACCACGAGATCAGAGAGGCTAAACCCTAGAAGCTAGCCAATGGTATGATTGTCTGTTGTTGTTATGTCCTACGGACTAAAACCCTCCGGTTTATATAGACACCGAAGAGGGTTAGGGTTACACAAGGTCGGTGTCGGTGTCAAAACCGGCGGATCTCGGGTAGGGGGTCCTGAACTGTGCGTCTAGGCGGATGGTAACAGGAGACAAGGGACACAATGTTTTACCAAGGTTCGGGCCCTCTTGATGGAGGTAAAACCCTACGTCCTGCTCGATTAATATTGATGATATGGGTAGTACAAGAGTAGATCTACCACGAGATCAAGGAGGCTAAACCCTAGAAGCTAGCCTATGGTATGATTGTTGTATATATTGTATATCTATCGACTAGCCTGGCCTCGGTTTATATAATGCACCGGAGGCCTAGGATAACAAGAGTCCTAGCCGAATACGCCGGTGGGGAGAAGTCCTTGTCTTGATCACCAAGTGTTGCGGAATCTTCCTTGTATTCGGTAGCCGTCCGAACTGGCCCATGAGTATACGGCCACGGGGGTCCTCGGCCCAATCTAATAGATCGGGAGACGACGTGGTGAGTACCCCCTAGTCCAGGACACCGTCAGTAGCCCCCTGAACCGGTCTTCAATTTAGGGACGCTCCTCGATTCTTCCGAACTGTTCTTCATCTTCGGTTGCCGGTCTTGAAAACTGGTTCAACAAATCTTCTTTATCTTCGATCTTGAGGATCGCCGAAATGCATTCGATGAGTTTACACGTCGGGTATCCGAGGAGCCCCTTTAAGTTTCCGGCCTTTATCAATGCCTTGTTTATTTTTATGCCACACCTCGGGTTTGAAGTTGTTCCCGGGAGGCAGGGTCCTCTTGCGTCCGAGCTCCAACGCCGGACTGCATTCGAGGTATCTTTTGCAGCCGAGCACCAACGCCGGACCGCTTCCCAGCTCTAGTGCCGGAATGTATCCGAGCTCCAACGCCGGACTATGTATCCGAGCTCCAACGTCGGACTGTATATCCGAGCTCCAACGCCGAAATATATCCGAGCTCCAACGCCGGACTGTGTCCAGGCTCCAATGTCGGACTATATCCGAGGTGTCATATCACCTTGGTTCAAAAAAGTTGAAGGAGTTTAGCCGAGCTTAATGCCGGAAATGCCCTCTATGGAGCCAGCCACTAGCGCCCGAGCTTTATGCTGGACTGCTTCTGAGGTGGTGCACCACCCCGAGTATGGGCCGATTTTTTGTCAATATTTTTTATTGGTGCAATTTATTCTCTGCCGAGATATATAGCCAGTAGCCCTCAAGGTGTGTATCGGTCTAAAACCCGAGATGCACATGAAGGATGACATAAGACCGTTGATCCCAGTAGCCGCTGAGACTCAGGTTGATTTGCAAAATCAGCCTGAGGATCAAGTCCTAGCTCGGCAGAATACTTTGGGACACAAAAGCGGCGTGCTCAGTCCTCAAGACTCGGGTTGGGTGCGGCCGACCAACCTGAGGGTCAAAATCTCCTCGGAAACTATATTGCACATAAAATTTTCTGCATTGGACAAGCAATGCAGTAGCCCCCGAGACACTGGTCGGGTGGCAACACCAGATCAGGGGATCGATGTGCCCCTTTAATATTTGTAAATAATAAGCCCGAAGCCCAGTAGCCCCCGAGCCTTAATGCGGGCACGGGTGGCCGAATTAAGGATCAATATCCATAGTAAAATCACAAATTATGTGTAATGACTCTATGTATCCAAGTACTTTACGTCATTAATGCACGGATCCGCATTGTACAAAACTTTGTTGACCGACCATCGGCTTCCACCTCCTTGGCCAGTAGCTGAGGAGTGTTTGTCCTACTTTATAAATCCTTTATGAGGGCAAAGATTTACGACAAACAAGGCAATCTGGCCACACGGTTTTATAAACAAAGGTACGCAGAGAGATATGTTATATTACTGTTTAACAGAAGAAATGTATTCCAAAGAAAATAGTCCCGCTATCGGTTCCTTTCTTTGGGTTGTCATGCTAAGCATGATCATGAAACCTCAGCTCGAATGTAAGAGCAATCGAGGATTTAGTTTGGGAGGCCAGTTAATAGCCCCCGGTAGTGTTCGGCGACAGTCGAGGTCAAGCCGTAAACACTTCGGCCAATGTTATGAATGGCCCGTCATAGTTATCGGATCGCTGACCAGTTTACGCTTATTGTGACAGTCAGTTTTCGGCTTTCTCCACTAAGGTGCTTAACCATGTGAGCTGGAAGCACAATCGCAGTGGTTCTCCCTTTGCACGCCTAGCCGAACAAAACGGAACGTAGGAAGCAAGTGCAGGAGCCGGGCAACCCAACTATTGACCGAAGACACAATTCGAAACCGATGCATATATAGTAATATCTGAGAATGTTTTTGCCGAATCCCTAAAGGTGTCCGGCGTTGCACTGCAAGACTAATGCTGGAAAAGCACAAATAGTTTAAAAGTGCCAAAAAGCTTGGAAAACCAAGCAACGTCAGTAAAAACATGACGTCCGAACAAGATCAAGTGTTCGGTGCCAATCCGAAAATTGGTCTTAGAAAAAAGAAGTGCTTCTGTCGTCCTTTAACATGACACATCCTATCTCAAAACTTCGAGCGGGTCAGCCTACGGCTTCAACCTCCTATCCCGAGGGCGGAGTACTTCTCATTAGGCCAGTTTAGCAAACTAAACTCTAGCGACTTTGAGAGAGAAATTAGGCTCCCCGGCTAGTGACCGCACACTCGCGTCGAAAAAAGGAGTGATAAATAATAATGATAATAATAATAATAATAATAATAATAATAATAATAATAATAATAATAATAATAGAACTTTGCAACGACTGAGGAGAAGAACACTTATTATAAAACGGCTCAAATAAACTTAAGAGCCCCCAAGTGACTTGGGTAGAAGAATGATTGCATGTACCGAAGTACTTATATCATATCTATGTTCAACCGAACTTTAAACGTGTCTTAACCGACCGTCGGCTTCTCCCTCTTCGGTTAAGGACCGAAAAGTGTTATGTACTCCATCGGTCGAGAATATCGACGGTGTTTCCAATAACCAGGCAATCAGGCCATAAGGCTGTAACAGACAAAGCGCGCTCAGGAAACTTATGCTATATTACTGCGAAGAGTAAGAAGCATCTTCGAAGAAAATAGTACCCCCACCGATACCTTTCTTCAGTGCTCATTGTTATTATGAGACTTGTGTAATAGATTTTTTGTACTCATGAGTTCCGTTGTGTGCCGACCATCATTGAATAACTATAAGAGCGCTAGCTTTCGGCTTCACCCAGTCTGAGGTCTGGCTCGGGTGACCCGATCGTGACAATCGTAGAGGTGCTCCCTTTACTCCCTAGCCGAACAATCGGGAACGTAGGGGTAAACACAGGAGTGAGGCAACCCAGCTTGCAAATCGCTTAAGTCAATGTGGTGCATATTGTGGCGTAATACACGAACAAGGAACGAAGCCGTACAAGTATAATCATATGCAACAGGAAAAGCTTCATAAAGAAGCCCCCAAGTAAACGGGGTATTTGAATTTATGCGTCACAAACAAAGTTTGGACAAGGAAATTTTTTGGAAGCAACTTTTTTCCAAAAAAGTATAATGCTTGGTCGAACCGAACGCAAGTTAGAAATTAAAGCTTTGAGCATGAAAGCGACTTAGCTGGTTAATGTGTTCGGTATTGATGACGCGGTCCGAGCTTGATGCGAGGCAAGGTTCCATCCCTCAAGCCGGTCCCGAGGTGGCGGAGCGGAGAGCTTGACACGCCGAAGTGGTGACATAGCACGATCAATGCAGACCGGCAGAGTGACGCCGAAGTCCTCGGATCATTTTCCTGTGCACAAAAAATAGTGCAAACTGGAGATAATAGTAATAATGATAATTAAAAAAAATCGTTGCATAATAAATAATTTATGCAAAGTGAGTAATAAAAGAAATATGGCCTGGCGCCGAAGTCAAGTCGATGCAGGGCGTCGGCGTGATGCGGTAAAGGCGTGGCAAAGCCTGAATTCGCAGGTCGGTCCGAGCTCCGAGTGCGGCGTTCGCCGGACTATGTACGGAAACTGACCGAACCACCATGCGACTGTCGTTAATGCAGCCACCATTTGATAGACCTGTGTACATATGACGGACAAACCAGAGTAATAATTCCTTGGGAAAAATGAACCCAAACAAGCAAAAAATACTGGGATTAATTGCACCTGGTTTATTTGTTGTAGCAATACGAAGGAAGGTGATTCCTAAAATTGGGACCCGCTCCGCACACCCATTGCCTGATGGGCGATAAAACGACGGCATGGCAATGCTGGTAAAGGTTGACTTGCCGAGCCAAAGCCCTCGGCCCAGCTAACGTGACAGAGCTGGTCGGCTAGTGACGTCGAAGTGTCCGGAGTAGGTTGATGAAGAGAAGGCGAAGCCCCCGGTCCAGCCGAGATGTCGAAGCCTCGATGTTAGCCGATGAGTCGAAGTAGGTCGGCGTGATGGACACCAGCTTGAAGATGCAATGGTGCGGCCCTGTCGATGCAGGTCGTGACGTGGTCGATGCCGGCTTGATGAAGCGACCGTGCGGCGATGCCGGTATGCCCGCTCCGTGTAATCCGTGGGGCGGCGATGTTGGTGATGATTTATCCTTCACGATTCCGGGCTCTTGTTCGGCTTGCCGAGACGATGATCCGAAGAAGTTGAGCTCGGCTCAACAAAGTGACGCCGTGTCTAGCGCAGGTCGGCAGCCGTGGAGTAATATTGCCGGACTGGTTTGACACCAGCATGATGTTGAAGATCATGTTCAAAAGATCTTACAGTTAGTGGGATGTGTTCGGGAACAAAACACAATACCCCATACAAAACTTCTTCAAAAGGGATGTCCGAAATCCTGTTCATAAAAAAGATGAACTCGGGTCGGATTCGTTTTCGCGCAGAAAACAGATCCGAAAAGTGATGCACTAATCGGAAGGTTCCCGGAGTTTGGACGGTCGGATCGAGCCGAAATTTTGAGAGGTGGTAGATATAGGAATTCCGCAACCGATCAACAGTTGGATCTTCCAAAGGACATCCGAGCTAGAAGCTGGATGCCACGCCCTAAAATCATCCAAATTCCCGTCCAGATTTGACAGGGCTCCGGTATATCGTGGATTACCAGAGATTCCTCCATCGGAACTCGACGAAATTTTCCAGGGTTGTTGTAGACTCGATTCCGCACAATTCCACCAAAGCGATCGTCAAAGCGATACTCGAGGAGGTGGTGGTGGCAGATACGAGTTCGCTGTCCAGAAAAACAACACGGTCGCTTGAGGGCAATGTTGACGTTGAGCCCCCGAGCTCCATATATGATTCCTCCGTGATCTTGATAGAGATCGGAGTTGATGTTTGATGAAGGCCCTCGTCCGGACATGGTGATCCGAACATGGGGCGCAATTTTTGGTCGAACCAAGGTGACCAGTCGAGCTGGTGACGAAGATGCCGAAGTCGCAGTTGATCTGCAGGCGAGCCATCGATCCTTTTGTCAATCACACAGCGGAACTCTCAATGAAAGCACCAATGTCGGTGTCAAAACCGGTGGATCTCGGGTAGGGGGTCCTGAACTGTGCGTCTAGGCGGATGGTAACAGGAGACAAGGGACACAATGTTTTACCCAGGTTCGGGCCCTCTTGATGGAGGTAAAACCCTACGTCCTGCTCGATTAATATTGATGATATGGGTAGTACAAGAGTAGATCTACCACGAGATCAAGGAGGCTAAACCCTAGAAGCTAGCCTATGGTATGATTGTTGTATATATTGTATATCTATCGACTAGCCTGGCCTCGGTTTATATAATGCACCGGAGGCCTAGGATAACAAGAGTCCTAGCCGAATACGCCGGTGGGGAGAAGTCCTTGTCTTGATCGCCAAGTGTTGTGGAATCTTCCTTGTATGCGGTAGCCGTCCGAACTGGCCCATGAGTATACGGCCACGGGGGTCATCGGCCCAATCTAATAGATCGGGAGACGACGTGGTGAGTACCCCCTAGTCTAGGACACCGTCAGTCGGTTACAAAGGAGGAGATATCCATATCCGTACTGCCTAGCTTGCCTTCCACGCCAAGGAGAGTCACATCCGGACACGAGACGAAGTCTTCAATCTTGTATCTTCATAGTCCAACAGTCTGGCCAAAGAATATAGTCCGGCTATCCGGAGACCCCCTAATCTAGGACTCCCTCAGTAGCCCCTGAACCAGGCTTCAATGACGATGAGTCCGGCGCGCAGTATTGTCTTCGGCATTGCAAGGCGGGTTCCTCCTCCGAATACATCACGGAAGAATTTGAATACAAGGATAGTGTCCGACCCTGCAAAATAAGTTCCACATACCACCGAAGAGAGAATAATATTTCCACAAATCTAATCTGCTGACACGTTTCGGCAACACGACATTATGCCACGGCCCGGTAATTATTTGAACCGTTATTTTAACCAGCCTCACACATAACGCGAGGCGGTTTCTTGACACGTCTTGTCAAAGCAGAGATCGTGTTACCCTAATTACGGGATTCTCAACAATACCGTCGGGGGTAACCCAACCGTATCTAGGACTCCTAGATTATAGGAAAGTCCCAAACGGCTACGGAGAGGACGCTTGATATTCACCCTCTTTATAAAGGGACAAGGCTTTTACTTTTTTCCCTCCCGTACTCAATCAAATCCTTCCCCCGCCTCGAGTTCTAACACCCAAAGCCCAGGTCAGGTGCTCCGGATCTTCAATCATGTCCGGATCTAGCCTTCAATGCCGGTGGATGCCCTCCTCCGTTACGGAAGAAGACATCAAGAAGTTGAGGGAGGCCAGATACCTGACCGCCGAGGTTTCGCATCGGCTGCCTGCTCGAGGGCAGGTCGTCCCTACTCCTGAACGCAACGAAGACATCATGTTCATCTCCCACTTCCTCTGAGGTCTAGGCCTCACTCTGGATCCCTTCGTTAGGGGGCTGATGTTTTATTACGGACTAGATTTCCACGATCTGGCCCCGGACTCCTTTCTCCACATCTCATCATTTATTGTTGTATGTGAGGCTTTCCTCCGCATTACCCCTCACTTCGGCTTATGGCTCAAGACCTTTGACGTGAAGCCGAAGATGGTTGAGGGGAAACATGTAGCGTGCGGAGGCGCATTAATAAGCAGGATTGTCGGAGCTCCATGGCCAAAGGGTTATATTCCAGAGGTGTCCGGATTATGGCAACAGGAGTGGTTTTACATCACAGCTCCCAGAAGTGCCAAGTGGGTGGCTGCCCCTGCTTTCCACTCAGGCCCTCCACCACAACTGATGTCATGGATTAGCAGAGGGCTGAGCTGGGGTCCCGCCAAGGACGTGCCTGTACTGCAAAGCTGCATTCGAAATCTCTTCGAAGGAGATTTCAGTTTGATTATGGTAATGCAAGTCATGCTGGTTCGACGAATCCAGCCATGCAAACGACGGCCTCTTCACATGTGGGAGTTCAACCCAGAAGGACCACGCGCTATTCAGGATTTCCTCGGCCTGACGCACGAGGAGATGTATAGATCATTCTTCGGACCCCAGATAGAGTGTCCGGATACTACCGAGGACGTGGGCCTGAGCAGCAACCGCACCGCCGACCAAGTAAGTTATCCTCTAGCCGAACACACCGTCTTTCATTTATCATGACGTTATTCTGAGAAATCGCCCTTTGACCAGGACTGGATAAAAAAGGCGAAGATGATTCGGTGTTCGGCCCCCCTTCCTGAGGGTTTGGAAAATCCGGTACTGGAAAAGATGCTCGAGCTAGCACCTTGCCCGGAGCCCTCAAAGGAAGACAAAGGGGGGAATAATGAGGGCGAAAGCGGGCCTCCACCGCTACCTATTCCGACCGAGGGAACGAGCGCCTCCGTGAGGGAGGATAACCGAGGGGAGGAATCGGACATTCTCTCACCTCGGGGAAGGAAGAGGACTACCTCTGAAGATCCGGAAACCAAGGTTTCCAAGTGGGAGAAGAAATCTCCACCAGAGGGTCCTGCCTTGGAGGGTGCTCCTGCCGCACAAAGTCTGCGCGGGGATCAGCCCTCTAACGAGCTGTAAGTAATTAAAAAGTACTTTAATAGTGAAGATATATTACCTTACCTCTGAGGAAAATAACTGAAGTATTTATCTTGCAGTTCGGATCTTAGCCCTTCTCAGCAGAGCTCGTCTTCGGGGGATCTTCTTCCGGAGATGATGGAGAGCGAAATGCCTCCCCCGAACTCCTCCGCTCAAGAAGCGGGCGACCTTGAAGTGTCGTCACGGAGGGCCTCTCCATATCCGGTGAGGCCAGAAGATAATCCTATAGTCACCCGAAGTCCCCAGCGTCCGGCTCTCGAAGAGAGCAAATAGAAGAGTCCGGCACCGTATGGTATGCGGTCGGACGTACTGAGAGAGCTGTTGGAGCGAGCGGCCATCTCAGAAGAACACCGTACATTGATGGGTACGATGATGGAAAGGATCTCATCTGCCGAAAGCGGGTTGCATGATGCCTTTATGAGTCTACTGACGGGCTTTGAGGTACGTAAAATGATGTACATTTGTGATGGTACCGCACATTTTTAGGTGTGGCCTGTGTAGATAGTAGCCCATGAGACTCTGGTTGTCGCCGAGAACGGCGGCAAACAGAGGATCGTAGTCCCAGGCAATAACCATACCGCTTTAATGTGCAGGTAGTGGGAGCTCCGGTGGCTAGCCGAACTCATGAGTTTGCCGAACTGAAGCGGCAACTGGATGCGGCGGATGCCGACATCGAGCTTGTTAACAAGAGGCTTGACAAGGCACAGGGTAAGTGGTATTTTCTGGTGAATGCCACATAGTAAGAGCAGCATGATGCTAGTATCTTTAATATGTTGTGACTGCAGATGGAGCTGCCACCATGGAAACCCTACGGGCGGAACTTGCCCGAGCCAAAGAACAGGCAAGGATTAGTAATGCGACTGCTTTGAAGGCAGCCGAAGAGTTGAAAGCTAAGAAGGCCGCGCATTGCGAGAGCAAAGAGAAGATGGCCAAGATGGCTGTAAAGTTAAAAGACACTGCCGACCATTGCCAGTTCCTTGAAAAAGAAAACCGAGCGAAGACAACGGACCTTGAAAAGGCCACGATGGCGAACAAAGACACCCGCTCTGCTATGAGAGCGAAGAAGGAGGAGCTACGTGAAGCTGGGGATATTGCGGCTGGGAAGCCCTTTATGCTGCGGAGGAAGTTCGGAGATCCGCGGTATGCCCCTCTGGATCGGCTGTGGAGTTCGGCAGACGCATATATGGACTTGGCGGCGAGCGCTGTCGATGCGGCCAAATATTTCTGAGATCAAACGGATCGTGAAGTGGACAAGCTGTTCTGGTCGCAATTTAACGTTCCAGAGCGTCCGCTTCCGTTGATTGATCAGCTGGTCGAATGGGGCGAACTCAATAGGTTGTCCGGGCTCGCCATGAGGTCTGTCGTGGATCAGCTATGGCCAGAAAAGCCGAAGCCAAATAGCTATTTCAGCTTAGTGCAGCAGTTCCTTGGTGCGGTGCCGCGCATCAATGCGATGAAGAGGTCGGCGTGCATAGAAGCCTCGTGGATGGCCCTTACCCGTGTTAAAGCATACTGGGCGGAGATGGATGCTACCACTGTTGCGGCACAGGGTTCGGCCATAGGCCAAGTGGCTGCCGAGCACTATTTCGAAGAGGTTCTCGAGGGTTCTCATTTGATAGAGGCCCAGTGCTCGAAGAATATTATGTTTGAGTGACATGTATTCCCATTGTAAACACAATGTTTTTATGAAATTTATTAAGGCTGTGTTTATACTTTTGCCTGAAAGTAATATGATGCCTCCTGTGCGGCCGTTTATGTATACATGTGTATAACCTGAAAGATTGAAGTCATCGGCTTCAGCCCCCACGCATATAACGCGGAGGTGTTCACAGAAGATGCGTGTTCACACTTAACCCAACATCTTGGTCCTATTAAGGAGGTGATAGCGCAGTGAACGAGGCAACCAGACTATAATGCTTTAACACTTTCACTTAGCCATAGGAGTTTGACGATGGGGCTACTATATAGCCCCTGTTGGCTCCGCACTCTCCCGAATTCGGGGTGCGTACATGCCTGGCCGGGAAATGGCCCTTCGTTAAGGCGGAGGAATTCTAACATTCCGATAGGTCATCGAGTGGTTGACCAGTCTCACGCTATATCATGAGAGTCAGTTTTCGACTTTCTCTACTGAGGTGCTCGTCCGGATGACCCGGGGCACAATCACAGTAGTTCTCCTAGTGCTACCTTAGCCGATAGAGCGGAACGTAAGGTACCAAAACATAGGAGCCAGGCAAACCCAACATTTGACCAAAGACATGATTCAGAGCTGATGCATATAAGGCCAAACTCGCGACGCCGAACACTCCCTAAGGTATTCGGTCTTTATGGTATAAACGGGGCCTAAATAGTGCCCTTTGTAAGAAGCCCCTGGTGTCCAGGTACGTGCATTATTCTGACGTGGCCACATGCCAAGACGCCAACATCCTTCTCAATTGTACTGAGAATCCGAGGGATGTGTATCAACAAGAGACAGTAAAAAAGGTTGACGCAGGGTCTTGATCTAAAAAGAATCCTTGGGACGGGTCCCTGCTGCATGTCTGCGCCTGTGTCTCCGTTGTCCCGTATCCTGGACGGGTGTAGCACGGTGGTCATCTATAAAAGAGAGGAACTTAGGTGAAAAGTTGTCGTGCAAAAAGGTAGGTTTTAAAGAAACCATGTAAATTTCAAGATGAGTAAAAATTGCCACTTGTCTGCGCGCGTTGAGCCCCTTGTGTTTATGAGGGGTGTGGCCATCAAACCTGTACGAATTTCATATAGCTGCGCCGGACTCGTCTAACCGTGTCCGTGGTCTTGACGACCTATCGAGTACTTTAGTTGGTGAGGCCGTTTTAGTGTGCGGCTACCGCGGCAGCCGCACCCTCCTCGACGCGTAGGGATCGCTCAATATTTCCATTTACTATAATGATGCCACGTGGACCGGGCATCTTAAGCATGAGGGAAGCGTAATGCGGTATTGCATTAAAGCGAGCGAAAGCTTCGCGTCCAAGTAGTGCTTGATAGCCACTTTGGAATGGAGCAATGTGGAAGGTTAAATTTTCGCTACGGAAGTTATCAGGGAAGCCGAATATAACTTCTAGTAGTAGGGAGCCCGTGCAATGAGCCCCTGGGCCTGGCGTTACTCCTTTAACGGGAGTATTGCTGAGGCAAATTCTCGTTGGGTCTATCCCCATTTTGCGGATTGTGTCCTGATATATCAGGTTTAGACTGCTGCCACCGTCCATCAGGACTCGTGCGAAGTGGTATCCGTCAATTATTGGGTCTAATACCAAGGCAGCCCATCCTGCACGCCGGATACTTGCTGAGTAATCCCAATGGTCAAAAGTGATCGGTTGAAACGACCAGTGGCAGGGCTCCGTGGTGATAGGCCCTTGGGCATATTTATCTGGGAGTGCCGCTTTGTTTCTCCCCTTGATCATGTGTAACACGTTTACTGTTTTGACTTCTGGTGGAAATTTCTTTTGTTCCCCAGTGTCTTGCTTGAGAGGCTCATCCTCGTCTTCGCTTGGTGTATCCTCCCCCTTGTGTACGGCGTTGAACTTGCCGGACTGCTTGAAGACCCAACATTCTCTGTGGGTATGATTAGCAGGTTTAGCAGGGGTGCTATGGATCTGACATATTTGGTCCAGAATTTTGTTAAGGCTGGACAGTTCATCTCTCGTGCCTTTAGAGGGCGGCTTTTGCTGACCTAGCCGAGAGCTTCTGAATCCGGCGTTTACCGCCGTGCTCTTCAGGCTGTCTTCTTTATTCCAACGCTTATTATTTTTGCTGCGTCATGATTTCCCATTTTCATCTCTAACTTCAGATGTACTTGGGTCGTTGGTGCTGCATCTGGCTAGCCAGTTGTCCTCACTCACGCAAAAGCGGGTCATGAGGCTTGTTAATGCTGCCATTGTTCTTGGCTTTTCTTGGCCGAGGTGTCTGGCAATCCATTCATCGCGGACGCTATGCTTAAAAGCTGCCAAGGCTTTGGCGTCCGGACAGTCAACTATTTGGTTCTTTTTAGTAAGAAACCTGTTCCAAAGCTTTCGGGCTGACTCTCCGGGCTGTTGAGTTATATGACTCAAATCGTCCTCATCCGGGGGTCGGACATAAGTCCCTTGAAAATTTGCCCGAAAAGCATCTTCGAGCTCTTCCCAGCTTCCAATGGAGTTTTTGGGGAGGCTTTTAAGCCAGTGCCGAGCTGGCCCTTTGAGCTTGAGGGGTAAGTACTTGATGGCGTGGAGATCATCTCCTCAAGCCATATGGATATGGAGGATATAGTCCTCAATCCAGACCCCAGGGTCTGTTGTTCCGTCGTATGCCTCTATGTTTACGGGTTTGAATCCCTCTGGAAATTCATGGTCCAGCACCTCATCGGTGAAACATAGGGGGTGTGCGGCACCCCTGTATCCGGGTGTACCTCGTTGTTCGGATGTTTGTTGTGTTGCATCGTATGCTGGAGCGCGCTTGCGTGGTCCATAGATGGATCTGGTTGCGTCATCCTTTTGATGCGAGCCCTCGCGTGGATCACGTATTGGCTTATGTGTGGCGTTGTTTGCCGCTCTATGTTGCCCGTGAGGTCGTCTATCCGGCCAGGTGGCCGTTTTGATTTCTGGTTGCGGGGGATCTAAGGCCTCCTCGTCGAATTCGGGTAGCAACTTCCGCTTCGGGTAGCTCTTGATGGGGCGATTACCGCCGTACTTCGCTACTGCGTTGAGTACTTGGCTCCATCTGATTCCGAGTGTGTCTTGTGCGGCCTTGAGTATTTGCTTCTGCTTTTTTAGACTCCTCGCGGTGGCAACAAGCCTTTGACGGGCATTCTGTTTCTCCGGGTGTCTGTCCGGTGTGAGGTCGTCCGGACTATTATCTTTGATAGAGTCAGGTTGTTTGATTTGATTCTTCGTATTTCCTTGATCCGGCGATGGTTCACCCTGCTCTAACGCTGGGTCTATATGATCGTTGTTTCTGTCGAGGCGGGATTTGGAGCAGCGCTTACGCCGCCGCTTTGACTGCTTCTCGAGGGGACAACCCTTCGTTGCGTCCTTCCGTTCCTCGTCGTCGTTTTCTTCTGGTGTGTTCACCATGTATACGTCATGTGGTGAAGTGGGCGTCAAGTGCCCTATGGGCAGTGGTTCCTGTTCATCTCCTGCATCATCGTCCATACCGTTGATGTCTTCGGAGTCGAGGTCGAGCATGTCGGTTAAGTCATCGACAGTGGCTACTAAGTGGGTGGTGGGTGGGCTACGTATTTCTTCGTCATCCGCATCCCAATCCTGCCGGACATAGTTTGGCCAGGATCCTCCTGACAAGGAGAGGGACCTTAGTGCGTTCAGTATGTCGCCAAGGGGCGAGTGCTGAAAAATATCTGCAGAGGTAAGCTCCATGATCGGTGCCCAATCGGATTCAATAGGATCGGGCGCAGGCGGTTCGGAGTCCGTGGCCGGAGGAAGATCCAGCAGTTGAACAATACGGCTCTCGTGCAAGGTAAGGTCGATGCTCAGCTCGATCGTCGCTGAGGGTAAGGCCTCTGTGGCGGGGTCCATCCACCCGTCCACAGACGGCACAACTGGCTCCAAATTGAGGGTCGGAGCGGCTGCCGGTGCGATCTCCTGAACACTGTCTGATGGTATAGCTAAATCGTACTCATCGTGACCGTGTGACGCACAAGGCAGAGGCTCGAATCCGTCGAAGATCAAGTCTCACTACAAGAAATATGTCAACTTGTGACCACCACTATTGGTCACTGAATGGTCACAAATTTCCATTTGTGACCTTTTTGTGACCAAAAACATAAGGTCAAAAGTTAGCCGTCATAAACTAACATTAGCGACCTTTCTTCTGGAATGGTCGTAAACGTTTACGACCAAACTACGTCTACTGTGGCGTTTTGGTCACTAGCAACCTCCCCAGGCCACGTAGGCACCCAGCGTGGCAATCTGATGTGGCACAAGATTCAGCCCGGTCCGATTAGGTGTTTTACATGGGCCGAGCCCAATAATTCAACCTATTTGTGTTTTTTTCTATCAATTTTTGGTCAGATTCATGAGCCAAGCCCTACAATTCAGCCTTTTTATTTTCTGGGCTTAGGCCATTTTGCATTCCGTTTCATTCAGCCTTTTGTTTTTGTTTTTCATAAATGCACAATATTCCAGTCCACTATTGTTTAGGCCATAGCCTTTTTAGAGCACAAATATTATTCGATCCAATAGACGAACATTCAGCCTTTTTCATTCACAGATTTCAATTTTACACATTTCAAGAGCAAACAATCAATAATTCTCACAATTAAATGATCAAATCCAAAAATCACTCTATGAAACTCAGAACAGCACATCTGCATGATCCATCAAGTGTACATACAATCAGAAACAAATACAGAGGCACCAAAACTATTGTGCACATCTCCAAGCTTCTTCTAATCTTTGGTCACAGCAGCAGCCACCTCGGTCGCTTGCCTCGCGCTGGCGAAACTTGACATGAAAATATATTATGAACAGACCATTCAAGAAAATGACATTTATTTAGAATGATAACACAAATTGAGCTAGCTAGTACCATGCTTTTTGTTCTCCAACTAGTTAAAATGAGATACCCACTCATACAAGAAAACAGATACACAGTGCAAGAGATACCAAAATAGATACACAAGTTGAGATGTAGCAGGCAGATTCATCAAGTATATATCATGATGTGTATTCATCATATAGCTGTACCATTGCAAACCAAGAGATACCAAAACAATGGAAGAGCAACAATTAATAACGTACTAGATTAGTCGGTAGGCTAATTTAATTGAGTGCAGCAACTTGGTTGATGTTCAAGTTGCTGTTGTTGTTTTAGCAGCAGTGGCATACTCAAAATCTAGCAAGTATTAGTACTCTGATGTGCTAGTGCTAGTATTAAAAAACGATGAATTTGACTAGAGCAAGGAAATGAAAACAAAGACAAAAATTCTTTCTTGCAAATGACCCAAAGGAAAAAACTGATGAAGCAGCAAGGCCATGACCACCACCAGGTGCATAGATGCTCTACCTAATGGGCCATTAGCAGAAAGCAAGCCGTTTAACAAGCTAACAAACATCAACCATTAAGAAATTACAATAGCAGAAGCCCGTGTAGGGAGATTAGCAGCAAGTGAGTGAGCAGAGGGAGAGGGAGGTGCTACCTGCTGGGAGCGGTGCGTGGTCGTGGCCGGGCTGGACTCATCGAGCTCAGAGAGGGCAACTTGGTTGCCTTGGAAGCAGAGGAGCAGACCCCTTGTTGCGGGACAGGGCCGGTGCCTAGGTTCGTCCCTCCTCCTCAAGCAAGACAAGGCCATGTTCCTGGCCAAACCTCCTGTTCATCCAACAGCGGCAGTTCAACACCACAGCAAAGTACAAAGCAAAATAAATAAAGGAGGAGAATGATGTGCAATGCTGCCCTAGAAGCAAGACATCGGTCAAAAGAAAATAAGGAGCCTAAGAATACCCTTCAGAACATATCAGACATCAGACGAATAAATCATAAGGAAAACACGCAATAAAATGAGCACGGGCTGCAGAGCGCTATCATATTGGAAGAATACCCTTCAGAACATATTGCACAAGTTGTCCGCAACCAAAACAATTGTTGCAGGATTATAACTTACTAATAAATCAACAACAAAAACTAATGATGATACATCTACTCTACTCTACTGTCTGTTCTTACAAGAACAGCTGCATGCACCTGTGGCCAAAGGAAATACTTAGTTTGTTGGGCTAGTTTGATTAGTACTGCTTTGCATGTGTATAAAGCACCAAAGCACTGAATGGTTAGCCGGGACCAGATGGTGAATTGATCCCAAAGCACCAAAGATTACAATATGATGCAATTGGTTATTCAAAATTTTGACTTGCATACAACATCACTACATTGTTACTGCTATCAACTCATAATTTACTCCCTGGACCTAACTTGTACAACACTATTTTGAGAATATAAAAATATTGGTTATCATAATAAAATACTATTTATTTCCTTCACTGTTCAGCAAAATTATCTTACAATATAATATCAATCATTGAACACTTCCTCACAGGGTCATTCCTACATTCTGTATTTGGGCATCAATACTAGCATAGACTGAAAGACATGCTAGGCTATCATCAATTCTAACTTCACATGTGCATAAGAATCGCTAGAGCAAGCAAACCAGAAAAGCATAGAGCATATATTGTTCCCCATTTCACGGAGAATCTCCTCTTGCACCTGGGTGGTCACCGCCACAGCCTCCTATTACACAGCAACCAGGTACCCGGCATGCACATGTGAGTTGGCAACCAGGTGATATCATAACGAGATGCATCAATCATGTCGAGCTCTCGCTGTGGCACAAATCAAATGACACAAAGTAGCAGTCGAATATGTGAGGTACCCAAACCAGCGATTGCACTTAAAAAACAGAGACAGACGATGCAACTACTAAGCAACCGTGAACTCTGCCAAAGCAGCATAATGATCAGAGCAAGCTCGCTAAACGACCCAACCAGTAGCAACATGTAGGATACTAAAAATTCACACAAAGGGCAGGATCGAAGCGCAAGCGGTGTCGACGCTGTTGTGCACGGGCCTCATCTCGCTCCCACGCTCCATCGGCTCACACATGCTACAAGGGAAAGGAAGAGTAGCGAAGATTCGCATCAAAGACCAGAGCAAAATCAGAAGCAAGAGCAAAGTAATAACAATCTAGCAGAACCACCCGGAACCCTAAGCAGCCGCTCGCGTCTTCGCATGTGTGCGGTGGAGTGCTGGTGCACTGACTCCAGCAGCACCACCTTGAACGCCTCAGATGACATCTGCGGGAATGAAAATCGAACACCAAAGGAGCGCATGACATCGTTAGAACCTCGTCTCAAGAAGGAGAAACGCACGGGCTCAACGCAGGGCACGACGGGAGAGGAAAATACCTTGGGGTTGGGGACGACGCGGCCTCGCAGGTCCCCACACGGAGGCGCTGTAGCAGCGAATCCCCGCCGTCGCCGGGTGGCCAGACGCCGCAACGGGACTCACCATGGCTTCGTTGGGGCCGGATCTGGAGCGCAGGGAGGGCGGGGAACGAGCCACCGGAGACCCGTGGCCGGCATGAAGCACGCACGCGCGCGCCGGCAAGAAAGCCGACCGCGACGCCATGGCCATGCCTGGACTGGTGGATCTGGGGGTGAAGGCTAGGGGAGAGGGTCCATGGCGGAGATAAGGTCGACGGTGGTGGGGGGTGGCGGCGGTGGGAATCGCGGGAGGGGGCTCGCTCTCTCTCGATCTGGACTGGATCGGGATCGGTTTGGTGGGTGGGATCGGGAGGGGAGGGGAGGGAAGAGGGGATCACGCGTCGCGAAAGGAGGCCGGGGATGGGGAGGAAAGGAGGAGGTGGCGGCACCGACGAGACGAGTATGAGGGAGGAGGAGTACGATGGGAGGAGACAGGCGGCGGCGGGGGGGGGGGGAAGTGAGCGGGAGCGGCAGTGGCGATGGGGATAAGTGAGCTAGGGTTTTCGTGGGTGGATGAGGGGGGTGTGTGGGCTGCCGTTGGATCCGGGCGCATCCGACGGTGCTAATCCATTATCCGCGTGAGATGGTTTTGGACCAACTAAAACGCGGTACCCCTTTGATGATTTTAAGACCATTTAAATTGGTCATAATCGATTGAAAATAAGATGTTAAAACATGTCTGCTATTTGACGGCCTAGAAAATTTATAAAAACAAATAGAAATCAAAAAACTTTGCATTGTATCACCAAGTGTGACCTACTTTTCAGTAAGAATAACAAACTTTAATAATGCAAATATCATAAAAAATTGTTCTCAAAAATAAGTTTTTTGTAAGAGAATTATTTTTTGAGTGCCCAAAATGATTTTTTATGAAGAACCTGGCAAATATTTGCTGCAAATTTGGGCCACATCAATTTTATAAAATCTTAGGTCATATTTAATGTTTAGTTGACCAAATGTTGCCTAAGGAAGTTTTCATTTTCTTTGGATGAAAAATTCATTTTCCATATTTTCGAGTGCCCAAAATAAGTTTTTTTGTGAAGGACCTACCATATATTTGTTGCAAAATTGTACCTAATCAATTTTCTAAAATACGAAGACATATTTAATGCACAATTGACCAAATGTTTGGGTGTCAAAAGTTTTGATCCACCTCTCGTGAAAAAGACAAATTTCCACCGATTCAGCTGGAAGCGGGTCAAATTTGAACTGTAGCTGCCTTGTAGTTTGCTCTTTATTTTTCCGAAAAATCATTTCTAGGTACATAAGTATCTATTTAATCAAAGAAACACCAAAAAAATTCCAAGATTCAACCACTAGCTAGGAACGATCATTCCCGCCGTTTTGTCCACATTTTGAAACGGGCATAAAAAAATCAAAAAAATCAAAAAATTGGGAAACCTTCACATTGTGTCATTATATGTGGTCAAGTTCCCAGGAAAAATAACAAACTTGTAATACGGCAATTATTTTAAAAAAGTGTTCTCAGAAACGAGCTATCACGTGTGGAGATCAATGGCTTTCAAGCCAAATGATCAAACTTATGGCCACATTCATGGCATAGTTTGTTCAAATGATCTCATATTGTGCACAAGGGTGCATATTGGAATGGCAAACAATGTTGCCTAAGGAAGTTTCCATTTTCTTTGGACGAAAAAACCATTTTCCATTTTTCGAGTGCCCAAAAGGAGGTTTTTTTGTGAAGGACCTCCCAAATAATTGTTGCAAAATAGCACCAAATCAATTTTATAAAATATTAGGACATATTTAATGCACAATTGACCAAATGTTTGGGTGTCAAAAGTTTTGATCCACCTCTCGTGAAAAAGACAAATTCCTGCCGATTCAGTAGGAAGCGGGTCAAATTTGAACTGTAGCTACCTCGTAGTTTGCTCTTTATTTTTTCCAAAAATCATTTCTAGGTGCATAAGTATCTATTTAATCAGAGAAACACCAAAAAAATTCAAGATTCAACCACTAGCTAGGAACGGTCATTCCCGCCGTTTTGACCGCATTTTGAAACGGGCATAAAAAGTTCAAAAAAATCAAAAAATTGGGAAACCTTCGCATTGTGTCATTATATATGGCCAAGTTCCCAGGAAAAATAATAAACTTGTAATACTGCAATTCTTTTAAAAAAGTGTTCTCAGAAATGACCTATCATGCGTGAAGATTCATGGCTTTCAAGCCAAATGATCAATCTTATGGCCACATTCATGGCATAGTTTGTTCAAATGATCTCATATTGTGCACAAGGGTGCATCTTGGAATTCCAAACAATGTTGCCTAAGAAATTTTTCATTTTCTTTGCACGAAAAATTCATTTTCCATTTTTCTGAGTGCCCAAAATGAGTTTTTGTGTGAAGGACCTACCATATATTTGTTGCAAAATTGGACCTAATCAATTTTATAAAATACTAGGCCATATATAATGCACAATTGACAAAATGGTTGGGTGTCAAAAGTTTTGATCCACCTCTGGTGAAAAAGACAAATTCCCGCCGATTCAGCAGGAAGCGGGTCAAATTTGAACTGCAGCTGCCTCATAGTTTGCTATTTATTTTGTCCAAAAATCATTTCTAGTTACATAAGTACCTATTTAATCATAAATACATGGTTTGGTGGCGATACGTCGAGGTTTGGGCGGTGGCTGAGGCCCCCAACTCTAGAGCACGTAAACTCGCATGCCCGCCGCGTGGTCACCGCATGACCATGGCATTGCCATGTGTTCTGGGAAGCCTAGGCATGTCTAGTGGGTTGGGCACTCCCCAGGTAGGTGATAGGAAGAAAATCACAACATAAGATTCTCACGAGGAGACCGATCGATGCTCAAACATGAATAAGCAGCCAAGTGTTTGATTAGCGGTACGGGAAATGCACATGGCCAATGGGCGTGAGTTTTGGCTGAGAATGATCATCTACTAAGGAGAATGTCTTCACAAATTTTTAGCTCAAAAGGAGGATCCTAGGTGGTACTTGCTTTGCAAAGTACCACACTGGACAAAAATATGAATGTTGAAGCTGGGCTCAAAATAATGAATGGATTGAGCTGAAATTTAGTGGAGGATGGTTATTTGGGCATAGGAAAGCATTGTAGAAAATCGATACCATTTGGACATGCCAAAGTAGTACTTCCTTCACAATGCTCTTCTATGGACAAAAACTTGGGAAAACTAGTGAGAGAGATTGGATGAATTAAATGAGCTAAAAATTGGTGTAGGTAAGTTACATAGGTATGGTCATGCGCTGGTAAATTTTCAGATCATTTGGGTAAGCCTAGCTAGTACTTACTTCACAAAGCTTCTCTCATGGTAGAAACTTTGGAAATTTCCTGAGAAAGATTTACTAGGAAAATTGAGCTGAATATTATCATGTGGCAATGATTTGGGTATGGAAGCGTGCCCGAAAAGTTTGAGGGCAATAGGAGGGGTCTATATAACACTTTCTTTGCAACGTGCCAATTTGGCCATAAAATATAAATTGAACATGGGCTCACATAGATGATTTGACTGAGCTGCAATTTGGAGGAGGGTGATAATTTGGGCATATGAAGGAACTGTATAAATTTCATGTCATTTCAAGATATAAAAAAGGTACTTCCTTCACAATGCTTCTAGGTGGACAAAAACTTTGGAAATTTGCCGAGGAAGATTTGCTAGGCAAATGGAGCTTAATTTTGTCATGCGGTAATGATTTGGATAGAAAAGAGTGCCCAAAAATTCCTAGGGCAATCAAGAATATATAAATAGCACTTCCTTCATAAAGTGTTGTTGTGAACAGAATAGGAAAATGAATATTGTTGAATTAGTTTTGAACTAGGCAAGGAAGGACTTTTACATATTTGATGAATATATGACCCAAAGAATTTATGAGATTTTTTTGGGAATTTTGGGAATGACAGAAATATAGGTTGCTTCACAACCTAGGGCAAAAACTACCACATGGACATGACAAATAGGCAAAACTGATGAGGTGGCGCCTAGTCATAGCAACCCACCACAATTTACAAGGTTATGACCATCTATATTGGTCATGATCAGCTAGAAATAAGGCATCGGACTAGTGCTGTCTGCTTTATGACCATTTCGTGTAAGGAAATTACGACCTTTCTGACCAAAATGGTCGCAATGGTTTAGGGTTTGGAGCCCCCCGAACAGCTTTTGACCAATTGGTCTAAAATGGTCATAGATTTATGACCAATTCTTCCAGGGTCACTGACAGAAGGTCATAAGTTGACATATTTCTTGTAGTGTCTCCGCAGACATCGGCCGTATAGTTTAAGCTTCCAAACCTGACCCGGCGGCCAGGGGCGTAGCTTTCAGTCTACTCTAGATGGCCAAGCGAATTGGCCCGTAGTGCAAAGCCGCCGAACACAAAGATCTGTCCGGGGAGGAAAGTCTCACCCTGGACTGCATCGCTATCGATGATAGTAGGAGCCATCAAGCCTAACGGCGATGACACAGAGGAACTCTCAATGAAAGCACCAATGTCGGTGTCAAAACCGGCGGATCTCGGGTAGGGGGTCCGAACTGTGCGTCTAAGGCAGATGGTAACAGGAGGCAGGGAACACGATGTTTTACCCAGGTTCGGGCCCTCTTGATGGAGGTAAAACCCTATGTCCTACTTGATTAATATTGATGATATGGGTAGTACAAGAGTAGATCTACCACGAGATCAGAGAGGCTAAACCCTAGAAGCTAGCCTATGGTATGATTGTATTTTATGGTTGTTGTCCTACGGACTAAAACCCTTCGGTTTATATAGACACCGAAGAGGGTTAGGGTTACACAAGGTCGGTTACAAAGGAGGAGATATCCATATCCGTATTGCCTAGCTTGCCTTCCACGCCAAGTAGAGTCCCATCCGGACACGAGACGAAGTCTTCAATCTTGTATCTTCATAGTCTAACAGTCCGGCCAATGTAGATAGTCCGGCTGTCCGGAGACCCCCTAATCCAGGACTCCCTCAGTAAGTATAGCTATGCTCAGTGAGCAGGAAGCCCCCAAGTGACCATAATAAGATGAGCCCATAAGGCAGGATACCCATGTTTGAACCGCGCATCATGGCAACAAGTTCTCTTTGGCAACCTTTAGTTTTTCTGAGAACTCGAACTTGCGAGAGATGAATTCTTTTTGAACCGGAATTTCAAATAGGATATTGAGAGCTTCAAAGCTTTTAGAGAAACAGTTTTCCCTTGGCAGCCTCTCTTATGGGGAAATGTAGTCTAGTGCTTCCATGAGCCATAGTAGTCCGCTACAGCCCGGTTCACCGGAGTCCTGTTAGACCAGCACTACTGCTCAGGACACTTGACTGGCCGGCATGTGTTTCACTTCGTTCCTATGTCTGTCCCTTCGGGGGAAATGTCATGCGGTGACATCCGGAGTCCTGCCTAGCCTGCTACAGCCCGGGTTCCCGGAGTCCTGTTAGCCAAGTGCTACAGCCCGGATTCACACGCTGCTGACCGACATGCTCGATGTGATTCATGTATGCCTGTCCCCATAGGTTAGTGCCGCTTTGGGTTCACGACTAGCCATGTCGGCCTTGTTTCTCTGTCATATGGATGCTAGCGACACTATCATATACGTGAGCCAAAAGGCGCAAACGGTCCCGGGTCATGGTAAGGCGACACCCGTGGGAATACCGTGCGTGAGGCCGCAAAGTGATATGAGGTGTTACCGGCTAGATCGATGTGACTTGGAATCAGGGTCCTGACAGCTTTGGTATCAGAGCCTGACTACCTGTAGGATTGCCAAGCCAAACTGGTCGAAGTCGTGTCTAGAAATTCTTTAGTTATGTAAGGGAATTGATTGTGGAAGGGAACGTAAGGCTCTTTTTACTCCTTTACCCTATGGCCTTCTAATCTAAGTCATCCTCTTATCTTTTCTACGGGGTTAAGAACTAGGCTTCTCTTCTATCTCTCAGGATGACGTGTTACTAAACCGTAGTTGCCTAGGATTGTTGAGTTCAAGCCTCAGTTCAGTTCCTACTACTTCCATATGTTCGTAGCTGGCCTCAGAACTTTGATATTGTGATGTTGAGTGGTTATGCCACCATTTTGCAGGATGTCTCAAATCTTTTTCTGAGCATTTATAGCCGTTATGCTGTCCGAGTCATCCCAGGTTTCTAACTGGTCTGATGCATTTGCAAATTCCTTCTTTCCGTTACCGACGTTCCGTTAGGCTAGTTTAACCACACCAATCGGTGAGTTGAGGTACTCTGCTGCCTCAATATATATGTTGGAGCTATTATTATGACCCTAGGTGTCTTAGAAAATCACTCAGTAATCTAGCAATACTTTGTATTCCCGGTGTGATGATTCTGGCCACCATTCTCGAAAGCATCCCGTGGTGCCACTTCATAGTAGGCATTCTACTCCTGGGTTTTGAACCCGAGATTCACTCTACTTACCTCATGTCGATAGTGTTTGCTAGTTCCTTTAGGATATTAGTAACCTTTGCATTAGTCCCCGAGGTCCGTGGTAGTTCCTTCTTCCAAATACTACGAACCGCTTATGGCAGAAGTTCTTTGAACCAAAAGATCACAACCAGAGTGCTCTTGATGAGTTCTCCATTTTGCATTGTGAATCTGCCAGTCCTACCTTTCTACATGGGTTGTCCGGAAGAAATGTTGAGCTTTGCTTGACATACTAATCTATGCATCCACAACTCAGAAAATTATATGTTTCTTGAGTTGTTCCTCTTCAGTTGTATCCCGACCATCCTCTATCAGTTGATAGTCAGGAGTAATTGTGCATCCGTGTTATCGATGCTTATTATTCTTGTGGTCCGTCAAGCCATTCTATTCCAGAATGACCAGGAGAAACAAGCTCCAGTACCTCATCCATTTCTAGGATTGGGTCAAAGCAGTTGTATTTCGCAGATCAAATGCAGTCAAGCTTTTGATTCTGTTCTACCCCGAAGTATTACCCCCTTTATGTCAGGATTGTCATGAGAATTGCACCATCTCTTATGCATTCTTGACGCAGTGATACTTCTCGCCAACATCATTCTCTCCTCGGTTTCGTGCTGTTGCAACCAGAGTACCGACAAGTGAACCATGATGTGTGAAATCAATACTCCTAGCAACTAGTTGCTTGGTAGTAAATGGACAATATTCTCAATCTTAGAGTGTTGGGTTTTGACTCATCATTCTACGATAGATTGTGCTACCTAGTCCTTATTTCTGGTGCACTCCTCGATCAATGAGTTAGGATTGTGTCAATCCCTCACTATTTTGATCATATCATCTTGCCCTACAATGCAAGATTGTTCTCGAGCTTAGTAACTTATCGGTGGTTCGTGATGTTCCGAATATCTTCTCGGAAGTATTACCGGGTTGTCACCTGACCGTTATGTTGAGTTCGTGATCAAGTTGGTTTTCTTGTAAACCACCCCTTCTCCAAGAGTCTGTGTTGGATATCCTGAGCTGGTTGGTTAAGCTAAACAACAACTTGGAGAGTTGGAAGATAAAAGCTTGTCTGATTTAGTTCATGTTAAGGGATATCTTTTTGTGTGCGTGTGTTGAAGAAAGATGATATCTCCATCGATTGGTCCCTGTGATCAGTTGTTGGATCTATGGCCTTGTCAAAACTTTGACTTGAGTATGGGCTATCGTTAAGTCCAATCAGAACCAACGATGTTCGTAATGTTGTTTTACTCATGGTTGATCCCTCGAGCATACACCATTACATCTTTTGGTATGACTAATGCTATCACCATGTTCACATGATGGTGGAAATCTAGTGATAAGGAATTCCGATGAGTTGTTGTTGAGCCCATCAGCAGCATTTTGTCTCCCCCCATGACTCATGTTGAACATCAACTTAGTGTTGGAAACTTGTGTAAGCATTTCTTCGTGTTTCGTCATGAAGCATATGTTTGGATGAAGGTAGTGACTTCCTCTAAATTCATGTGCATCTGATGCAAGTTGCCGCCATGGACTCGAGAAAGTCAATGTTGCTTCTTTTGGAATCATCCCAAATCGGTCATGCATACGTGCGAAGTATTCTGTGGTTCAGAGACTTGCAACCTTCGTTCTATATGTGTCCCTAGCACACCAAGCCATTGATTGATTTGTTCAAGGAAAAGGAATTGTTGTGGAAATCCTAGGTCATGCACAAGACTTCGTTACCCTAGATGATGGTTCCCCACCTAAACTCGGCAGTGTTTTATCATAAGACTACTATGTGGTCATGCTTGTCTGGGACAATGTGTTCACATGTTGTAGCAGAACCAACTCATGTTTTGGAGCTTGCTATCGCAGTTCACTCCCCGAGAATCTCGCAATGTCGTCTTGTCGAATTGTGTTGCAAACTTTCATTTTCCTTTCTAGACTCGATGAATCTGGAATATCCTGAAACCAACCAGATCTGAATCTCAGGCAGATATGATGGTTGGAGCATTTTCCAAGAACTATAATATTGGTACCTCGATAACCGGTAAAGTGGATGTCGACCTATTATTGTAGTATCTCGATTGAAGAAAGTTGGCCACCTCCCCATGATTTCGTAGGATTTACCTCCGTAGTTAATCCTTACGGATTCTTGTGCTCCCGAAATCCGACCTTTTACCTGTTTTCCTAGATACCAAACCATATCAATAAATGGGTTATCCTAGCACATCAAGGAGAACATTAGAAGCGGAGTGCTAAATGTCTCTCGGTCGATCATCCCGATTTTGTTCCCTTGGCCTCGCTAAGGTGAAATCTGAGAAAGTGTTATCTTCCTTTGCATCTGCATCATCCGTCACCATTCATCATGGTGGTATGTTGTGTTGCCAGGATCCTTGACACGGATATTGGTAAAACCTTGATGAATATGGAGATGCTCAAGTTCTTGAGAGCACGCGCAAGCACCAGGTTTTAATGTTGGCGTTAACTGGGATTTGCTTCCAGTTTCCTCGGTTATGTTATAACCTTTTCAAACAGTGGACTCACTCTCGACTATTGAGCTCTTCCCCAGTTACCAGAATCATTCCCAACATTTGCATTTTGTTCCCAGCTTGCACCTCAGTAGTTGTTGTTCAGGATCATCTTCAAAAGTGGACTTATCATGGGTCCCATCCATTTCCAATGATAAGAAAAAATCATCCATTGCGTTGTCTTCAACAAGATAGTCCACATCATCCATTCTAGTCGGAGTATGCCATTCTTCGAACTTCTTCAAACGATCATTGTGATTGCCTTAGGCTGGTATAGAGAGTTTCAATGATCTTTGTATCAAAAGTAATTCTTTTGCCACCTAAGGGAAAATCCCACGGGTCATCTCCCCTAAGGTGCCCCATTATGGAATCATGGCAATTATTTCCTCGCTATCTTGAAATCATGCACCATCCTTTTCAGCGTGGAATTTTTGCCTACCCAGTAGAACCTTGTCATCTACCTCTTTTCCATCACTTCTGATATGTGTTTCATGTCTCAGCTCGAGAGATGTTACTATGTCTCATTCCATGAGTTGATCTTGTGATCATTAAGACGATCCTAAGTTGCTCGAACCTCAGGAAGGTCGATTCTTCTTAAATTCTCCCTTTCCACTCGTTGTCATGTTGAATGTAGTTCTCAAAGAAAGACGTCGAGATTAAGGTGATGCAATGAATCAACATCCTCGAGAAAGACATCTGGATCGTGAAGATTGTGATAGCTTGTGTCCCTATGTCTTCTTACCTCACGACTAGAATCTCGGGACGAGATTCTTGTTTAGTGGGGGTGAGCTGTCACAACCCTAGTTCAGCCCTTACTTGACTTTGCTTGTTCATCATGCCATCATGTTTAAATTCCAAAGAAATTTGAAATGGGGATTGTTGAAACCCTAGCACCAAATGAAATTTAACTAGGTTCAATAAAAATATTTTCAATAACCCAGAATGCCCTTTGGAAATGTTCATGATTCTGTTAAAGGTGAAAACCTCTTCCAAAAATGATGAACATAATTATAGGCTATTCCTGGATTTTTTGAATCAAATCTTAAGCTATTTGACTTTGGGCATTTAAACACTATTAATAATTTAAATGCTCAAATAATGTTGGAACTATTTTTGGGCCACTGAAATAATTCAGCAAGTGTCCATGAATATTTTCAGAATTTTAGGAAATGCCTTGGTATTTTTCCTAAGCTCAAAACAGAGGCAAATAAATAGAAAACAAAAACAGAAAGCAAAGAGAGAGAGGGAGAACCTACCTGGCGCCTACCTTTGCGGCCTGCTGCTGAAGCCGGCCCAGCCCAGCCACCTCCCCTGCCAGTTGTCTTCCTCCTCTCGCCAGAAGGCAGAGGGGAAGCAGTGCATGGCGCTCACGTGTGCGGGCACGCAGCTGCCTGCCTGGCCCCTCCCTGGCCAGCGCGACGCTGGGATCGTCTCCCCGTGGCCTCCGGAACCCACCGAACCCTCGCTCACTCTTTCCCCTTCTCCCCCTCGCTCTCTTCACGCCATGGCCGACGCACGCCCGAGCTCGTCGCCATCGTAGTCGCGCCACAGCCGCCCTCGAGCCTCTCCGACCTATCCTCGAGCTCCGCCACGTCTGCCTCGTCCTCTCCACCAAGCTACGTGATGTCGGACGCCCCCGAACGCCCTCACCACCATCTTCTTCAACCTCGGTCGCCGGAGATCCCTCTCGGCGTCCCGCTCAGTCTCGACCCTCCCCGGCCTCGCCGTCTGCGCCAAACGATCCTCTGTGAGCCCCCGATCGAAACCCCCCTTACCTCGTCGTCGCGCGCATCCTCTAGCTAGCTCCACAGCCGGAACCGAGAGCTCCACGGCGCCGGCGATGTCACCGCCATCGCTGCAGCCGCTGAGGCTCGGAACCGAGCGCGTCACCGTCCTCTGCACGCTCCCAGGAGCTTGGAACACCCACCAAATTCTCCTCCCGAGCACCCTAACGCCGAGCCCAAACTAACCCGAACTCCGGCCGCTACAAAAGCTGTCGCCGCCGTCGATTTAGTCCACTCCGGCGCGAGCCGTTGCCTCCTTTAGATGCGCGAGACTTCCAGCTTTCCGTAGCCGCAAGCCGCATCCAAAACCGAGCTCTATGGAGCTTTTCCGAAGCCCGCGACCGCCGCTGACCTCGCCGGCGGCTTAACGCCGGCGAGTTTGACCCCGCTTGACCATGGTTGACTCCGTGTGGGCCCAGGTTGACTTCCCCCTGACTCCATGACAGGTGGGGCCCGTCTGCTAACTAAGTTAGGTTTAGTGCTAACTAAAATTAGCTAGGCTAATCACACTGACACGTGGGGCCCACAGGTCAAGGTTGACCTGGACCGTGCCCCGTTGACCTGCTGACGACATGATGATGTCAGGCTGACGCAGTAATCCTTTTCTGGAATTTAAATAAATCTTCAATGATTTGTTTAATTCAGAATATATCTAAAACTTTGAAAAATCATAGAAATTTAACCGTAACTCCAAATGAAATAATTTAAATATCAAAAATGATCAGAAAAATCCAAAGAATCTGTTTACGCCATTTGCATGCATGTTAGAGCAACTTATGCCCTCTGTTTAGGACAATTCAATTCAATGGCATTTAAGAGAGCACATATGGAGTTTGAAATTGAACCTAGTGTTCAAACCAACTTCATTTAAACTGCTGCTAGTTGCATTAGCTCAAACACATTCATTTTGCCATGTCATGATCATGCATCATATTGTCGCATTGCATTGATTGTGTTCCCTCTTGTTTGCCGGTGGTTGTTCCCTCTCGATAAATGTGTTCCGACGATGAGATCGATGACACCGATGAAGAACTATACTATCTTCAGAAGTGCCAGGCAAGCAAAACCCCCTTGTTCATTCCGATACAATCCCACTCTCTCGCTCCTGCTCTCTTTTACTGCATTAGGACAGCAACGATTCAACGGTTACATGCTGCGGTAGTTGAACCCCTTATCCTCTGCATGACCTGTCATTGCCACAGTAAATAGATGAAACCCACTAGCATGAGTAGGAGTTGTTTGAGCCCTGATGTGCCTACTCATTCATGTTTGTTTGTCATGCCTGCTACTGCTTAGAGTTGAGTCAGGTCTGATTCATCGGGGATGAATCGGAGGTGTGTGAACATGTCCTACTGTGTGTGAGCTAAGTGTGTGAACACGATTTGGTAAAGGTAGCGGTGAGAGGCCATGTAGGAGTACATGGTGGGTTGTCTCATTGAAGCCGTCCTTAGGATCTGAGTTCTGTGTTTGTGATCCATGAAACAGTTACTACCACGCATTGGGCCCGAAACCAATGGACCCTCTCGGCTTCTTGATCACCCTTGTCCTCTGTCCAGGAGTTGCAACTAGTTTCTGGTGTTTATAGGATATGTGTTGGCAGCCGTGCGTAGCGCTGACTCTAGGGGTGGGCTATGATGCGGTAGATACACCATGGCACGGTGTACCGGGCGCCCGTTTGGTGTCCCGGGAACCCTATTCACATCGTTCGGGGCCGTATATGGAAACCTTGGTCGGACTCCCTGCGGATGGAACCTGGATAGGCGATAAACCTGGACTAGAGACTTGAGTGTTTAGGTAGGTCGTGGCCGACACCCTCGTTGGGCTTCTGCTTGAAGGTTGCCGAGTACATGTCGTGTAAACGGCGGTAAGTGGTGAGAGCGTGTGTGAAGAAGTACACCCCTACAGGGTTAACATCATCTATTCGAATAGCCGTGTCCGCGGTAAAGGACTTCTGGGTTGCCTATAACAGTTCATAGACAAGTGAAAGTGGATACTCTAAAACTCGCAAGATAAGTGTGGGTGCTATGGATGGCCTTCTCGTAGGGAGACGGGAGCGGATCCATAGTGGTGTATTGAATGGTGAATATGTGGACTCGTGTGCGCCACCTCAAAAGAGTTGCTTGCAATCGTAGTTCAGTTTAGCCACTGAGTCAAAGCTGGCTTGCTGCAGTTAAACTCCACCACCACCCCTTGTTGATACCGATGCATATGTAGTTTAGTTCTGATGTAAGTCTTGCTGAGTACCTTTGTACTCACGTTTGCTTAATTTATGTTTTGCAAAGAGATTTCAGTCTCGCTAGTAGTTCCGCTGGGACTTCGACGTTTAGCTTGTTACCTCAGCTACGATCTTGTGCCCTCGGCAGGATCTGGTAGATAGTCAGGCGTCTTAGCCTTTTTCATTTGTAGATGTCTGTTCTCAGACATGTTAAGCTTCCGCATGTGCTTTGACTTGTATGCTATGATTGTTGGGTCATGAGACCCATGTTTGTAATATCTCGCTCCTCGGAGCCTAATGAATAAATACTTGAGTTGTAGAGTTATGTTGTGATGCCATGTTGTATATACACATATCGAGCATATTGTGTGTATTATTGAAATGCTTGGTATGTGTGGGATCCGACAATCTAGTTGTTTATCCTTGGCAGCCTCTCTTATGGGGAAATGTAGTCTAGTGCTTCCATGAGCCATAGTAGTCCGCTACAGCCCGGTTCACCGGAGTCCTGTTAGACCAGCACTACTGCTCAGGACACTTGACTGGCCGGCATGTGTTTCACTTCGTTCCTGTGTCTGTCCCTTTGGGGGAAATGTCACGCGGTGACATCCGGAGTCCTGCCTAGCCTGCTACAGCCCGGGTTCCCGGAGTCCTGTTAGCCCAGTGCTACAGCCCGGATTCACACGCTGCTGACCGACATGCTCGATGTGATTCAAGTATGCCTGTCCCCATAGGTTAGTGCCGCTTTGGGTTCACGACTAGCCATGTTGACCCGGGTTCTCTGTCATATGGATGCTAGCGACACTATCATATATGTGAGCCAAAAGGCGCAAACGGTCCCGGGTCATGGTAAGGCGACACCCGTGGGAATACCGTGCGTGAGGCCGCAAAGTGATATGAGGTGTTACCGGCTAGATCGATGTGACTTGGAATCGGGGTCCTGACAAGAGGCGACTCAACGCGGGCGGCTCGGACAGCGAGAGGCAACGCAGGGCGGGCCCGCATCTCACACAACGGGCGGCTCGTCGCGCGGCGGCAGTTGCGACAAAGGATCGGCCCAAGGTACAGCGGGGCGACTCATAGGCTCAGAGGCGAGGCCGTTTTGAAGATGGTCGACAGCAGTTGCTCCATAGGCGGGCGGCTTTGACCGCTTAACTGGTGGTTTAAAATTTTGTGCTATCCTCCAAGTTACTTGTACTTCAACTTAAAGTCTTGAATTGTGACCGGCTTCATATCCAGGGAAAGACGAGCCGGCTCAACACTGCTTGCACAAAGTAGTAAATTACGACGGCAGTTTGTACTGGCTGATTGGGCCAGGGCGGCTTGCGACTATAGCGATGACTCAAGCCCGACGAGGTGGCAGGAGGCCTGGCTGACCCTATCATGGGTTTGTCACGGCAGATGTCCTCGTGAAATGACTTAGTCATGGAGCCATCGCAACGGGTTAGCTTAAAGGGGTTAACCGGACAAGGGGACACGGGTTTATACTAGTTCGGCCCCTTCGATGAAGGTAAAAGCCTACGTCTAGTTGTGATTAGTATTGCTAGGGTTTCGATGACCAGGGAGTGAATCTGCTTTGACTGGCTCTTGAGTTGTTGTGTATCATCCCTAAACCGCTGCCGGGTCATCCCTTTATATACATAGGTTGACGCCCGTCGGTTTACAAAGTCCCAAAGCCGGATCACAAATGTGTTCGGTTCGGTCTCTATACTTCCTATCTTACAATGCAAGTTACATAATAAGGTCGGTTTACACCTACAAGCTTTAACTCGCCTTTGGGCCTTGGGCCTTCATAAAGCGCCATCATTCTTACGTCTTCATGGGCTTCTAATCTTCATAAAGTTAATCCGGCTGCTCCTAGCCGGTTTACGTCCAGTAGTAATATCCCCAACATTAGGCCCCAGATTGGTTTGAACTTGTTCATGTCAATCTTCAACACTTAGAAAAATCCTTGCTCTGGCATCTTTGTATAAATCTAGTAAATCGCCGTGACATCATCCTTTAAACCGCAGCCAATCGGTATGATGTCATCTACCCGTTGAAGCCGAAGATGTTCTTCATTAATGATTATTTCAACCCTCGAGGCATCATCCTTAATAATTAAACATTTCCAGCTCCTCGATTTCCGCCCTTGTCGCTTTATCGCTTCGCCTTATAAATAGGACCACGGGTCCTTCTCCTTTTCCCCTTTGTCTCCTTCACTTCGTCTTCCTCCTCACGACACCTCTGCCCCTGAGCGCCGCTGCCGTCACCAAGCTTCACCTCTGCTTCGACAAAGGCCGCTGCATCAACCTGATCGTTACCAGAAACACGTGGTGATCCTCTACTGCTTCCTCCTGTACCAGTAAGTTTCTCTTCTCCTCACCCTAGATCTGCCATTAGGGTTCGGTGTTCTTCATCACCTGAAACTGTTCCTCCTTTAGTAGCACCAATGGCCAGTTAAATCTGATCGTTTTCAGTGCCCTTTGTAACTTAAACTCCCTTCTCCTTGTTAAGGCACCTGCTTGATATCAAACTCATCTGAAGTTACTGAACCTTTTGAGCACTTGAAATTAGAACAGAATATATTTTGATTATCCAACGCACGACAGATCTGAAATTTCCATGCCAAACTATGAAATCTGTTTTACCTTACTTAGCCTTTTTCTTCTTAGATCCGTATCCTCTTTAGCATGTAGGCGGTTTACCCTTGTAAAAACAATCTATCTCATACCATTAGTCCCCTGGTAAACCGGCAAACCCCCTTTACATTCATTGTAACAGTTTGGTTTAACAACACATGTATACCCTTGATATGACCTTGTCAGTCATTATTGTATCAGTCTCCGGTTTACGCAATTTCACATATCTGTATATTTTTAATCCATTGCATCTTGCGGACCACCATGAATGATTTATAAATAGGCATTCTTTTGCAGCTTTTCGTTTCACAATGGCCAAACAGTTTTTTGCTTGCAACTGGGCTCGTTCCCGGGTCACCGAGGAATAGTTGAACGGAATGGTCAATATCGGCACCTTGCCTAAGAAAACTGAAATTCGATGGCAAGCTCCAAGAACAAAGAATCCTCCTACCCCGAGGCAGGGTGAGGTAGTGGTCTTTGTCGACCACATAGGCCGTGGTTTCAAACCGCCCGAGTCGAAGTTTTTCCGAGATGTGCTTGCCAGTTTCCAACTCCATCCTCAAGATATCGGACCCAACTCGGTGTCCAATCTATGCAACTTCCAAGTCTTCTATGAAGTGTACTTACAAGAAGAACCAGCTGCTGAGCTGTTCTGGGACTTTTTTCATCTGAACCGGCGTATAGAATTTGTAAACAGTCCTAACACTGAACTTGGTGGTGTCTCTGTTCAAAAGCGGAAGGAAGTTGAATTCCCTCATGCCAAGCTGCACAGACACCCTAAGGAATGGAACCAGACTTGGTTCTACTGCATAGATACCTCTCCTGAAGATGAGAACCCTCTTCAAGGCTACCGTGATCACCGGCTTTCCAACACTCATCCAATGTCGCAACGTTTAAGTTCTGTGGAACGGGCCAAATATGCCCCTCAACTCTCCAAGCTCCGGGCCTTTATGGCCAACGGTTTAACAGGCGTTGATTTTGTGCGTTGCTGGATATCTTGGAGTGTCTTGCCACTAAGCCGCCACCCCGGTTTAATGTGTGAGTACACCGGTGAATTAGAAGACCCCCAACGCCACATCAACATTCAGGTAACCAATGAAGAAGTCACTAAAAGCGTCAAGAAGATTTTGAATGAACCGGAATCAGTCTGTCTCCAAACCGGCTTGAACCCCTTCTATACTCAAAATAAACCGCCTGCTGTAAGCACTATGCTTCCTTTTTATCTTTGATATCTTTAAATTGTTCAACTTGTAAACTTTCTTCTGTTTGTGTATAAACAGGGTGATGATCCCTTCTGGAAGCGGAAATCTGCAGATAAAGCGGCAAAGCCATCCCGTCCCAAAACCAAAGCCGTCAAGTGTACCTCAAAGTGGAAAACGGCTGACCGGATCAACATGGAACTTGATGAAGATGCCGATGATCCGGAAGTTGAGGTAGAACTTGACTCACTTGGCTCCCTTTTCATGCACCCCATTAACAATGATCTTTATCAGGAGGACGTAGAAGGCAGCCAGGCTAATGATGTAGAGATAATTACCCTTTCCTCCAGTTCAGATTCTATGCCAACACAAAAAACCCGTCATGCAGTCCAGAAAGTAAGCTTTTCTCATCCTCTTGCTTACTTGGATCCAACATTTATTTTGAAGACGCGGCAGCATGAAGCTCGCCAGACAACCCGGCACAGTGGCCAACAGGTCACTTCGGCCGGTTTACCTGATACCCCAGTTCGGAAACGCCGATCTGAGGTATCTCCCACTTCTGAGAATTCTTATCCCAAGGCAGGTTATTTCAGACAACCTCTTAATCCGTCTGATTCAAATTATCAGGTGACACCTCCCTCATCCTCTAGCGAATCAACAGCAACCCAACTCCCTCCTCTTAAAACTGTAGCTGGGTAAGCATTCAAATCCTTTCTTCAAATGCGTTGGAAATCTTGAATAAGATGCTAAACCTCTTTTAGTTTTGTTTGCAGAGCCAAAGCCAGACCCAGCAAGAAAGCTTGGGTCAACAATCCGTCAGAAGACCAGCCTGTTTTTGGAGAAGAGCAAATAGGTGAACCGGACCAAACTCATGAACCGGAGGGTCCTCATCCTAAAGCTGCCTTTGATGAACTGCCCCTTCAAGACCAGAATATTGATGAACAACCAGAAGTTGATCCTGCTGTGCCTGACACTGAACCGGCAGCTCCAAACCAGGCTAGTCTGGTGAGAGGTACTAATACTCCATCATCACCCGCAAAACCTACTGAAGGCCAAGGAGATGATGTTATCATTACTAGCATGGGCCACAGCTCTCCTGGCCATCCTGTAATCTTGGCCCAACATAGCGCCAAAGAAGAGCGTGCTGCTAGGGAAAAGGGTAAATGGAGCACTGACTTATCAAGCTATGCTCATCTCAGTGCTAAAGAACTTCACTCCGGTTTCTTAAACCGTCTGCACTCAAACCGCGACTATGAAGTCGGTTTGGTGAACCTGATGAAGGAATGCTATGAGGTATTTTCATCTCCCTTTATTTCTTGATTCCAAAGTTGAAACACTAGCCCAAGTAGCCCCCAAGGGCCGTTTTATGATGTTAATCTTAAACCAAGACTTTGTAATACTTTAATCCTCTCCTGCTGACCCTCAAAATGTCAGGTCCTTAGTGAAAACAAAACCGATACTTTACCAATGCAATCATGTAGCTTTCCTCAGTGTAGCCCCCAAGAGCCAGTTTAGCTTTGCGAGGTAATCCGGGTCTTGAAATCCATGCGTCCGTTTTGAACAGATGTACATTAGCCCCCAAGTGTCAAGGATAATGCTTGCATTGTTCTGGAGACTTATAAAAATATATTGATAATGGAGCAAATAGGCATTAGCCCCCAAGTACGAAGTGCATAACTTGTTATACGCTTAGTACTTTGAAAATACATATCCTGTTGTTGACATATCTTCGCTGTTACAGGCCGAGCTAAGCAATAGAGATGCCCGAACCGCTGATTTGCAAGAGAACATGAAGTCCCAACAAGCAGAGGTTGTAAAAGCCAAGGAGGAGCTGACCAAAGCCCTGACAGCTATGGAAAAGCTAAAGGAGTCTTTTAACAAGGAACGTGCTGACTAGGAAACCGAAAAGGCCGGCTTAACCAAAAGAGCTAAGGATATCGAAGCAGCCCTGAAGCCAGTTGTAGATGAACTAACTAGGTTGAAGCGGAAAATCAATGCCATGACGTCCGCTGTATTTGGTAAGTATCTCCTTATGTTGTTTGTCCAATTCATAAGATCTTATTGTTTACCAGTCTGGCTGATATTTAAGGCACTTGCATTACTCATCTGGGTGCTGATATGCGGATGAAGCTTAAAGCGGCGTATACTTTAATAGAACAGCTTTACTCTGAATCCCAACGTGCTATATGCACTGCAGCCTATAATAAACCGGCGCCATCACTGATAAAATAAACTCTTGAGAAGCTGGCCATGTTACCAGCCCGGATTACCGAACTGAAGAAGGCAGCCGCAAGAGTAGGAGCGCTAACCGCACTGATCCGGGCCAAAGCATGGATTCCAGACCTTGAAGCGGATGACATCATTAAAGGATATCCAGGTTTGAAGGAGGACGGTTCAAACTTCGACAATGATGATCTCCGAAGGCTGACAAAAGAGATGCGGCCAATAGCCAGCAAACTGGCAGAAGACACAAACTTATCTCATTTCAAGCCGGCTTACGACACTGAAGGGAAGAGACAGCCTGCCGAAATCCACGAAGTCAAAGAACTTGTGCCTCCAATCCGTAAGCATACTTACGCTCCTGACATTAACCCCTCCAGCCTTATCCATGAAGAAGCCGTGTTTCAAGCTTTAACCGGAATCGATTGGTCAACGGTTGATTTCCAGCGTCTGGGGAGGGATGAAGAAGAAGTGATTGCACCAAATGACCCTCAACTGTCAAATCGTACAGACGAAGCATCTTAAACCGGCAGCCGGTTTACCAGCTATTGTGTGCCAATACTTAAAAACAATTGTTCAATTGGAGCCGCTTTGAAGCTTCTTGCAATAGGATAGCAAAAACTCCTTTATCTATCATGCCATCGAGCATGTTTTGTGGTGCTTTGATATTGTGAAAACTTGCTCCACTTTTTGGGATCTATTTATGCATAGCCCATGATGATTTGTGTTCCTGGATACAAGAATTTGAAAGTGTCCTAATGGTTTACCACCGGACGGGTCATGATGCCCAAAAATATACAATACTTGGATGGATAATCAAAGTTTGTATATAAAAAATAATATCTGCATCATACCTCATTGGCTGACCAACTGCTTGTATGGTAAAGGTGTAAACACCAATCCGGAGCATTGATAACTCCGTCCTTAATTTGCCAGATTATGATAATAAACCGTACCGGGATATAATAAACACCGGGTTTTCCTTATAACACTGGCGACTTGTTAGTCAAAACCAGACCGGGTTAATGAACGCCGGCTTATAACTGATCGTGTATTGACAACTTGTAGTTGGAAGCCAAGCCGGGTTAAGAACACCGGTTTATCAGAAGATATTATGAACCTCAACGAAGGCGAAAAACTTGACAAATAGAACTTAAGAAAGAACATGCGAGGCTTTACAAGCTGCCAGGCTCCAAATAGAGACTTTTCATGGGCTGTCAGGCCTCTGAGTTAAACCATTTTACAAAGCCTTTTTTAGATGGACCTCAATCTTTAACCAATCACCGATTTAACTGTGACAAGTTCAGGGTCCATGGGATTGACTTGTCAAACGTTTGATGGGTCATACCAAGTTTACCTGGACGGAGTGACTTACTTAAAAAGGCAGGATAACCCGGGGTTTTAGGTGAATACACCTGGCTTCCAAGCCTAGCTTGATAGCCTATTACAAGGGTTCAAAACTCATTGTTTTTTTGAGAAACAAAGAGCCCCCAGGTAATATGAGAGCTGTGCTCGGTGGTTACCTATGTTTGAGTTGTGCTTAATGCAACAAACTCTCTTTGGCTCCACACAATTTCCTTTTGGCTTAACACCTATCAAGAGGTGTAGCTATGGTGTGACAACAACCAAGCCCCCTAGTGATATCCCTTTGTGGTTTCAAACCGATCAAGAGGTGTAGCTATGGTTCAGATATGACCAAGCCCCCTAGTGATTTTCTTTATATTCGTGCAGCTGCAGAGACCGGTTTAACAAAACTCCGCTTTGTCAGTAAAAACTCTTGTAAGCACACACATGATGTAAAAAGAACAGAGACCCCGTTGTATTCGAGGCTCCGGTTTATTATATAATATATACATTGTCATAAATATGTACATATGAAGAGCCTGTGGCTCAAGTATAGTAAGGCCAAAGAAGAGCTATATTCCATGGCCGCTTGGTCTCCTCCTCCGATTTATGTGAGTCTTTGTGCTCTCGAACATCAATGAGGTAGTATGACCCATTGTGCAGATTCTTGCTGACCACAAAGGGTCCTTCCCAAGGTGGGGATAACTTGTGCATATCAGTCTGATCCTGGATGAGCCGGAGCACCAAATCGCCCTCTTGAAAGGTTCTGGTTTTAACCCGGCGGCTGTGATAACGTCGGAGATCTTGTTGATAAATCGCCGAACGTGCTGCTGCAAGATCACGCTCCTCATCTAACAAGTCCAGTGAGTCCTGATGTGCTGTCTCATTATCAGCTTCAATATAAGCTGCCACACGGGGCGAGTCGTGATGTATGTCACTAGGAAGAACTGCCTCCGCTCCATAAACCATGAAGAAAGGCGTGTAACCCGTAGATCTGTTGGGTGTGGTGTTGATGCTCCATAACACAGAAGGTAACTCCTCAACCCAACAACCTGGTGCCCGTTTCAAAGGAACCATAAGCCGGGGCTTAATACCTCTCAAGATTTCTTGATTTGCCCTCTCCGCTTGACCATTAGATTGGAGGTGAGCCACCGATGCTATATCAAGCCGGATGTGCTCACGTTGGAAAAATTCCTCCATCTCTCCCTTTGACAGATTAGTACCATTATCAGTTATAATACTGTGTGGAAAGCCAAACCGGAATATCACCTTTTTGATGAATTGAACCGCCGTGGCCGCATCACACTTACTGACTGGCTCTACTTCCACCCATTTGGTGAATTTGTCTATTGCCACTAATGAGTGGGTCTTTTTGTCCTTGGAGCGCTTAAAGGGTCCAACCATATCAAGCCCCCAAGTCGCAAACGGCCACGTTATTGGAATCATCCTCAACTCCTGAGCCGGAATATGAGCACAGCGTGTGAATTCTTGACAACCGTCACATCTTTTGACTATATCCTCTGCATCAGCATGAGCTATTAACCAATAAAAACCATGGCGAAAAGCTTTAGCTACCAAAGACTTTGAACCAGCGTGGTGACCACAATCCCATTCATGGATTTCTCGCAAAATCTCACAACCCTCTTGAGGAGAGACACAACGCTAAATTGCCCCTGAGACGTTGTAATGATGTAACTCTCCGTTGAGTATGGTCATCGACTTAGAACGCTGGATTATCTGCCGGGCCGAGGTTTCATCCTCTGGTAACTCACCCCGGTTCATGTAAGCCAGGTATGGGATTGTCCAATCCGGTATGACATGCAAAGCTGCCACCAATTGAGCCTCCGGATCAGGAATAGCCAACTCCTCCTCTGTTGGTACCTTGACCGACGGATTATGCAGCACGTCAAGAAAGACATTTGGTGTGACCGGTTTACGCTGAGAACCAAGGCGGCTTAAAGCGTCTGCCGCTTCGTTCTTTTGTCGGTCTATATGGTCCACCTGATAACCCTTGAAGTGACCAGCCACTGTGTCCACCTCTCGTCTATATGCAGCCATGAGTGGGTCCTTAGAATCCCAAGTGCTAGACACCTGTTGAGCCACCAGATCTGAATCCGCAAAGCACTTAACCCGGCTTAAGTTCATCTCCTTAGCCATCCGAAGACCGTGGAGCAAGGTCTCATACTCAGCTGCATTGTTAGTACAAGGGAACATTAAACGGAGGACATAACAAAACTTGTCATCTCGTGGGGAAGTTAGTATGACTCCAGCCCCCGAGCCCTCCAACTGTCTGGATCCATCAAAGTGAATAGTCCAATACGTATTATCTGGCTTTTCCTCTGGTGCCTGCAATTCCGTCCAATCATTGATGAAGTCCACGAGTGCTTGGGATTTAATCGCTGTGCGAGGTATGTATTTGAGCCCATGAGGTCCAAGCTCAATAGCCCACTTGGCAATCCGGCCAGTTGCTTCTTTGTTTTGAATGATATCTCCCAGAGGGGCTGAACTGACCACTGTGATAGGATGGCCCTGAAAATAATGTTTAAGCTTCCGGCTTGCCATAAACACTCCATACACCAGCTTCTGCCAATGTGGATACCTCTGCTTTGATTCAATGAGCACCTCGCTGATAATAATAAACCGGCCGTTGAACCGGTTACTCCTTGCCAGCTTCCTTGTGCTCCACCACAATAGCCACGCTAACAGCTTGGGCATTAGCAGCCACATACAGTAATAACGGCTCTTTATCGATCGGGGCTGCAAGCACAGGCGGTTCAGCTAACTGCCTCTTCAGATCCTCAAACGCTTTATCAGCCGCCTCGCTCCAGACAAAATCATCAGTTTTCTTAGCATCTGATATAAAGGGATAGCCTTCTCCCCAAGACGACTGATAAACCGGCTCAAAGCCGCAATCCGGCTGGCCAAACGTTGAACTTCATTGATACACGCCGGTTTAGCCAAAGATGTAATTGCTGAGATTTTTTCCAGATTAGCCTCAATGCCTCTGTTTGATACCAGAAAACCCAAGAGTTTGCCTGCCGGGACACCAAAGACACACTTTTCCGAATTGAGCATCATCTTGTAAACCCGGAGGTTGTCAAAGGTTTCTCTCAAATCATCTATCAATGTTTCCTCCTTCCTGGATTTTATCACAATATCATCCACATATGCATGAACATTACGCCCAATTTGCTTATGAAGACAATTCTGAACATAGCGCTGATAAGTCGCCTGGGCACTCTTAAGCCGAAAGGGCATGGAGACATAGTAGAAGGCTCCAAAGGGAGTTATGAACGCTGTCTTCTCCTGGTCCTTAACTGCCATTTTGATTTGATGATAACCAGAATAAGCATCCAAAAAACACAAACGGTCACAACCCATCGTAGCTTCAATGATCTGATCAATACGAGGGAGGGCAAAGGGGTCTGCATGGCAAGCCTTGTTCAAGTCTGTGTAATCCACACACATACGCCAAGTGCCGTTTTTCTTAAGAACCAACACCGGATTAGCCAACCACTCCGGGTGAAAGACCTCCACGATAAACCCTGCGGCCAACAACCAAGCTACTTCTTCACCAATAGCCTTGCGCCTTTCTTCATTGAAGCGGCAAAGAAACTGCCGGACCGGTTCAAACTTAGGATCAATGTTAAGTGTGTGCTCAGCGAGTTCCCTCGGTACACCTGGCATGTCAGAAGGTTTCCATGCAAAGATGTCCCGGTTCTCACGGATGAACTCGATGAGCGCGCTTTCCTATTTGGGATCCAGGTTAGCGTTGATGCTGAACTGCTTGGATGAATCACCAGGAACAAAGTCAACCATCTTAGTATTTGTGGCCGATTTAAATTTCAATGCCAGATCATGTTTCGTAGTTGGCTTTTTCAAAGAAGTCATATCTGCCGGATCAACTTGGTCTTTATAAAACTTCAGCTCCTCCGTGGCACAAACCGACTCAGCATAAGCCGCATTACCTTCCTCACATTCCAAAGCAATCTTTCTGTTCCTGTGTACTGTGATGGTCCCCTTATGACCTGGCATTTTAAGATGTAGATAAACATAACACGGCCTCGCCATGAACTTAGCGTAAGTCGGTCGCCCAAACAAAGCGTGATACGGACTTTTGATTTTCACCACCTCAAAAGTCAATGTTTCTGATCTTGAATCATGATCATCTCCAAAAGCCACCTCTAAAGCTATCTTGCCCACTGGATATGCAGACTTACCAGGCACCACACCATGGAAAACGGTGTTTGACAGTTTAAGATTCTTATCTGTCAACCCCATACGACGGAAGGTATCATAATATAGGATGTTGATACTACTTCCCCCATCCATGAGTACCTTAGTGAACTTATATCGCCCAACTTGAGGGGCCACCACTAAGGCCAGATGGCCCGGATTGTCAACCCGGGGCTGGTGATCCTCTCTACTCCACAAAATAGGTTGCTCAGACCAGCGCAAATACTGAGGCACCGCCGGTTCAACAGAGTTCACTACCCTCTTGTGAAGCTTCTGATCATGCTTACACAAGCTAGTGGTGAAGACATGATATTGCCCACTATTCAACTGCTTAGGATTGCTCTGATAACCTGACTGCTGCTGCTGCTGGTTCCCCTGATGGTTGTAACCTCCCTGGTTGCCCTGGTTCCCTTGATTGTTGTGTCCAGTTTGATTGCCTTGAAATCCTGAACCAGAGCTGCCGCCTCCGTGACCCGGCCCGTGGAAACCACATCCTGAACCGCCGGGCGGGCCATTATCATACTGAAACATATTGGAGTTCTTGAAATATCGCATGATATAACAATCCTTCCAAAGATGCAATGCTGGCTTCTCCTTTGATCCATGCTTTGGACAGGGTTGATCTAACAGGCGCTCCAAATTGGGGCATGAACCTCCGCCCCTCTGGGGCTGCTTTCCCTTATGGCACTGACCATTCTCCTGAGCATTGGTGTTAGCCACAAAGTCCAAACTGTTGTCGGCCTTGCGCTTACCATTGTTCCCATGGCCTGCCGGATTATGCTGCTGACCCTTGGTGTTGCCGTTCTTTTTCCCTTTCCCTGATTTGTCCTCCTCTGAGTCAGGGTCTTTGGTATTATCTGAATCGGCATATTTAATCAAAGCGGCCATAAGCGTTGACATATCATTGCAGTGACGTTTGATCCTTCCTAACTTCTGTTTGAGCGGCAGAAAACGGCAATTGCCCTCCAACATTAGCACTACGGTATCTGCATTGATATGATCTGATGAATGCAAAATAGCTGAGACCCGCTTTACCCAATGGGTCGTGGACTCCCCATCCTCTTGGACACAAGTGGCTAGATCCACAATTGACATGTGCTGCTTACAAGTATCTTTGAAGTTCTGGATAAACCGGTGCTTCAATTCGGCCCATGATCTGACAGAGTTAGTTGGTAAGCTCTTCAACCAAGTACGAGCCATTCCTTCCAACATCATGGTGAAGTATTTAGCACATACTGCTTCATCCACATCTAACATCTCCATTGCCATCTCATAGCTTTCAACCCATGCCTCTGGTTGCAGGTCGGCGGTATAATTGGGTACCTTACGAGGTCCTTTGAAATCCTTGGGCAGTCTCACATTACGCAAAGCGGGGGTAAGACACGGCACCCCTAAGGAACTGAATACCACACCTGGCTCTACTGAAGCAGTAGGGTGAACTGGAGTAGGTTGACGGGCTCCGTGCAGAGCTGCTAACTCGGCCTCCCGACGTGCGCGACCATGATCCACCACATCCTGTGCATTAGCACCTCCCCTTGCCAGGTTGTGCCCTCGCGGCGAATTACGGCGACGTGCGCTGCTTGATACGGCCGGTTCATCCTCAACGTGCCTGTTGTAGCTCCGGCTTGGACGGGGGGTGGAATGAATCCTCTCATAACTGTGCGAATATGCATGCCGCTGGTTTAGAGCTGTTTGAAGGAGATCCCTAGCCCGTCGTGCCTCAATCACAACTGGTGATTCGCCGTTGGTTGGGAGGGTTGCCAATCATGAAGCGGCGGCCACAATGTTGTCCAACGGGTTGGAATAATGCCCGAGAGGTGTTGGAACATACTGTGGCACAATGTTGTTCTGACGGAGGCGGGTCCGTCGCGCGCGGCTGAACCGGCGCTCCTGTTCCTGCCGCCTCCGTCCGGTTTAATATTGGCTGGTTACTCGTTCCTGCCCCTAGCGTATTGAAGAGATTTCTTGGCTCATAACTCGGCGGGAGATGCGATCGGTATCTTCTTCTCATGACTTCCTCTGAAGCATTCTGATCCAGCCTAAGCCGGTAGGCCTGAGCTTCCAACTCGGCCCGTTCTGTAGCCATCCTAGCGTTCTCTGCTGCTAGGTCCGCTTTAGCCTGAGTTATCTGATCCTTTACCTTTGCGTTCTCCACGTTGTGCTGATCTCGGGCTGCTGCGTCCACTTCCACGGCCATCAATGTTGCCAAAGCGTCGAACAAGTCAGACAGAACTTGAGCCGGAGGTGGCGCAGAGCTCCCTGCCCCCGCTGGCGTGGCTGTTGCTGAACCGAAGAGCATTGCTGCGGCGGTTGATGAGTGGGGTGCTGACTGTGTACCGGCCATGAAGATAGCGGCCCGGTTTGGCAGATCAGGGGAGTCCGGAATACTGTTTCCCTTGGAACCTCAGCTAATCTTGCCATCCTGCAACTGATAGAGCAATTCGGTCTCTCCAGAAGACTCGTCGTCAGAGCAGACGACGGTTTCTCCATCAGATGCCGGTCCGTCCTCATATTCTGCTCCATGGATGACACCTACGAAAACATGCTTTGCCATGGGCTGAACCGGGGAAGGGCTTGCACGCTGAGCCGTCTCGATGATGTCAGTGCAGGTGTCTGGCTTAGGGCCCGGTTCGCCAATCTTGCCGATGAAGATGTGAATCCCACCAAAGGGGACTCGGTACCCGTATTCGATTGAATCAGCCTCGGGGCCCCATCCTGCGTTGTCGATGTAGAGCTTTCCGCGACGACTCTTCGTCATCCGGCCCACAGCGTATCCCTTGAGTCCATCAAAGCTGCCCTTTAAGAACTCAAAACCATTGTGCGATAGCCCCACGATGGGCGCCAACTGTCATGGGTTTGTCATGGCAGATGTCCTCGTGAAAGGACTTAGTCGTGGAGCCATCACAACGGGTTAGCTTAAAGGGGTTAAACCAGACAAGGGGACACGGGGAGTTTATACTAGTTCGGCCCCTTCGATGAAGGTAAAAGCCTACGTCTAGTTGTGATTGGTATTGCTAGGGTTTCGATGACGAGGGAGCGAATCTGCTTTGACTAGCTCTCGAGTTATTGTGTATCATCCCTAAACCGTTGCCGGGTCATCCCTTTATATACATAGGTTGACGCCTGCCGGTTTACAGAGTCCCGAAGCCGGATCATAAACGTGACCGGTTCGGTCTCTATACTTCCTATATTACAATGCAAGTTACATAATAAGGTCAGTTTACACCTACAAGCTTTAACTCGCCTTTGGGCCTTGGGCCTTCATAAAGCGCCATCATTCTTACGTCTTCATGGGCTTCTAATCTTCATAAAGTTAATCTGGCTGCTCCTGGCCAGTTTACGTCCAGTAGTAATATCCCCAACAGACCCGAAGCGGACGCACGGCCGTAGGGACTGGGTGTGGTAGTGGTGGACTAGCACCAGCGAGGCGGCTCGGGACTACAGCGGCTACTCATACAGAGGTGGAGGCGAGTCAGGGTGGAGCATGAGTCCACGTCCACATCCTCGAGGGCAGCTCTAAAGTAGTATTTTGTGCTTCATTTGCTTCAATCCGTTGGGAGGAATGTGACTCCACATGATTTTCCGGGGCTTTTGACATTAAGTACACATGGGTTTCCTTTATTTTGCTTGACTGCTAAAAACTAAGAACAATGTGTGTACAGCGCCCTTACACCATCCATGTCTCTCTCTGCTATTACTGCGTCGCTGTCGCCTCAGAATTTTTAACCAACAAAAAGTTGCACATCAACCTAATTGGACAGGTCTTATCCACTTGTAGACTTGTGGTACACAGCATCGACTCGGCTTCTTCATCGGACAGAAATCAACCTGGACGGTTTACCTGGTCACTTGCGGAGACATAACAGCAGAAAGTCGAACTCGACGGATTGACCAGTAATGGTGCGGCGGCATATGCAATCCTTTTTGAGCTCAAACTCCGCGAATAAAAATTTCTTCTTGTACATCTCGGTGCACTTGATAGATTACCTGAGGCTGCCACCACAAAGGAAAAAACACGCGTATCATGGAATCAGTGGATCGCCATGGCTTTTGCAGGCGGCCGCAAAAAATGCAACCCTAAATTTCTTTCATCTCAAATCTCATATATCTCGTGTCAGGTGTTTGCCATGGAGACGATGTAGATCCTTTCAAACCGGTTCTTCTTTATCCGGAAAATTGCGAACTTCTCGATCCCTTGGAGCGCTCCCTCCAAGAATTCAACACCACCATGCGCAGGCCCCACGGTGGGCACCAACTATCATGGATTTGTCACGATAGATGTCCTAGTGTGAGGACTTGTCGTGAGGCCAACGCAATTAGGTAGTAGCCTGAACGGGGTTGATCGGAATCGAGAGACGCGAAGCGGGCAAACACACAAGACAGGGGTTTAAACAGCTTTGGGCCTTGGGAAACATCATCCGGTAATAACCCTACATGTTGTTTGTGGCTAGGTTTCATTATGCTCATGAGGGAGTCGCCGCATAAACCGGCTCTCCTCTGGTTGTGTCTAGCCTTCAAGATTATTCAGCCTGTTCCTCTTGGGGTGCCCTGCCCCTCCTTATATAAGTTGGAGGGGCGGGTTTACATATGGATTCCTAGTAGGATTAGGACTAGTCTATCTTCTATTACAAACCGGATACAAGTCCGGGTCTTGACTCCTTGTAAGGGAAATATTCCTCACGCCTTTGCTCTTAAACCTGCCCACCATCACATGAACTGGCCTACTGGGCCTTGGGCCTTGTCGTCCGTCTGACCCGCCCGTCGGGTCATTAGTGAGTCGCAATGTTCAAGCGGATTTCCCGTAAACCGCCAGGTTCGGGCGGGTCGTCAGTGAGTCACCAAGCTCCAGTGGGGTCATACATCCGGCGGGTTACACTGTGGGGTATATCCCCGACAAGCAGCATTCTTAGATTAACAACGGCAAAATAGTTGTATGGGACATGGGACATGCCAGCACCATGTGCGTCCACACGCATAAATGGGTGATGCAGAGTATGTTGCCAAGCAGCATATCTGTGTTGGTCCCATATTTGTTCTCTTTGAAACTATTTCCTATGTGAGGGCAACAAATCTAGTCCTGCACAAACTACCTGACCCCCCAGTTTCTTTCCTTTTTCAACAAAGAGATCGGTTCCTTACAGATGTGTGTACTGGGTTACCCCCTTTTCCCTTTTCGACCAACAAAGCAGCTGGATAGCCAGTCTATACTACTTTCCCTCCCTCCTTTCCTCATTGAACCACATCCTAGATTCATGCTCCACCCAACCGCACCCTTCTTTCCTCTTTGAACCAAGACCAAGATTTGACTATAGAATCAAAAAAGATCTGCATGCACCTAGAGCAATGACGGTTTCAAAGAAACTTATACCTTAGGGTCGTCGGGATGTGGCAAGGCGTGCGGCGGGAGGCCGAATCTGCCCACACTATGTACGGTAGTGAGGAAGATGGGGTCGTCCCTCCCGCACAGGCGCTGGGTGAAAGAGAATAGCGCAGCCGGCAGTGGATTGCCTTCCTCGCCGAAGGCGATAGAGTGAACACTGCACCTCCTCCCCTTCCCGGTGCGACGAGATCCGGACGCCTCCTTCACCAGTTGTGAGGGGGGAGAGAGACAGAGGCCAACGCAGTCTTGTTTAGATTTGGTGAAGAGGGTGAGAGACTGTGAATATAGCAAACCCTACCAAAGGAACGCTGAGCCTCCAGTGTGTGTATATATAGGACTAAGTTTCTATACTCCCGGGAGTATGTACTCCCATCTTCAATATACCTTGTAGACGGATTAATTATACCTCTTTATCATTCTCAATATACTTCATTAAATATTCTAGGATACCCCAATACGAGTTTTGAGGAAAAAATATCATTTTGATGTACTTTTTGCAATATACCTTTTTCACATACGAACAAATGAGTATATACGTAAACCTTTAAAAATATGTAGACTCACATAATTTTTTTCATGAAAATCATTTTAAGGTATCTAGTAGTTAATAATAAAGAGGTATAAAAGATTCATCTATGTGGTATATGAGGAGCGGGAGTACATACTCTCAGGAGTATACAACCATTTTCGTACACACACACACACATATATATATGTAGTGCGGCGAGAGTGTGGAGAGTGCAAAGCCTAGCGAACAAGCGCTGAGGCTCCAACTTATATAGTACTGTACTACATATATACTGTAGTACGGACTGAGCTCCGGTGCCTTAACTGCACCTGCATTTGGCTGTATGACAGGTGGGCCAGCCACATCTTGGGCCCACCTGTAATACACCCAAAGGTAGGTGCACTAAGTCAATGAAGCTGCGTCCATATAGTACTCGTTTATACTACTAATATATAGTGGAGTGGTTTTCTTATTATCTCCATAACAATCGTTTTAAATTGTGTAAGTACGAAAGAAACTCTTTATTTAACGTACGAGTGAAGAAAACTACTACTTCTGATGAACTAACAATCCACGCGTCCTGGTCGCACTTCTTGTCCTTCATGTGTGGTACACTACCCTCCCTTAAGTGAACAACCGCACATGCGCCAAATTATCGGAAACGTGTGAGAGTATGTACAAATAGAGAACTTTAATTTCAATTATCAGAAAGGTTTGAGAGTATGTACAGTTTGCCCTCTCTCAATAATTATGGTTTGTTGTGTTCGGCCTAAACTTGGTCAAACTTTACAAAGTTTGACTTCTGTAAAATATAATATGCGGAGTAAATAAAAATGTAGGGCTACGACGTCCATCCGGGTTTTTAGTCCACACCATTTTTTAATCAAAGTTAATAGTTGGACAAATAAAATTATAGGGGAGCTGAACACAAAGTTGTGAGAAGGCTTAGAAATTAATACAAAACTTATGCTCTTAGTACCAACGTCGATTCTTCTTCGAGGAAACATTTAGGTCATAGCCAATTGTGTGATAAAATTGCACCAACGTGAAATACGACTGCGTCTCCAACACAACCAAGGTGAACTGATGAAGGATATCATCTTTGTGGGTAACAAGCAAAGAGGACTGATGGAAGACAGCTTGTTTTTCATTGAAAATCGATCAGCTTCACAAACCGATGCAACCATGAGGCGCAACCATGAGCATCGATAGGTCATCGTGGTGATGCATCATCCAATTTGGCATCAAGTTTGGGTGAGGCACCTATGAAGTTCGACAAATCCTCACTGTGGTCTATTTATTCTCAGTAATCAAGCTCGAGGAAGAAAGAACCACATGGCAGAGGACAGTGAGGCGGAACAACAATGGCCATCCAATTTTGTGCATCCACTAAAATTGAGGAAGACATGCCCGGGTATGGAGATACGCATTGCTGTTTGCAAAAATATAAAAAAGGGATATAGTGTTGTTACTTTGTTTTGGCGGTGGTACAAGATTAACAGCAACATCTCAATTGTCAATAAGAATTAATGAAAATTACACCAACAAATAGAAGCATCATGATTATCTTGATGGGAACTAAACCAGGATACCCGAGAAAAAAAAGCATTTCTTCATTTAACCAGTGATAGTATTAGATTAGCAGCAGCAATAGGAGCATATGGACAATGACCGCACAACCACCATGTACTTTTTGTCGAAACAACAAGTATACCTCCACCGAGGCATAAACCAGGACAACTTTTCGAGTGGCATTTCCTCTATAATAGTAGGTGATGTTGGATCAGTCGACGAACCCTAGCTACTGTACATGAGGAGCTGGGGAGTAGTCACATAGAAGAAAACCCGCATGCAGCGACCTGGGGAGCTCGACCAGTACAAGAAGTTATACCTCAGGTGGGTGAGATGTCGCTTAGGCGGGCGGGCGGGATCTGCCCACACGACGGCAGCGAACAAGGGCACGGAGGACCTTCGTCCGCGCCAGCTTCGGCTCCGAGAGGACGGTGCGCATCGGCTTCCTCCATCGCCGACGGTGACAACGTCAATGCTGCACCTCCTCACCTCCCACAGCGGACGGGATTCGGCCGGATCTGTGACCACCAGTGAGGACAGAGATAGAGTGGACACTGTCATCTTATTTTGATATGGTGAGGGTGAGAGAGCAAGACGCGAGAAACCCTATCAAACAAGAGGTTGTATATACAATGGTGTAAAAAATCTCTACATAGCTGTGGTTTTAAATAGAATATGTTTGTTCCCATAAAAAAGAAACGAAAACTTGCGGAAAAATTTTTAACGTACCAAGAAAGAAAACTCGATAAAAAAACATGCCCCTGCTTCCAGGTCGCGAGAGTCATCACGCACACACACATAGACATAGACATGCATATCCGTGTTTACGTAAAATTCCATCTCCATCTCCAATCATATTTGTCCAACTGGCACATTATTTACGTTGTTAATTATATACGCAGCAATATTAACATACAGCATCTCTTATTTGCAGGCGTCTGGACCGCTGCCACGCCCGCTCCTGACCAACCCGAACCCTCTTCATCACCCGCGCATGCTTCCCGCCCGAAATGGTCAGTGCCGTATTCATGCCCGGCCAGAGCGGACGTGGCCTCCCACTGGCGCCGGCATTGAAGCGGCACACCAACCGAGAGAGCATCGCCCACGCCGCTTCCCGGTGCACGCGACTGCTCCGCGTTCAAAGGTCGCAATAGTCGGCCACAACATGCATGTAAAAAGTTCTTGGGAGTCTGTGCAATATCTAGTTGTCCTCCCCCAACTCGTCAATCTCTTCCAGTAGTGCTAGTACTCCATGGCGCGATCCATCGACAAGCAGGCGATAAAGTTATCGTACACTTGGTTTGCGGTGAGTGGCATGCCAAGCGACCGTGTGGGGTTGAGCCGTGGAGGAGGGTGAGACACGAATGCGACAAACGAGATTTAAACGTTGGTTTTGCTCGATGGCGTGATCCAACGAAACAAAGCGTTGATTTCTCTCCGTTTCCATTTTTTCTCCGAAAAAACGGAAACTTTCCACTCCATTTTCATTCCTACTCCAAGGTTGCCCCGTTACAACACTCCATCAAATACAAAGGAAAACTAACACGCATGTTGATGCATCTCAATGATTCACAGATCTGTCGGCGTTCTGGGAACGGGGGTCCCCAGACTTGCCTGCCTGCGGCCCACGGCGTGGTGCTACCTCTTGGGCACTGCGTTGGTTTTCCCCGAAGAGGAAGGGATGATGCAGCAAAGTAGCGTAAGTATTTCCCTCAGTTTTTGAGAACCAAGGTATCAATCCAGTAGGAGGCTATGCGCGAGCCCCTCGTACCTGCACAAAACAAATAAATCCTCGCAACCAATGCGATAAGGGGTTGTCAATCCCTACTCTGCCACTTACGAGAGTGAGATCTGATAGATATGATAAGATAATATTTTTGGTGTTTTTATGATAAAGATGCAAAGTAAAATAAAGGCAAAGGAAATAACTAAGTATTGGAAGATTAATATGATGAGATAGACCCGGGGGCCATAGGTTTCACTAGTGGCTTCTCTCAAGAGCATAAGTATTCTACGGTGGGTGAACGAATTACTGTTGAGCAATTGACAGAATTGAGCATAGTTATGAGAATATCTAGGTATGATCATGTATATAGGCATCACGTCCGAGACAAGTAGACCGACTCCTACCTGCATCTACTACTATTACTCCACTCATCGACCGCTATCCAGCATGCATCTAGAGTATTAAGCTAATGAAAACAGAGTAACGCCTTAAGCAAGATGACATGATGTAGAGGGATAAACTCATGCAATATGATGAAAACCCCATCTTGTTATCCTCGATGGCAACAATACAATACGTGCCTTGCTGCCCCTACTGTCACTGGGAAAGGACACCGCAAGATTGAACCCAAAGCTAAGCACTTCTCGCATTGCAAGAAAGATCAATCTAGTAGGCCAAACCAAACTAATAATTCAAAGAGACTTGAAAAGATAACCAATCATACATAAAAGAATTCAGAGAAGATTCAAATATTGTTCATAGATAGACTTGATCATAAACCCACAATTCATCGGTCTCAACAAACACACCGCAAAAAGAAGATTCCATCAAATAGATCTCCACAAGAGAGGGGGAGAACATTGTATTGAGATCCAAAAAGAGAGAAGAAGCCATATAGCTAATAACTATGGACCCCGAAGGTTTGAGGTGAACTACTCACACTTCATCTGAGGGGCCATAAACATCCAAAACAGATAATATAATAGCATGGAACAATCAAAAATTATAGATACGTTGGAGACGTATCAAGCATCCCCAAGCTTAATTCCTGCTCGTCCTCGAGTAGGTAAATGATAAAAACAGAATTTTTGATGCGGAGTGCTACTTGGCATAATTTTAATGTAATTCTTCTTAATTGTGGTATGAATATTCAGATCCGAAAGATTCAAGATAAAAGTTCATATTGACATAAAAATAATAATACTTCAAGCATACTAACAAAGCAATTATGTCTTCTCAAAATAACATGGCCAAAGAAAGTTCATCCCTATAAAATCATATAGTTTAGTCATGCTCCATTTTCGTCACACAAGAATGCTCTCATCATGCACAACCCCGATGACAAGCCAAGCAATTGTTTCATACCTTAAAAATCTCAAACCTATAAACTTTCATGCAATATATGAGCGCGAGCCATGGACATAGCACTATGGGTGGAATAGAATATGATGATGGGGGTTATGTGGAGAAGACAAAAAGGGAGAAAGTCTCACATCAACGAGGCAAATCAATGGGCTATGGAGATGCCCACCGATTGATGTTAATGCAAGGAGTAGGGATTGCCATGCAACGGATGCACTAGAGCTATAAATGTATGAAAGCTCAACAAAAGAAACTAAGTGGGTGTGCATCCAACTTGCTTGCTCACGAAGACCTAGGGAACTTGAGGAGGCCCATTGTTGGAATATACAAGCCAAGTTCTATAATGAAAATTTCCCACTAGTATATGAAAGTGACAGAACAAGAGACTCTCTATCATGAAGGTTATGGTGCTACTTTGAAGCACAAGTGTGGCAAAGGATAGTAACATTGTCTCTTCTCTCTTTTTCTCTCATTTTTTTATTTAGGCCTTTTTTTATATGGCCTTTCTCTTTTTTTCCTCACTTGGGACAATGCTCTAGAAAATGATGATCATCACACTTCTATTTATTTACAAATCAATGATTACAACTCGATGCTAGAACAAAAGATGACTCTATATGAATGCCTCCGGCAGTGTACCGGGATATGCAATGAACCAAGAGTGACATGTGTGAAATAATTATGAACGGTGGCTTTGCCACAAATACTATGTCAACTACATGATCATGCTAAGCAATATGACAATGATGAATGTGTCATGATAAACGGAATGGTGGAAAGTTGCATGGCAATATATCTCGGAATGGCTATGGAAATGCCATAATAGGTAGGTATGGTGGCAGTTTTGAGGAAGATATAAGGAGGTTTATGTGTGAAGTGTCTCATATCACGGGGTTTGGATGCACCGGCGAAGTTTGCACCAACTCTCAATGTGAGAAAGGGCAATGCACGGTACCGAAGAGGCTAGCAATGATGGAAGGATGAGAGTGTGTATAATCCATGGACTCGTCAATAGTCATAAAGAACTCACATACTTATTGCAAAAATCTACAAGTCATCAAAAACCTCGGCACTATGCGCATGCTCCTAGGGGGATAGATTGGTAGGAAAAGACCATCGCTCGTCCCCGACCGCCACTCATAAGGAAGACAATCAAAAAACACCTCATGTTTCAAATTTGTTACACAATGTTTACCATACGTGCATGCTACGGGACTTGCAAACTTAAACACAAGAACTTCTCAAATTCACAACTACTCAACTAGCACGACTTTGATATTATTAACTCCATATCTCAAAACAATCGTCAAGGATCAAACGTCTCTTAGTATTCAAAACACTCCTAGGAAATTTTTTACTAATCTTGAATACCTAGCATATTAGGATTATTTAAGCAAATTAACATGCTATTTAAGACTCTCAAAATAATCTAAGTGAAGCATGAGAGATCTATAGTTTCTATAAAACAAATCTACCACCATGCTCTAAAATATATAAGTGAAGTACTAGAGCAAACTATATAACTCAAATGATATAAGTGAAGCACATAGAGTATTCTAACCAATTACAAATCATGTATGGATCTCTCAAAAGGTGTGTACAGCAAGGATGATTGTGGTAAAGTAACAAATAAAGACTCAAATAAGACAAGACGCTCCAAGCAAAACACATATCATGTGGTGAATAAAAATATAGCTCCAAGTAAAGTTACCGATAGAAGTAGACGAAAAGAGGGGATGCCTTCCGGGGCATCCCCAAGCTTTGGATTTTAGGTGTCCTTAGATTATCTTGGGGGTGTAATGGGAATCCCCAAGCTTAGGCTCTTGCCACTCCTTTTTCCATAATCCATCAAATCTTTACCCAAAACTTGAAAACTTCACAACACAAAACTTAAAGTAGAAAATCTCGTGAGCTCCATTAGCGAAAGAAAACAAAAGACCACTTCAAGGTACTGTAATAAACTCATTATTTATTTATATTGGTGTTAAACCTACTGTATTCCAACTTCTCTATGGTTTATAAACTATTTTACTAGCCATAGATTCATCAAAATAAGCAAACAACACACGAAAAACAGAATCTGTCAAAAACAGAACAGTCTGTAGTAATCTGTAGCTAGCGCAAGATCTGGAACCCAAAAAATTCTAAAATAAATTTCTGGACGTGAGGAATTTATCTATTAATCATATACAAAAATAATTAACTAAATAGCACTTTCCAAATAAAAATGGCAGCAGTTCTTGTGAGCGCTAAAGTTTCCGTTTTTTACAGCAAGATTAACAAGACTTCCCCCAAGTCTTCCCAACGGTTCTACTTGGCACAAACACTAATTAAACACAAAAACACAACCTAGACAGAGGCTAAAAAAATTATTTACTACTAAATAGGAGCAAAAATCAAGGAATAAAAATAAAATTGGGTTGCCTCCCAACAAGCGCTATCGTTTAACGCCCTAGCTAGGCATAAAAAGTAAGGATAGATCTAGGTATTGCCATCTTTGGTAGGCAATCCATAAGTGGATCTCATAATAGATTCATAAGGTAATTTAATTTTCTTTCTAGTAAAGTTTTCCATGCCTTTCCTTAACGGAAATTGGAATCTAATATTTCCTTCCTTCATATCAATAATTGCACCAATCATTCTAAGGAAAGGTCTACCAAGAATAATAGGACATGAAGGATTGCAATCTATGTCAAGAACAATAAAATCTATGGGCACATAATTCCTATTTGCAACAATAAGAACATCATTAATTCTTCCCATAGGTTTCTTAATAGTGGAATCCGCAAGGTGCAAGTTTTGAGAGCAATCATCAAAATCACGGAAACCTAACAAATCACACAAAGTTTTTGGAATCGTGGAAACACTAGCACCCAAATCACACAAAGCATAGCATTCATGATCTTTAATTTTAATTTTAATAATTGTTTCCCACTCATCATAAAGTTTTCTAGGGATAGAAACTTCAAATTCAAGTTTTTCTTCATAAGATTGCATCAAGGCATCAACGATATGTTTAGTGAATGCTTTATTTTGACTATAAGCATGAGGAGAATTTAGCACGGATTGCAACAAGGAAATACAATCAATCAAAGAGAAATTTTCATAATTAAATTCCTTGAAATCCAAAATAGTGTGTTTAGCAACATCTAGGGTTTTAATTTCCTCGATCCCACTTTCATCAATTTTAGCATCAAGATCTAAAAACTCCGAATTCTTGGAATGCCTTCTAGGTAAAGGTGGATCATATTCAGTCCCATCATTATTAAGATTCATATTGAAAAACAAAGATTTAATAGGGGACACATCAATAACTTTTAGATCTTCATCTTTATTTTCATAGGAACTAGAAGAACACGCTCTTATAACGGCATCTTTCTTAGCATGCATTCTAGCGGTTCTTTCTTTGCACTCATCAACGGAAATTCTCATGGCTTTGAGAGACTCATTGATATCATGCTTAGGTGGAATAGATCTAAGTTTCAAAGAATCAACATCAAGAGAAATTCTATCAACGTTCCTAGCCAACTCATCAATCTTAAGCAATTTTTCTTCAATCAAAGCATTAAAATTCTTTTGTGAAGTAATAAATTCTTTAATATTAGATTCAAAATCAGAGGGCATATTATTATAATTTCCATAAGAATTGTTGTAGGAATTACCATAATTATTACAGGGATTACTAGGATAAGGCCTAAGATTAAAATTTCCTCTATACGCGTTGTTACCAAAATTATTCCTACCAACAAAATTCACATCCATAGATTCATTATTATTCTCAATCAAAGTAGACAAGGGCATATCATTAGGATCAGAAGAAACACTTTTACTAGCAAATAATTTCATAAGTTCATCCATCTTTCCACTCAAGACATTAATTTCTTCTATCGCATGCACCTTTTTATTAGTAGATCTTTCAGTATGCCATTGAGAATAATTAACCATAATATTATCTAGGATTTTAGTAGCTTCTCCTAAAGTGATTTCCATAAAAGTGCCTCCCGTGGCCGAATCTCAAAGATTTCTAGGAGCAAAATTCAATCCGGCATAAAAAATTGTATAATCATCCACAAATTCAAACCATGAGTAGGGCAATTACGTATCATTAATTTCATCCTCTCCCAAGCTTGTGCAACATGTTCATGATCAAGTTGTTTAAAATTCATAATATCGTTTCTAAGGGAGATGATCTTAGCGGGAGGAAAATACTTAGAGATAAAAGCATCTTTGCACTTATTCCATGAATCAATACTATTCTTAGGCAAAGACGAAAACCAAGCTTTAGCACGATCTCTAAGCGAAAAAGGAAATAGCTTCAATTTAACAATATCATTATCCACATCTTTCTTCTTTTGCATATCACACAAATCAATGAATCTATTTAGATGGGTAGCGTCATCTTCACTAGGAAGGCCGGAAAATGGATCTTTCATGATAAGATTCGGCAAAGCAATATTAATTTCACAAGATTCAGCATCGGTAAGAGGAGCAATTGGAGTGCTAATAAAATCATTGTTGTTGGTATTGGTAAAGTCACACAATTTAGTATTATCTTGAGCCATCGTGACAAGCAAGCAAACTAACACACAAGCAAACAAAAAGAAAGCGGGCAAAAAGAGGCAAATAGAGAAAGAGAGGGAGGATAGAGAGAGAGGGTGAATAAAATGGCAAGGGTGAAGTGGGGGAGAGGAAAAGAGAGGAAAATGGCAAATAATGTAATGCGGGAGATAGGGATTGTGATGGGTACTTGGTATATTGACTTTTGCGTAGACTCCCCGGCAACGGCGCCAGAAATCCTTCTTGCTACCTCTTGAGCAATGCGTTGGTTTTCCCCGAAGAGGAAGGGATGATGCAGCAAAGTAGCGTAAGTATTTCCCTCAGTTTTTGAGAACCAAGGTATCACTCCAGTAGGAGGCTACGCGCGAGTCCCTCGTACCTGAACAAAACAAATAAATCCTCGCAACCAACGCAATAAGGGGTTGTCAATCCCTACTCTGCCACTTACGAGAGTGAGATCTGATAGATATGATAAGATAATATTGTTGTTATTTTTATGATAAAGATGCAAAGTAAAATAAAGGCAAAGGAAATAACTAAGTATTGGAAGATTAATATGATGAAGATAGACCCGAGGGCCATAGGTTTCACTAGTGGCTTCTCTCAAGAGCATAAGTATTCTACGGTGGGTGAACGAATTACTGTTGAGCAATTGACATAATTGAGCATAGTTATGAGAATATCTAGGTATGATCATGTATATAGGCATCACGTCCAAGACAAGTAGACCGACTCCTTCCTGCATCTACTACTATTACTCCACTCATCGACCGCTATCCAGCATGCATCTGGAGTATTAAGTTAATGAAAACAGAGTAACGCCTTAAGCAAGATGATATGATGTAGAGGGATAAACTCATGCAATATGATGAAAACCCCATCTTGTTATCCTTGATGGCAACAATACAATACGTGCCTTGCTGCCCCTACTGTCACTGGGAAAGGACACCGCAAGATTGAACCCAAAGCTAAGCACTTCTCCCATTGCAAGAAAGATCAATCTAGTAGGCCAAACCAAACTGATAATTCGAAGAGACTTGCAAAGATAACCAATCATACATAAAAGAATTCAGAGAAGATTCAAATATTGTTCATAGATAGACTTGATCATAAACCCACAATTCATCGGTCTCAACAAACACACCGCAAAAAGAAGATTACATCGAGTAGATCTCCACAAGAGAGGGGGAGAACATTGTATTGAGATCCAAGAAGAGAGAAGAAGCCATCTAGCTAATAACTATGGACCCGAAGGTCTAAGGTGAACTACTCACACTTCATCAGAGGGACTATGGTGATGATGTAGAAGCCCTCCGTGATCGATGCCCCCTCTGGCGGAGCTCCGGAACAGGCCCCAAGATGGGATCTCGTGGATACAGAAAGTTACGGCGGCGGAATTAGGGTTTTGGCTCCGTATCTGATCGTTTGGGGGTACGTAGGTATATATAGGAGGAAGGAGTACGTCGGTGGAGCAACAGGGGGCCCACGAGGGTGGAGGGCGCGCTTGGGGGGGTAGGCGCGCCCCCTACCTCGTGGCCTCCTCTTTTGTGTCTTGATGTAGGGTCCAAGTCTCCTGGATCATGTTCGGTGAGAAAATCACATTCCCGAAGGTTTCATTCCGTTTCGACTCCGTTTGATATTCCTTTTCTTCGAAACCCTAAAATAGGCAAAAAAAACAGCAATTCTGGGCTGGGCCTCCAGTTAGTAGGTTAGTCCCAAAAATAATATAAAAGTGGATAATAAAGCCCAATAATGTCCAAAACAGTATATAATATAGCATGGAGCAATCAAAAATTATAGATACGTTGGAGACGTATCACGTGGCGGAGCCAGCAGGCCGTACGACCCATCTTCACCAACAAAGCATCCAAGACCCTCGCGAGGGTCCAAGCCTCGCGAGGCGGATGACGCAAGACCTCCTCTGGAGCGGCCTGGTCAGGCAGGCTCACGAGGAGCGGAGATATCAAGGCGGGGCAAACCTCACGAGGCTCTTGTGACATGAGCCATAACGATCGACACCTGGTGGGCGCCAGCGCGCGTAGCGTCCTTGCTTCCTCTTTGGTGCAAAGGGGGCAAGAGCAGCTGCAGAGTATCGAGGCATCAGGCGAAGGTTGCCATTTCGGTGCAACAAGACCAAGACCATGGACTGCAAGACGGAGGTCATCATGGAGCCCGAGACGGCGTCACCACCAGAGCTTTGTGCAGGCGAAGACCGCTTTTGTCAGGATAGCTTGTACTAGCTGTCCCCCTTTGAATTAGCTCGCCATTGTTGGCTCCCTTCTCGCTCAATATTTGGGAAGAGGACGAGGGCCTCTATAAATAGGACTAGCCACCATAGGAGAGACCGGACCAGATCCAGGGAGAGACCTCACCAGACCCAGAGAGACACACAAGTCCGAAAGCACAAGAACACCTCAACCTCAGGAGGTTTTTCTTCCCTTGTATTGTTAATCATCAGCCGAAGAGGCAATCCACCAGCACCACACTGGAGTAGGGTATTACACCGCAACGGTGGCTCGAACCAGTATAAACGCCGTGTCTTTCTGTGTTGTGAGTTCGTCGAGTTCGTCCGCAAGGTCTTAGCGAGCTAGAGCGTAGATCGGTAGGAGGGAAAGACTTCGCGTGCACCCCAGTGTTCGAACCTTAAGGGTTAGCCGGAGCCCCACATCCGACATTTGGCGCGCCGGATAGGGGTGCACCGAAGCTTTTTCTTTGCCAATCAGCTCTCCGACGTTCCCCGGCTACGATGTCTGGCGACCCGAGGGCCGGATCCGACCGCTGGGCAGCCTGGCCGGCCCGGACGGCACCGCCTGCCCCTGAAGATCTCGACCCCGCGCCCCAAGCGGCACGGGCGCCACCAAGCTCCGCCGGGCGTGGACAGCGCGGCCAGGCATCATCCACCCTCACCCCGCGGCAAGCACAAGCCGCGGCGAGAGCAGCGAGTCACGCCGCAGCAACAGCGCCGCACTCACGGTGGGAGCAAGCGAACATGCGGGCGGCACTCACGGCCATGTTGGGCCTCATGCCCAACACATGTGTTATACTTCCGCATGTACCTTTTTTCACCATTATATGCATCGATATGACTTAAGTTTTGGCCAAGCTGGGTTGCCTGGCTCTTGTATTTATGCCCTACGTTCCCGTTAATTCGGCTAGGGCATAAGGGGAGCACCTCTGTGATTGTTACCGCCTGGTCAGCCGGATGTGTACCTCAGACTGGGTGAAGTCGAAAGCTAGCGTTCTTAAGGGAATATTCGGTCGGTGAACAAAAGATGATTTTTATTTATTGTCCATATCTGCCCCCAGATGTTTTTTCTGTGTTTCCTATCGCAGTCCGGACATGCACTTTAGGGCATGCTTACCCAGGGAAAGGAACCCTTAACGGAAATATTCTCCCTGGAAGATGTTTCTTACTACCCATGTAATATAACATAACTAGTTGGGCACTTGTCTGATAAAGTACTAATGACCCCTACGCCTGGTCTCCATGCATACCTCGGTTTTATATAACTGAGCGGGTATTCGGATTCACTCCGGACTATCAGGCCCGGAGGTTGAAGCGAAAAGGTCCGCAACGACAAATGATCTACAATCCGGCTAGAAGGCATTATACATGTCACTTTAATTACATAGTCATGCAGACTGACTAAATTCCTCCTCTATGCCATCCAACAGGCGGTCTAGCTTACAATCCTGTTGGGAATACTTCGCGGCTAATTCTAGTTGCCCATAAACTAAGCTAACAGGGATCTCTTTTCAATCGGGCCCCACAGGTCCGACCTCGGCCATGTGATTTGGGTCTTCCTTGGTATACCGCATCTTCACCATGGCCCAGGCTTCTCTAGCACCCTGTCGGTAGGCTGATATCTTCCATAATCGGAAGCGCCGCCGTGCTCCCTTTAGCTTCTTCGCAAGCTCTGCAACGCCTTCTGGCAGGGAGACGGATAGCCACAAGGCCTGGGCAACACCCTGCATCGCCTGCCGAACTTGTTCGTGCAGATGTGACAGCTCGGACAGAAGATCACCCGCAGACCCGGGCATTTCCTCCGCGGGACGACCCGTCAGCATACCTACAGACATAACGCTGTTAGTCAGCTTCTTCACCGAATCCCTTTAAAAGTATTCGTTCAAACACTTACTGAAAATGCCGTGCCGAAGCCGCTTATTCTCCTTCTCGGAGTCCGCAAGCTGGCCCCGAATGTCTTTTAGTTCCACGTTCAGCTTAATATTGGCGTCTTGGAGATTGTTTTTCTCCCACATAACCTCAGTCAGCACGCATTTGCCAGCCTCTAGCTGTCGCATAACATGCTGGTCCCCCGGATTTTCTCCGGATTCATCTGCAAAATCAATTGTTAGATCTGCAGACACGCCGCACACTATATGGTAACCATCATTCTTTAAAGTAAATGTTACCAGCGGGAGGCTTTTTCTGTTCCTGCAATGTGGCAAGAGCGGCCCGCGGTTGGGTCTTGCATTCCTCCAGCTCCTGGGACAGCCTAGTATTCTTCTCTGTAAGAACCTGCACATTAAAGATGATCCTTAAATCAGTTCTGCTAACTGTTTCAAGTCTCAGGGGCTACTGATACATATAAATCGCCAGATTTACTCACCCGTACATCCTTTACATACTGATCCGTGGCTCTAGGTAGACCATCTTGAGCAGCATGGAGGTACGCCTCTCCAGAATTGAAGGCGTCGAACGCCTCTGGTGAGAAACAAGCGTCACGGAGTACGGCCCGGCGGCGCCTATGATTCATGGCGCTTTCCACTTCTGAGTTTGTAGCGGATAATCTATCCGCATCCTCCATTGGGGGATTATCCGGCGCCTACCCCATATCGGCTTCTGCCTCCATGTCCGGTCCTGGCGCCCGACTGGTGGAAGCTTGATTGGCAGCATCGCCGGACATATTCCGGCGAGCATTTTTTCTGTTAAAGAAACGCGGGCGTAATTACATTTTGAGAAAGACGACAGCCACGGAGTGGGGTTTTTCCTATACCTTTGCGCCGGCGTCTCCGTCCTAACCGCCTTCCTTTTTGGCCTACCCGGCCTCGGTGCCTCTTGTTGGCGAGTTGCTGCGGGTTCGGCAGGGCGTCCCGAATGCCTTCCCTGTAAAAGATGCCATGTGTATATGGTGGGTGAAGTGCCTAAAAGGGGATCCTAGTTTTGGAGTTGGGACTTTTTTATTTTTCTTACCTGCGATGCAGGGAGCAGTCCGGGATAGTCGGCCGTAATGGCCACCAGGGCATCATCGCAGCTTAGCTGATAGAACTGCTGGTCTATCAGTTCCACAGAGATAACCGGATCTTCTTCAAGTCCGGAATCGAGGGCCCGGTCAGGGTCCTCTGGTTGTGGAGAAGGGCTGCTGACCTCCTTTACGGCTTTTCGCAGTTCCTGCCGCAAAGTGGCAAAGTGAATACTTACGACTAAGAATGCGGGAAAAATGGGGGCAGGGAGATATAACTTACCCAGCTTGGAGGATTGTACATGGAGAATCCATCCCATGGCTTGATGCAGGTGAACTCCTCTTCCTCACCCTTGAACAGTTCGGACAGAATTTTTGCTAGAGCGGCAGCATTGTCCGGACCCTTACGCCCGCAGCGGGTGGCGTCGTCCGCCCTGTTATAACACCACAAGGGGTGCCCACGATATTGAAGTGGCTGCACTCCCCGCATTATGCAAATTGACATAACTTCGATTATTGTCAATCCTGATCGAGCCAGTGCTTTGATCCAGTTCATCAAATAGAGGACTTCTCTATTGTCTTCCGCCTGGGGGCTCTGTGGGCGCCAACTTTGGCGCTTCTTTAAAGGAGCATTGTTGAATTCAGGAAGACCCCGCCGAACAGGGTCCGGAAGGGGGACGTCCTCCATATAAAACCATTCTGAAGGCCAGTCTTCGGACGGCTTCTTCGGGGTACCGGACAGCTATCCGGTATCGGCGATGCGCCATATTTTGGCTCCACCCACTTGATAAAGTGATTCCCTCTGTGTGCGAGGGACAAGGCAGAATAGCCTTTTCCATAGCTCGAAGTGAGCCTCGCAGCCCAGGAACAACTCGCAGAGAGCAACATAGCCGGCGATATGTAGAATGGAGGCAGGGGTGAGATTGTCTAATTGGAGGCCGTAGAACTCCAGGAGCCCGCGGAGGAACGGATGAATTGGGAATCCGAGTCCCCTTAGTAAATAAGGAACAAGGCAGACCCGTTCCCCCATGGAGGGACAAGGAAAGCTCTCCGCTTGCGCCCCTCCATTGTAGGTGGCAAGCCCGGCTCGAACGGGCACCATATACGCCGGAGGGAGAAATCCCTTAGTCTGCAGCTCGACTAATCGACTGTGCGGGACTGAACACCTCTCCCAATCACCGGGCTTAGGGCTATGGGGGCGGGAGGAGGAGCTGCGGAGGTCGGCCATGCTGGAATGGATCTTTCCGAAACGCGCTCTGATGAATTCTCGCTGGGGGAGGATGGTATGGATCGGATCTAAGAATCCCCATTCCTATAATAGACAATTTATTTATCTGGCTAGGGGGGTGAAGGTAAAAACGCCCTGGCGCCTCGTATTCATTCGACGCATGGGAGAAAGCCCTTATTGGGCACAGAAGCCAAGAGGTTCAACATTTATGGAGCCGGACACTACTTACGAACACTTGAAAGTTTGAGAAGAAACCGCCTTGCAATGTCGAAGACAACACTGCGCGCCGGACTCATCATCATTGAAGCCTGGTTCGGGGGCTACTGAGGGAGTCCTGGATTGGGGGGTCTCCGGACAGCCGGATTATATCCTATGGCCGGACTGCTGGACTATGAAGATACAAGATTGAAGACTTCGTCTCGTGTCCGGATGGGACTCTACTTGGCGTGGAAGGCAATCTAGGCAATACGGATATGTATATCTCCTCCTTTGTAACCGACCTTGTGTAACCCTAGCCCCCTCTGGTGTCTATATACACCGGAAGGGTTTTAGTCCGTAGGCCTATAGAAAATCATACCATAGGCTAGCTTCTAGGGTTTAGCCTCTCTGATCTCGTGGTAGATCTACTCTTGTACTACCCATATCATCAATATTAATCAAGCAGGACGTAGGGTTTTACCTCCATCAAGAGGTCCCGAACCTGGGTAAAACTTTGTGTCCCCTGCCTCCTATTACCATCCGCCTAGACGCACAGTTCGGGACCCCCTACCCGAGATCCGCCGGTTTTGACACCGACAACCGCCGTTTATTTTGCAATATTTACTTTCCAATGCATACAACAAAAATACCAAAAATATTTATCTTATTATCTTTATTAGATCTCACTTTTGCAAGTGGTCGTGAAGGGATTGACAACCCCTTTATCGTGTTGGTTGCAAGGTTCTTGATTGTTTGTGCAGGTACTAGGCGATTTGTGTGTGACCTCCTACTGGATTGATACCTTGGTTCTCAAAAACTGAGGGAAATACTTATGATACTTTGCTGCATCACCCTTTCCTCTTCAAGGGAAAACCAACGCATGCTCAAGAGGTAGTAGTAACTACATAGGAAGATCAATCGTCCTTTGTGTGAGAAAGGAGAGACATAACTTGTGAGGTATGTCGATCGATGGGTGGGGGAAATAGTTGAAGTCGACATAAGTATATGTAGGGAGACCGATCAGTATACATGTATGTATGTGTTAGAAGCAAATAAGGCCTAGGGGAAGGATAGAGAGAGAGGGATGCATCTAGGAGGTGGTGCGAGAGGCATACTATATCGAGGGGGAAGGAATGTGCTAGTACGAGATCGGTGAAAAGAGGGGTGGGAGTGAGGCATGGACGGTAAGAAGAGAAGAGGGAAAGCTTGTGTTTATGGTAGGCACACCTGGCTAGAGAGGCATATCGATCGATGTGTGCCGTAAAGAAGAAGCTGGGGGGCCTACACATACCATGGGTGAATGACCTAAAGTGACGAATTTGCGCGATGGAGCTAGAGAATGCTGAGGGAGGGTGAGAGGGATGCGGGCGTGTGCATGCACGAGAGGAAGTTAGCACTAGCTACAAAGATAAGAGGATTGTGTGGGTGTAAAAGACGAATAGAGATCATAATTCATTATAAAAAGTGAATTCGGATATTTGAAGAATTTATCATAGTGTTTTAGACCGACGCATGCATGAATATATATAATGGTGATACACATGGTGTTGTTATGAACATGTTATACTACATATAATATATTTTATCTCTACTCTTATAAAAACAGAGTTGTTGATGATGGTGTGCCTACCATCCTGCAATATAGGACGTCCGATTTATATCTGACAGATAGGAAGGAAACTATGGCAATTTTCAAAAAAGATACCCACACCCCTCTCCATATTTGCAAATAAGGCCTCCCCTCGATCATCTTGATGTTTCGTGGAACGCATGGGCATCTTGCTAGTACTACATATAATATATAGAACATTGATTATAATTTGGGCTAATGTGTGCCTTTTGCAGTTCAGGGCTAAATACTTGTCATAATGTAGGGGGCGGGGCGCTATACTTTGTGTGATAAACACGGTGTACGTATGGAACATGGTTTAGATTATGAATATATAGTTAGTACATCAAATGTACTATTATTTGGAATCAACATCAAGTGTATTCAAAAAATTGAATTTGAGTTCATATAGTACACATAGTTCATATCTATCTCTATAGTAATCATGTGGTGTGTTGTTAAGGTAATACACGAATGATGGTTGAAGTTGGCAACAATCATGATTGTAGATTCTTATTGAAATAGAGAAACGAATTCAAATTTAGTTCGAATTGCAACGATAGTATAGACATTTGGAATGCACTAAAATGTTGGTATGAGTAAGTTACATGCATTATATAGCCAGCAAAAAAAATTAATTGGACATAACATAGATTCATACTCTGTTTTGAATAGCATTTGTATAGTAAAATGGGACAAGACTCTCTCTTTGTATGGTGTGAATAGTTTTATTTTTTCATTTTTTCGTTGAGGGAAGTGTGAATTTATTTGGTACGTACAAGTACAATATTACACGTTAGGCTTGTCCCTAAAATTCAACCGGCACCTTGTTATATCCCGAAAATTCATATATCGTGCTCCCAAAACTGGCGCCTTCACAACCCACGCCTTCCTTTCCCGAAATTACAACGCGCGTGAAAACTCCCTCCAGGTGCCAAATCCCTACACGCGAAATCCCCCTTCTAACCCCGAGCCGAAAGGGCCGCTAGTTCAAATCGGCGGGGGTACTTTTGTAACACACCCTACATTTTGGACAAGCGCGCCCCTAAGTCATGGTTCCCTCTCCCATCGCCTCCTTTTTGCCATCCAAAATCCTAGGCCGCCATAACCTCTCCGCTCCAGTCGCGAAACACCACCATCCTCTGTCCGCCACCTCACCGTTGCCCAGTCGGAGCCTCTTCCCTGACGACGTCATCCACCGCAACAGCTCGACGTCCCTCATCCACCTCCCTGGATGAGGATCCATCGTCCCACCGGTTCAGTTGCCCCGTCCTCCACATCCAAGGAGCTACTCCAACGATCGCCTCGTCTATCGCGGCTGCTCCATCCCCATAGCGCCGCATTAACATTCTCCACCGGAACCGCAACATCCTCACCGACTCCTAGGACGAAGTCGAGGCCTACTCGGTGCCACCATACAGGTTGTACACTCATCGCATCGCACCTTCTCCTTAACTCGACCTCCCGGCGCCGATGGTGCTCCATCCTGCACCCTCATGGAGCGGCTACCTCGAAGCCGGCGCCGTGGGTGATAGCTCCACGGTGGCTCTCCCCCAGTGCGAGGCCCCTTCAGTGGCGGCGCCCATACCAGCCGGATCTGCTGCTACTGCTCCGGCTCTTGCTCGCTTGTGCTGTTGTTGCTGCTCCGACTCTCGCTCGCTTGCTCGCGCTGCTGCTGCTACTCCAGCTCTCGCTCGCTCATAATGCTGTTGCTACTCTGGATCTCACTCGTTCTCTAGCGCCGCTGCTAATCCAGCTCTCGCTCGCTCTCTCGCGTGTTGCTGCTGCTCCGGCTCTCGCTCGCTTGCTCGCGCTACTACTGCTGCTCTCCCCCTCGCTCGTGCTGCTACTTTGCTCCGATTTAGCTACACTTCAGCCGACTGAGTCGACTTTTGAGTAAGTCGATTTTTAGGGGGGGGGCTCGCCGGAGTTAAGGAAGAACCATCCGCAGCAGGGAGGGGGGCTCGCCAGAGAGGTACCCCACTATCTATCTTAGGGTTCAGGGTAGGGCGGTGGTCACGGCGATGGGGGGGCACGGTGGCGTGGGGATCGCCGGAGAAAAAGCTAGGCGCGGGGGGCTAGAGGGTTGGCCGGGGCGGCGATGGACCGGTGGTGGGGAGTTGTTTCGGGGCGGTGAGGTGGCGGCGGACTAGCGGTAGGTGAGGGAGTCATGGACTAAGGGGTCCTCGGGCGTCCGGGCTGTTGGACATGGGCCAGACTAATGGGCTGTGAAGATTCAAGACCGAAGACTCTCTCCCGTGTCCGGATGGGATCCTCCTTGGCGTGGAAGGCAAGCTTGGCGACCAAATATGAAGATTCCGTTCTCTGTAACCGACCTTGTACAGCCCTAGTCCCCTCTACTGTCTATATAAACCGGAGGGCTTAGTCCGGATCGATGAACAATCATAATCATAGTCATACAGGCTAGACTTCTAGGGTTTAGCCATTACGATCTCGTGCTGGATCAACTCTTGTAATACTCATATTCATCAAGATCAATCAAGCAGGAAGTAGGGTATTACCTCCATAGAGAGGGCCCGAACCTAGGTAAACATTGTGTCCCCTGTCTCCTGTTACCATCGACCTTAGACGCACAGTTCAGGACCCCCTACCCGAGATCCGCCAGTTTTAACACTGACATTGGTGCTTTCATTGAGAGTTCCACTGTGCCGTCGTCAAAAGGATTTATGGCTCACCTTGTCGTCAAGGAAAATATCACCTTCGGAGGAGCCCTAGCCTCAGGCCAAACCCTTCGGCTGGGCGGCTTCATCATGACCGCCCGTTCGACCCTTGAGCCGACGATGACCTCTCGAGTCATCAAAAATCGTCTCTGCGTTGATTCTGAATATGCCAAACGGATGGATCTGACAGAGTTATCGTCTTTAAACGAACTCCTTGATCGCATTGCCACCTTGGGGGTCGCTACAAACTATGATCGGATTGGGCTTAAACCCGACCAGAGAGAAATTAAAACTCCGCCGATCACCCACCAGATAGCGGTAGTCGAGGAGCAAGATAACTCTTCCTCTATATTCAGGACGAACTATGTTTGGATCTCTGATCTTGAAGAGGCGGACACCTACTGGCAGAAAGACACGCCTCGTCCTCCGAACATAGAATCGGACGATAAGCTCAGAAAATCAGTTGATATCCCAGAGCCTGAACTGCTAAGTCCGGAAGATCTTCAGACTCCGAATCCAAAATTGGGTCAGGGTTCGGATTTAAATTCACCCACCCACCCAGACATAAGCGCTCTCTTGAGCATACAACATCAGTCTCAGGAAATGGTCCACCACTTCTGGGCCAGATTCCTCCTTGTCAAAAACAAGATCAAAGATTGCCGCGACGAAGACGCAATCTTAGCGTTTCGCAACAATTGCATGGACGAGGGAATCCTCAACGCCATCAACCGCCGCCACATATTACACTTTGCTAACTTGGCAACTATCGTACAGAAGTACAGCGCAATGGAAAGCGCCTGGAAAACTCAGGTAGCCCGTTGGGAACCATCGGTCCCCACTCCACCCCTCGTTCAAGCGAAAAGGGCACACCCTCATGGCACGCCTGGACCAATAGTAAAGAAATATAAGCCTGTTAGGAGGCGCAAAACCGTTCTGGAAGGATGGCTCGATGGGCCATGCGAAATACACACAACACCGGATAACATACCAACCCACAGCCTTAGAGCATGTTGGATACTCCGGCAAGTGGCCAAGAGCGGTGAGGATATCCTCACCAGGAATACCCCAGAACAACACCCCCAGAAGACGACGACCTCAAAGTATTGACGGTCTTCGAGACATTCGCCTCAAGCAATAGGCGCAAAAGGGCACTCCGCGAACTAGCCGAAGTCTGCCAAATCGCAACAATAAACCCTTGGAACGACACGGCTATAATGTTTAATGCCGGCGATGAGCCAAAATATAGGACAGTCCGAGCACCAGCCTCCTTGGTCCTCAGCCCAATCATGGATGGCTTTCGGCTCACCAAGGTTCTCATGGACGGCAGCAGCGGACTAAACCTGTGATGCCCCCGGCTCAATCATACACTAATCATACACGCAAACGTGTACGATCGAGATCAGGGACTCAGGGGAAGATATCACAACACAACTCTACAAATAAAATAAGTCATACAAGCATCATATTACAAGCCAGGGGCCTCGAGGGCTCGAATACAAGAGCTCGATCATAGACGAGTCAGCGGAAGCAACAATATCTGAGTACAGACATAACTTAAACAAGTTTGCCTTAAGAAGGCTAGCACAAACTGGGATACAGATCGAAAGAGGCGCAGGCCTCCTACCTGGGATCCTCCTAAACTACTCCTGGTCGTCGTCAGCGGGCTGCATGTAGTAGTAGGCACCTCCCGAGTAGTAGTAGTAGTAGTAGTCGTCGACGGTGCCGTCTGGCTCCTAGGCTCCAACGTCTGGTCGCAGCAATCGGGTATGGAGAGGGGGAAAAGAGGGAGCAAAGCAACCGTGAGTACTCATCCAAAGTACTCGCAAGCAAGGAGCTACACTACATATGTATGCATTGGTATCAAATGGAATAAGGGGTATCATATGTGGACTGAACTGCAGAAAGCCGGAATAAGAGGGGGATAGCTAGTCCTTTCGAAGACTACGCTTCTGGTAACCCCATCTTGGAGCAGGATAAGAGAATAGATGGTAAGTTCACCAAGTAACATCGCATAGCATAAACCTAACCGATGATCCTCCCCTCGTCGCCCATTGCACACCTGCACGTTGCGTACGCGGCCGGTGAGCAGACCTAGCAACCTCCATTACAAAGGAAGTTGCGTTACGCGGTCCAACCCGGCGCGCACCGCTCAGTCACTGACGTAACGAAGGCTTCGGCTGATACCACGACGTCGAGTTCCCATAACTGTCCCCACGTAGATGGTTAGTGCGTATAGGCCAGTAGCCAGACTCAGATCAAATACCAAGATCTCGTTAAGCGTGTTATTCTGAAATAACCACAGACGCCGACCAGGGCCAGGCCCACCTCTCTCTTAGGTGGTCTCAACCTGCCCTGTCGCTCCGCCACAAAGTAACCGTCGGGGGCTGTCGGGAACTCAGGCCCACCTCTACCGGGATGGAGCCACCTGCCCCTTCAGCCCCCAACATCGGAATCACTCGCAGGTACTCCTACGAGCCGACCCAACTTTAATCACCACAAGTATCATATATTATGTATAAGTATATACCCATGACCACCTCCCGAGTGATCACGGCCCGATAGTATAGCATGGCAGACAGACAAGAATGTAGGGCCACTGATGGTAAACTAGCATCCTATACTAAGCATTTAGGATTGCAGGTAAGGTATCAATAGTTGGAGCAACAATGACAGGCTATGCATCAGAATAGGATTAACGGAAAGCAGTAACATGCTACATTACTCTAATGCAAGCAGTAGAGAGAAGAGTAGGCGATATCTGGTGATCAAAGGGGGGGCTTGCCTGGTTGCTCTGGCAAGGAGGGGTCGTCAGCACCATAGTCGAACTGGGGGTCGCCGGCAGCGGCATCAGTCTCGTAGTCTACCAGAGAGAAGAGGGGGAAGAAATAGTAAATGTGGAGCAAACAAAGCATCACAAAATATAACAAGGCAATACGCGGTGCCAGGGGTGATCTAACGCGGTAGTAAGTGACACTGGTGAAGGGGGGAACATCCGGGAAAGTATCCCCGGTGTTCGGCGTTTTCGGGCAAATGAAACGAGGGGGAAAGTTGCGAGTTTGATAGGTTAGGGATGTGTGGCGGATGAACGGGCTGCGTATCCGGAATCGTCTCGTCGTTCTGAGCAACTTTCATGTACAAAGTTTTCTCATCTGAGCTATGGTTTATTTTATATGATTTTTCAAAGTTTTAATAATGTTCTGGAATTATTAATAATTAGAAATTAAATAGCTAACTGCTAGGTGCATCCAGCTCTGCGTACACAGAAGTGTACCAGAGGCTGACAGGTGGGCCAGGGGGTCCCTGTTGACCAGTCAATGTTTGACTGGTCAAAAGGGGGTGGGGCCCCCTGTCATAGGCTGTTACATTAACTAACTAGTTAATTTAGTCTAACTAGGTTATTAGGATAATAAATTTTAATTAGTTTAATTAAACCTAATTAATTAATGTAATTAATTTAATTAATTTACTAATTTATTTATTTACATATTTATTTATTTATTTTAATTTTTAATTTAATTTTTTTCTTATACATTTTTTTAAAACGTTCCAGGGCTCGGCCCCACATGTCATTGACCCATAGGGCCAAACGGGCGCGGGCGAACGGGCTGCCCGATCGGGCGCTCGCCCGAGGGGCGCTGGGCACGCACGGCGCACGCCAGCGCTGGCAGCCAGGGCTAGGGGGCGGCGGAGGGGTGGACGCAGCGTACAGCACGGCGGGGCGCGCGGAGTGGAGATGCGGCAGCAACAGCAGGGGCGAGCGGGAGGTGGAGCGGCCCGAGTAGAGGAGGGGGACGCTCACGGGGAAGCAGGGGCGACGAAGCCAAGGGGCGCCGGCAGCCGGGCGAGTGGCGCGGATGGCAGACGCGAGAACGCGGCGGGGTGGCCACGGAATGTGCGCTGGGGGCGGTGGCGTTGTGGGGGCGGAGGCAGGGCATGTCGGGGGCGCGGCCAAGGGTCGCAGGCGGCGACGGCAGCGGTTGGCGAGCAGCGGTGCACAGCGGGCGGCTACGATCGGCGGAGTGTGAGCTCGGGAGCGGCACGGCGACGTGCAACAGAGAGGGGGAGAAGAGGAGAGGGAGGCCGTGGCGTCACCAACGTTGCAGAGACGAGGCTCGGTGAGGCTCGGTGGAGCCTTTGGGGAGGAGGATGGGGACGCTGGCGACGTAGAGGAGGAGATCCAGCGAGGGAGCGATTCGGGGGCGACAGGGTGGCGACGGTGGGGTAGTGCCGGCGAGGCAGCGCTTGGCGCCGGCGATGACGACGGGGTCGGGGCGATGCGTCCAGATCGGGGAGAGGGGCGATGAGGGTTGTTGGAGCCGGCGAGGAGGAGTCAAAGATGGAGCGGCGACGGCACGGGCGATGGTGGGGCGCTCCGGCGAGGTGGCTGCGACGACGCTGCGTCAGGGGTCGATCTGGATCGGGAGGTTACAGAGGGAGGAGAGGGGATCGTGCGAGGGGTGGCGAATGGGAGGAGTGGGGCGCCGGGTGGGCTAGGGTTACGGGGTACAGGGAGTTAAGGGAGTGAGGGGGGCCGGCCTAGGCCGGTTGGTTCGATGGCCAGCTGGGTCGTTCGGCCCATTAGGCCAGGGGGGTCTCCTCTTTTTTTGTGTTTTGTTTTCTTTTACTTATTCTTTTCTGTTCTATTTAGTTTACACATTATTTTTAGTTTATTAAAATGGGACATTTACATCTATGCCCCTAATTTGCGCCCACTCTCAGATTTACCCCTAATTTCAAAGCCTGCTCAAATTTGCCCCTCCGCCGTTAGGTGCACTTACAGAAATACCCTTCTATGATGTTACCGTCCGGTCAAAGCCGGTCAAAGGGCTTTGACCATCCTGAAAAAAATAGCAAAAAAATTCTAAAAAATCTGAAAATTTGTGGGATCAAAGATACTCAGGTTCGCAAGGTGCGTGCAAAATTTCGTGTTGTTCATACATTCCAAGAGCTCGTGTCAGAAGAAAAACAATAAATATGTAAGCCTGTGAACAGTAAATTCAAAAAAATAGTAAGAAAATTCAAAAAAATATGAAATTTTTTGGCATCATAGAGGCTCGGGTCTGCAAGCTGCGTGCAAATTTTTGTTGTGTTTGGACATTGGAGGGGCTTTTGGAGAAAAAAACAAAATTTGGCTCAGGAAAAAACTTGGGAAAAAATGACTATTTTGTTTTTTCTTGCTAGAGCTCCTCACATGTCATTTGATCACAAAAACTTGCAAGGACCTTGTGCACCCAAGCCACTTAGATGCCAAAAAATTTCATATTTTTTTAATTTTTGTTGCTATTTTATTTCAAATTTATTGTTCACAAGCGTGCAGATTAACTGTTTTTCCTCGCCACGAGCTCCTGGGATGTCCAAATAGCACGAAAATTTGCACACACCTTGGGCACATGAGTATCTTCGATCTCACAAAATTTTAGATTTTTTTGCTATTTTTTTCAGGATGGTCAAAGCTGTTTGACCGGACGGTAATGGCGCAAAAGGGCATTTCTGTAAGGGCACCTAACGGCAGAGGGGCAAATTTGAGCAGGCTTTCGAATTAGGGGTATATATGATTAGGTGGTTCGATTTAGGGACAGAAATGCAAATGGCCCTATTAAAATATGGCATTAGCTCCTAAAACAATGTTTCAACATAGCCCATTGCCATAATAGTTTAATACTTATAACAATTTAGTTTTGAAAATGTTTATTATTTTTAAAGCATTTAAATAATTGTATTTGCTAGTGTTTTATTCATTTTAGAGTATTTAAACATTTTATAAAAGTGTGGTTTCTCCACCATAATTACCTATGCATTATTTGGCTCACTCCGAACATTTTAGTTTTAAAGTTTGAAAACTTTTGTTGTTTGCCTGATTTTGAATTTTGAATTTGAATCAGTTTTGAAGTAACGCAAGATTAACAATGGTAATCATGGTGACTCAGCATCGTTAACGTGGGACTACTGTAGCGTAACTATCCGGGCGTCACAATTCTCCTCCACTACAAGAAATCTCATCCTGAGATTTAAGAGGTGGAATAAGGGGGAAACGTCTGGTTACGAAATCCTAACGAATCTTCTCGGTCTTGGTTGCTCCTCTCAAAGTGGTCGATCCATAGCGCTGATGTCTTCATTTCTCTGCTTCAGTTCATCAGGATGAAGTTGTCATCCTTCTTTCAGGATCTTCACCGTAATTACGAAAGGGTAAGAAGGGAAAACTCGATATGGATGGATCCTAACAAGATCGAGCATCAGACGGTTAACTCAGGGAAGAAGCATAAGTATCTCTCGATTTGAAACTTAAGAAGATATCGAGAGCAAAGTAAGAAGGTACCATGAGAAGCTCCAATGGATAGGCAATCGTTCGATGCCTAATTAGTAGGTGAAAGGGTTTCAGGGCAACGAGAATAGGTATTGTGCCTCATACCAGAATAGATCACTAGACAGGTGGTCCGTGAATTACATATGAAGTCAAGCACGAGGAACAACCTTGGGAACAGGTGGTGTACAGGAGAGTCAGGCTTCGATCCTGTGGAACTGTGGGTTATGGGCCCGCCATGTGGGATAAAAGTAGGAGTGGTGACATCTTGCATGGTCACGATAGCAAGGCATGTCAGAGGCTAGCCTGTCAGTTATGTCGGCAACAACATCGATACCAAGGGCGAGGGACGAAGAGAACCATTTTCCTGCTCGTTGAACGAGGCAGACCAATAGGCAAAGTTCTCGTCCATCGGTGGTTACCGGGATGCTATCAACAATGGTAACAGGGTCTTACTGACAGAGTTGTACAACAAGGTGCTTACTAAGCAGGGAATTATCACTGCTCAGTTAAGTCAGATTACAAGAAAGCTTAACAAGACAATGGAAAGGAAAATGCGATTATCAGGTTTAAACAAAAGAATGGAAAGGAAAATGTGTTTTAAACACATAATTCAGGGATATATCCTTCCCAAGGACAAGCAGAGCATGATATCCGTGGCAGGATATCCTGTAAAAAATCCCTTAGGTAAGGGGAGAGAAATTTCATGACATTACCCATACAACGGTGTTTGGATAATTGAGCAAGAAACATTTAGCATTGGCTTCAAATGTTCTTGTTGAAAATCGGAGTACCACAGACAGGCTTCGAGATAGCATTGATATGGTCATCAGGTAAGGATCAGGCTATGGATACACAAAGGATCCATCAGGAACAACTTATAGAATAAGTCTTACCATTTTCTCATGGAATAAAGGATAACCTTACTAAAATGGAAACTATAACCACAAGTCCTCCGGCCAGGTGTGATGGGCATGACATCACCTTACCAATATATAAGGACCAGTGTTATAACTCTTGGAGATATGTCCCAACCATCATATCTGACCAGGATTCATATCTGATTGGTTTTAGGATATCTCAGACTCGGGGTGCCTGAGAAGAAGAGGTGCAACACAATTGACGAGATGACATTATATGACTCTTGGGAAATGAACTATGAAAGCGAGTCCCGATCAAGGGTTCATCATTAAGCCAAGGGGAGGATGAGGAAGTGGCTGATGGACTCAGCAATAATTCAATGAGGTATCCAAAAGGATGCATCTCCACAATTATGTGGATAGGAAGATAGCATTTGTCAAATCAAATAATATAATGAAGTATGCTCGAGGAAAACATACACAATTAAACATTGGTTGAAAGGTGCGCCCGAATTATGGGTTGGGTTGCACGACCAATGTTAGAATGGTGATTCAATAATCAATAGTCTAAGAATGAATGGATATGGCAAGAAGTATCACTTGTACCAAGAATGCATAAGAGGTGGTGAAATTCCCACAACATTCTTGACATAAAAGGTGGTAATATCCAAGGTAAAGAAGAACAATGCTGGGTAGCAAGGAACTCAAGGTATAACACAAAACACTAACAAGTTTGTGTCGAACGGAAGGCAATAAAGTGGTAGATGATAAAACAAATCACCAAGGGCAAGGATGGTATTTCTCATCATGAATTCGATATATATCTTGGAAGAGCTCAGGGTGTTGCTGATGACCACGACACATTTGTCGAGAGATTTCATGAAGATGTAATCGGTCGGCGATGACATCAAGTCAAATGATGATGCAGCGAAAGTCAAATAATACTTGAAGAAGAACTCATAAGAAGTTATGCAGTTCTGTGATAATCTCGAGATACCAGAGGGGGTAATACTCGATGACAGATCAAAGTAGAGGTTGGACTGGGGTATTGCTCTATAGAAGACAAGCGCTTAAACTTGCTCGCGAAATGGTATTTAAAGGAGAACATGGTCGGAACCACGATTGCAAAAGGCCAGGTCCCGGATATAAGATGAACTTATACCAAAGGAATAATTTAATTTAAGAGAAGCTTTAATGATAAGATCTACATCGTGTCCATGGGCATGAACACAAAGTTCAAGGTCGACTCCCACTTCTCCAATGCATAACCTTTCATTCACTTCTCACTTTCGAAGAAGTAGTAGTGTTGAAATTTTAAATGGCAAAATACCAGAAGTGTATGACTCGTGAAAACTTTTGAGTTCACACAGTTTAGAGAAGGCATATGTTCAACCCATAGGGGCTTTTAGAAACATATACCACAAGTTTCAAGAGTAAATATCACAAGCTCGAAAGTAGAGCAAGGTTGAGAAAGTAGATGATACCATTTACCAAAGGCATTATGTATCCGAGGAAAGGCTCACAAGGTTATTGAATATGAAGGACGCTGTCGGATAAAATCCATTAAAGATCTGTTGGTCCATAACAGAGCTGACGTGAGCATCGGCACACCACCAGAGGAAGTAACAATGCAAAGGCATTGGATTATGGAAACAACTGACTAATCCAGAGCTCAAATGCAAAGGAATTATGATTTTCAAATCAAGGGATCAGAAGCAATGTTCTGATTAGGGATGGATAAGTTGAATAGCCTTAGGGGTACAATCGACGGCAATTGGATTTTTTGAGAACCAGCTCATGTTTAAAATGGCGTCTGAGCCGGAAAGATAATTTAAAAGGATCAACTGATGATTGCGTGCATTCGCACTCATGTTGAATCAAAGGGATCAAAATGACGGTGTCTAAGGATACTAACGAATATTGCCAGACATATGGAAAGCATCCATCATGCAAGCAGACAAGTATTGCAGAGCAATAAGCTACTAAGGATTTTTGGAGGATCGAATAGTATTTCGATGACCATTGTGAAACACATGAACAACTGGGGGATGAGCAGATACTCGATAAGTGCGAGAATTATCCTTAGGGGTATTCAGGTGACAAAGAACAGCAAGGCAGTAAGCTCAAAGGATTATCGAAACAACGACGAGTATTTCGGGGTATCTTGTAATAACAAGACCAACTGGGAATAAAAGTAAGAACGACAGGTGTAAGTATTTATCCATAGGGATTTTTTGGTGGTAGGGAATTGCAAAAGCAATGGCACAAAGTTTCGGGAGAACATCAGAGAGTATTATCAGAATCTTCTGTTGAAGCAGTCGATCATCTGTAATAAAGGGCTCTCCGGGAGAAAGTGATAACGAGACCCTAATGTTAGATTTAGCAAAATTCATTTAACCCGAATAGAAGAGAGTTCAGAGTCCCAGAGTAAGGATCGAGGAGTAAAAGATCCTAATACCACCCAGATGGCAACGTGGGCCCGTAAGCCGCATAGCCATGTTAGTAAAAGTTTTTCAATGACTAGACTCGACTTCGGCCAAGGAGTTGGAAAGGGGGATTCCTACAGGCAGTCGGCTCTGATACCAACTTGTGACGCCCCGGCTCAATCGTACACTAATCATACACGCAAACGTGTACGATCAAGATCAGGGACTCACAGGAAGATATCACAACACAACTCTACAAATAAAATAAGTCATACAAGCATCATATTACAAGCCAGGGGCCTCGAGGGCTCGAATACAAGAGCTCGACCATAGACGAGTCAGTGGAAGCAACAATATCTGAGTACAGACATAAGTTAAACAAGTTGGCCTTAAGAAGGCTAGCACAAACTGGGATACAGATCGAAAGAGGCGCAGGCCTCCTGCCTGGGATCCTCCTAAAATACTCCTGGTCATCGTCAGCGGGCTGCACGTAGTAGTAGGCACCTCCCGAGTAGTAGTAGTCATCACCGACGGTGGCGTGTGGCTCCTGGGTTCCAACGTCTGGTCGCAGCAATCGGGTATAGAGAGGGGGAAAAGAGGGAGCAAAGCAACCGTGAGTACTCATCCAAAGTACTCGCAAGCAAGGAGCTACACTACATATGTATGCATTGGTATCAAATGGAATAAGGGGTATCATATGTGGACTGAACTGCAGAAAGCCGGAATAAGAGGGGGATAGCTAGTCCTTTCGAAGACTACGCTTCTGGTAACCTCCATCTTGGAGCAGGATAAGAGAATAGATGGTAAGTTCACCAAGTAACATCGCATAGCATAAACCTAACCGATGATCCTCCCCTCGTCGCCCTGTGAGAGAGCGATCACCGGTTATATCTGGCACTTGGAAGGGTGTGTTTTATTAAGTATCCGGTTCTAGTTGGCATAAGGTCAAGGTACAACTCTGGGTCGTCCTTTTACAGAGGGACATGGCTATTCGAATAGATTAACTTCCCTGCAGGGGTGCACCACATTTCCCAACACGCTCGATCCCATTTGGCCGGACACACTTTCCTGGGTTATGCCCGGCCTCGGAAGATCAACACGTCGCAGCCCTACCTAGGCACAACAGCGAGGTCAGCATGCCGGTCTAAATCCTATGGCGCAGGGGTCTGGGCCCATCGCCCATTGCACACCTGCACGTTGCGTACGCGGCCGGTGAGCAGACCTAGCAACCTCCATTACAAAGGAAGTTGCGTTACGCGGTCCAACCCAGCGTGCGCCGCTCGGTCGCTGACGTCATGAAGGCTTTGGCTAATACCACGACGCCGAGTGCCCACAATTGTCCCCGCGTAGATGGTTAGTGCGTATAGGCCAGTAGCCAGACTCAGATCAAATACCAAGATCTCGTTAAGCGTGTTATTCTGAAATAACCACGGACGCCGACCAGGGCCAGGCCCACCTCTCTCCTAGGTGGTCTCAACCTGGCCTGTCGCTCCACCACAAAGTAAACATCGGGGCCATCGGGAACTCAGGCTCACCTCTACCGGGATGGAGCCACCTGCCCCTTCAGCCGCCAACATTGGAATCACTCGTGGGTACTCCTATGAGCCGACCCGACTTTAATCACCACAAGTATCATATGTTATGTATAAGTATATACCCGTGACCACCTCCCAAGTGATCACGGCCCGATAGTATAGCATGGCAGACAGACAAGAATGTAGGGCCACTGATGGTAAACTAGCATCCTATACTAAGCATTTAGGATTGCAGGTAAGGTATCAACAGTTGGAGCAACAATGACAGGCTATGCATCAGAATAGGATTAACGGAAAGCAGTAACATGCTACACTACTCTAGTGCAAGCAATAGAGAGAAGAGTAGGCGATATCTGGTGATCAAAGGGGGGCTTGCCTGGTTGCTCTGGCAAGGAGGGGTCGTCAGCACCGTAGTCGAACTGGGGGTCGCCGGCAGCGGCGTCAGTCTCGTAGTCTACCGGAGAGAAGAGGGGGAAGAAATAGTAAATGCGGAGGAAACAAAGCATCACAAAATATAACAAGGCAATACGCAGTGCCAGGGGTGATCTAACGCGGTAGTAAGTCACACTGGTGAAGGGGGGAAACATCCGGGAAAGTATCCCCGGTGTTCCGCGTTTTCGGGCAGATGAAACGGAGGGGGAAATTTGCGAGTTCGATAGGTTAGGGATGTGAGGCGGACGAATGGGCTGCGTATCCGGAATCGCCTCGTCGTTCTGAGCAACTTTCATGTACAAAGTTTTTTCATCTGAGCTACGGTTTATTTTATATGATTTTTCAAAGTTTTAATAATGTTCTGGAATTATTAATAATTAGAAATTAAATAGCTAAATTCTAGGTGCACCCAGCTCTGCGTACACAAAAGTGTACCAGAGGCTGACAGGTGGGCCAGGGGGTCCCTGTTGACCAGTCAACGTTTGACTGGTCAAAACGGGGTGGGGCCCCTGTCATAGGTTGTTACATTAACTAACTAGTTAATTTAGTCTAACTAGGTTATTAGGATAATAGATTTTAATTAGTTTAATTAAACCTAATTAATTAATTTAATTAATGTAATTAATTTCATTAATTGACTAGTTTATTTATTTACATATTTATTTATTTATTTCAATTTTTTTAATTTAATTTTTTTTCTTATACATTTTTTTAAAACGTTCCAGGGTTGGGCCCACATGTCATTGACCCATAGGGCCAAACGGGCGCGGGCGAACGGGCTGCCCGATCGGGTGCTCGCCCGAGGGGCGCTGGGCACCCACGGCGCACGCCGGCGCCGGCGGCCAGTGCCAGGGGGCGGGGGAGGGGTGGTCGCAGCGTGCAGCGCGGCAGGGCACGCACGGTGGAGATGCGGCAGCAACAGCAGGGGCAAGCGGGAGAGGGGGCGGCCCGAGTAGAGGAGGGGGACGCTCGCGGGGAAGCAGGGGCGACGGAGCCAAGGGGCGCCGGCAGCAGGGCGAGCGGCGCGGATGGCTGACGCGAGGATGCGGCGGGGTGGCCACGGAATGTGCGCTGGGGGCGGTGGCGTTGCGGGGGCGGAGGCAGGGCGTGTCGGGGGCGCGGCCAAGGGTCGCAGGCGGCGACGGCAGCGGTTGGCGAGCAGCGGCGCACAGCGGGCGGCTACGGTCGGCGGAGTGTGAGCTCGGGAGCGGCACGGCGACATGCAACGGAGAGGGGGAGAAGAGGAGAGGGAGGCCGTGGCGTCACCGACGTTGCAGAGACGAGGGTCGGCGAGGCTCGGTGGAGCCTTTGTGGAGGAGGATGGGGATGCCGGTGACGTAGAGGAGGAGATCCGGTGAGGGAGCGATCCGGGGGCGACAGGGTGGCGACGTTGGGGTAGTGCCGGCGAGGTAGCGCTTGGCGCCGGCGATGACGATGGGGTCGGGGGCGATGCGTCCAGATCGGGGAGAGGGGGCGATGAGGGTTGGTGGAGCCGGCGAGGAGGAGTCAAATACGGAGCGGCGACGGCACGGACGATGGTGGGGCGCTCCGGCGAGGTGGCTGCGACGACGCGGCGTCAGGGGCCGATCTGGATCGGGAGGTTACAGAGGAAGGAGAGGGGATCGTGCGAGGGGGTGAATGGGAGGAGTGGGGCGCCGGGTGGGCTAGGGTTACGGGGTACAGGGAGTTAAGGGAGTGAGGGGGCAGCCTGGGCCGGTTGGTTTGGCGGCCAGCTGGGCCGTTCGGCCCGGTTGGCCAGGGGGTCTCCTCTTTCTTTTTTTGTGTTTTGTTTTGTTCTACTTTTCTTTTACTTATTCTTTTCTGTTCTATTTTAGTTTACACATTATTTTTAGTTTATTAAAAGATTGCATTAGCTCCTAAAACAATGTTTCAACATAACCCACTGCCATAAAAGTTTAATACTTATAACAATTTAGTTTTGAAAATGTTTATTATTTTTAAAGCATTTAAATAATTGTATTTGCTACTGTTTTATTCATTTTAGAGTATTTAAACATTTTATAAAAGTGTGGTTTCTCCACCATAATTACCTATGCATTATTTGGCTCACTCCGAACATTTTAGTTTTAAAGTTTGAAAACTTTTGTTGTTTGCCTGATTTTGAATTTTGAATTTGAATCAGTTTCGAACTAACGCAAGATTAACAACAGTAATCATGGTGACTCAGCATCGTTAACGTGGGACTACTGTAGCGTAACTATCCGGGCGTCACAAAACCTCATCTATGAGGATACATTACAAAAAATGGAAATAGACAGGAGCCGCATCGAGCAAAGCAACACGACCTTCTGAGAAATCATTCCCAGTCGGGAGGCATGGTGTGCGGGAAAAATCACACTTGACGTGGTATTCAGCACGCTGGAGAATTATCGGTCCAAAGATATAACCTTTCAAGTGGCCCCTTTCAATAGCGGATATCACGCCCTCTTAGGGCAAGATGCATTTACACGCTTCCAAGTTGTACCTCATTACGGATACATGAAGCTTAAGATGCCTGGGCCCAAGGGCATAATCACTCTCGCTAGTGATCCGGACATAGCACTCTGTGCCGAAAATAAAATCGCATCTCTAGCCCTCAAGGCATTATTTGAAGCCCTCGCAGCCGAAGAATTAACCGCGCTGCGCTCCACAGTGGACAGGGACGATGTGATCCTAGACAAATGACCCAAATCCACCTCCTCCAAACCTGCAGAAGAAATAGTCAAATTCCAAGTCCATCCAACGGATCCCAAGAAGACAGCATCTATTGGAGCGCAATTAGACCCAACGGTTGACATCGTGCTACGAGAGTTCCTACGCGAGAGTTGGGATATATTCACCTGGCACCCTTCTGATATGCCAGGAATCCCACACAAGTTGGATGAACATGGCCTCAATATATTGAAGGGATATAAACCGGTCAAGCAAACACTGCGGCACTTTTCCGAACCCAAACGCCAAACTAATCGATGCCGGATTCATTAGAGAAATAGAACACCCGGACTGGCAAACCTGGTGATGGTGTTTCCTTGATGCATATTCCGGATACCATCAAATTAAAATGAAGGAGTCCGATCAAGCCGCAACAGCATTTATTACCCCATATGGGTCATTCTGCTTCAACACCATGCCCTTCGGGCTCAAAAATGTCGGTGCCACCTACCAATGCATGATTCAAACATGCCTGGAGAAACAGATCGGCAAAACAGTTGAAGCATATGTGGATGACGTCGTCATCAAAACTAGGCACGTTGAAACACTCATAGACGATTTACGTCTCACATTCGACAACCTCTGTGCATATGACATCAAGCTCAATCCGGAAAAGTGCGTTTTCGGCGTCCCCGCGAGAAAACTGCTGAGCTTCATCATTTCAAATAGAGGAATTGAAGCAAATCCAGCCAAAATCCGAGCTTTGTCACAATTGGCTACGCCAACGGACCTTAAACAAGTCCAAAAACTCGCCGGTTGCATGGCAACTTTAAGCCGCTTTATCTCCAGATTGGGAGAAAAGGCATTGCCACTCTATCGCCTTCTGTGGCGCACCGATCACTTCGAGTGGACGGATGCGGCAACAGCCGGACTGGAAAAAATAAAAACCCTTCTAGCAAGCAACCCAATCCTGGCTGCGCCTAACATCGGTGAACCTATGTTATTATACATATCGGCAACACACCAGGTGGTGAGCGTCGTGCTCATCTTTGAGCGAGAGTAGGACGGACACAAATTTCCGCTTCAGAAGCCGGTATACTATGTATCCACTGTCCTCACACCATGCAAATCCTGGTACCCTCATTATCAAAAGATAGCATACGCGGTCTTCATGGCATCTTGAAAGCTACGACACTACTTCCAGGAGTGTTTGATCACGGAGCTGGGAGCGTCAGCCATGTTGGAATGGATTTTCCTGGCGTGCTCAGAGGATTTTTCCGTGTGGTGCTGAATGGATCTGAGATTCAATCTCTTTAAATAGAGGCTCCTCCTTAATGACCGGGGTGTTATGTGTAAAATCACCCTGACCTCTCGCCTTCGCTCGACATGTGGAAACTAAAGTTGTTGATACACAGAAACCGAGGGGTGCGACATTAACTGGGAGGCCGAACACATCACTCTGAAGTCATCGGAGGAAGAACCTGCCTTGCAATGCCGAAGACAATCTGCGCGCCGCACACCTCGTCATTGAAGCCTGCTTTTGGGGCTAGTGAGGGAGTCATGGACTAAGGGGTCCTCGGGCATCCGGCCTGTTGGACATGGGTCGGACTAATGGGTTGTGAAGACTCAAGACCGAAGACTCTCTTTCATGTCTGGATGGGATCCTCCTTGGCATGGAAGGCAAGCTTGGCGACCAAATATGAAGATTCCTTTCTCTATAACCGACATTATACAACCCTAGTCCCCTCCGGTGTCTATATAAACCAGAGGGCTTAGTACGGATCGATGAACAATCATAATCATAGTCATACAGGCTAGACTTCTAGGGTTTATCCATTACGATCTCGTGGTAGATCAACTATTGTAATACTCATATTCATCAAGATCAATCAAGCAGGAAGTAGGGTATTACCTCCATAGAGAGGGCCCGAACCTGGGTAAACATTGTGTCCCCTATCTCCTGTTACCATCGACCTTAGACGCACAGTTTGGGACCCCCTACCCGAGATCCGCCGGTTTTGACACGACAGTAGGGAGTTGTTTCGGGCCGGTGAGGCGGCCGGTGGTGGATGGCGGCTCAGGGGGGTGTAGGTTGAAGATGAACTGCAGGCCCTCCCTAAACTACATGTGAAGTGCCTCTCTGCTACCATTGCCTTCAGTTTCGACAGTAACATTCAGATTCCACAGTAAATTTCAGTTTCGATAATTAAGTTTAGAGTCAATAGTTTTTACCTCATCTATTGTAGTCAGGTGGTTTTTGGTGGTAATGTATTTTACATCATCTATAGGAGATGCTATTAGAATCCCACTTGAGATTAACGATGTCTGTCTTGTGCTACTTCAGCCTCGACGTCTTATGGCTCACCGGAGCTGCTCCAATGATGGAACGATCCATCACAACAGAGCAGTGCCCTGGACGCCGTCTACGGATTCCTTAGATCTTCCTCCACACCTCCGACAGCCACCTCTGCCTCAACTTCTTCAGCGACCAACCCAATGATGCTGAGGTCGACACGGCAGCGGTAAAGAGGTTGTACACACTACAAAAAAAGACACATCCGTGACATTTTGGGCCGAACAAAAAAATTGTCATGCTTATGACACTTCTAGGATGATAGTGACAAAACCCGGTATCATCATAAATGTGGTGGGATCCTACTTCCATGACAAAAAATCATGACAGAAAATGGGCTTTTCGTCCTAGGCGGGCTTGAGACGCGGCTGTGTGACATTCTTTGGGCCATCCATGACAGAAAAAACCATGCTAGAAGCGAGGGCGAGGAAAATAACGGGGGAGTTCCCGGTTACGGTGGGTGGTCGGGGGCCGAGCGATGTGCATTTCTCTCGTATGTACGCGCATGCATGCGAGGCGTTGGGCTCTAACTGAACCCGAGTGAGGCGTTGGGCTCTAACTGAACCCGAGCGATTGCACTAGCTACGGTATTGAACCCAAGCGATCGATCCCTTGCTGAGGGAGTCCTGGATTAGGGGGTCTCCAGACAGCCGGACTATCTACATTGGCCGGACTGTTAGACTATGAAGATACAAGATTGAAGACTTCGTCTCGTGTCCGGATGGGACTCTACTTGGCGTGGAAGGCAAGCTAGGCAATATGGATATGGATATCTCCTCCTTTGTAACCGACCTTGTGTAACCCTAACCCTCTCCGTGTCTATATAAACCGAAGTGTTTTAGTCCGTAGGACAACAACCATAACATACAATCATACCATAGGCTAGCTTCTAGGGTTTAGCCTCTCTGGTCTCGTGGTAGATCTACTCTTGTACTACCCATATCATCAATATTAATCAAGCCGGACGTAGGGTTTTACCTCCATCAAGAGGGCCCGAACCTGGGTAAAACATCGTGTCCCCTGCCTCATGTTACCATCCGGCCTAGAGGCACAGTTCGGGACCCCCTACCAGAGATCCGCCGGTTTTGACACCGAGATTGGTGCTTTCATTGAGAGTTCCTCTGTGTCGTCGCCTTTGGCTTGATGGCTCCTACTATCATCGATAGCGATGTGGTCCAGGGTGAGACTTTTCTCCCCGGACAGATCTTCGTATTCATCGGCTTTGCACTGCGGGCTAATTCGCTTGACCATCTGGAGCAGATTGAAAGCTACGCCGCTGGCCATCAGGTCAGATTTGGAAGTTTGAACTACACGGCCGACGTCTGCGGAGACTTGACCTTCGACGGATTCGAGCCACAGCCGAGCGCGCCGTATTGTCACAATGGGTATGGCCTAGCTCTGACGCCGAACAGTACCCCAGAGGTCGCACCCGCATCAGCTCTGACCCTTAGCTCGGAGCCAACTGTGCCAATCGAGGATGGATGGTTAGACACCGCCTCAGGGGATGCAGTCTCAACGGTGATCGAGCCGAACACCAGCCTAACCCTCTGCGCAGCCCATGACTCCAAGGTGTCGGACTCTTTTCCGGACTCCGAACCGCCCGCGCCCCTGCCAATCGAATCCGATTGGGCGCCGATCATGGAATTCACCACCGCGGATATCTTTCAGCACTCGCCCTTCGGCGACATTCCGAATTCACTGAGGTCTCTCTCTTTGTCAGGAGAGCCCTGGCCGGACTATGGCCAACAGGATTGGGATGCGGACGATGAAGAAATTCGACTCCCACCCACCACCCACTTCGTAGCCACTGTCGATGATTTAACCGACATGCTCGACTTCGACTCCGAAGACATCGACAGTATGGACGACGATGTAGGAGACGAACATGAACTAGCACCTATAGGGCACTGGAAAGCCACCTCGTCATATGACATATACATGGTGGATACACCCAAAGAAGGCAATGGCGACGAGATAGTGGAGGATGACCCCTCCAAGAAGCAACCCAAGCACCGACGTCAGCGGCGCCGCTCTAAGTCCCGCTAAAGCAAAAGTGGTGATACCAGCACAGGAGATAATAACACTCCGGATAGTGCCGAAGACAACAACAATCCCCTCCAGCATGATTTAGAGCAGGAGGATGGAGGAGCCAGCTCTCCTAAGAGAGCGGCAGACGGAGAGGAGGAGGATGACAATCACATGCCCCCTCTGAAGACAAGGCAAGCCTCGGCGACGATGAATTCGCCGTACCAGAGGATCCCATCGAACAAGAGCGCTTCAAGCGCCGGCTTATGGCCACGGCAAATAGCCTGAAGAAAAAGCAGCAGCAGCTTCAAGCTGATCAAGATCTGCTAGCTGACAGATGGACTGAAGTCCTCGCGGCCGAGGAATATAAACTCAAGCGCCCCTCCAAGAGTTACCCAAAGTGCAGGTTACTACCCCGACTAGAGGAAGAAGCGTATGATATGGATGATCGGCCACCTCGTGGCCGCGATAGAGAGGCATTCCAGCCAAAACTCAGCCTCCACCCCGACGCCATTCAAATAAAAAGGCATGGGGAGATACGCTAGACCTGCGAGACATATTGGAGGACAAAGCAAAGCATGCAAGATCGATCTACGGATCACGAGGGTGCACTACTCTGTGAGACGATAAACATCACGCCAGATACAGTAAAAGCAAATCCGACCGGGCCGAACACAGCGGGCAAGACCCATTCGAGCTGCGTCGCGACATAGCCCAATACAAAGGCACCGCACACCCCTTATGCTTCATAGACGAAGTAATGGAACATCAATTCCCAGAAGGTTTCAAACCTGTAAATATTGAATCATACGATGGCACAACAGATCCCGCAGTATGGATCGAGGATTTCCTCCTCCACATCCACATGGCCCGTGGTGATGACTTACACGTCATCAAATACCTCCCACTAAAGCTCAAAGGACCAGCGCGGCATTGGTTTAACAGCTTGCCAGCGGACTCCATTGGTTGTTGGGAAGATCTGGAAGCCGCATTCCTCGACAACTTTCAGGGCACTTATGTGCGACCACCAGACGCCGATGACTTGAGCCACATAATTCAGCAGCCAGAAGAGTCGGCCAGGCAATTCTGGACTCGGTTCCTTACAAGGAAAAATCAGATCGTCGACTGTCCGGATGCGGAGGCCTTAGCGGCTTTCAAACATAACATCCGAGACGAGTGGCTAGCCCGGCACCTTGGTCAGGAAAAGCCGAAATCTATGGCAGCTCTCACGATGCTCATGACCCGCTTTTGTGCGGGAGAGGACAGCTAGCTGGCTCGCAGTAATAACATATCAAAGAACCATGGTACCCCGGATACCAAGGACGGCAATAGCAGGTCACGTCGCAACAAACATAAGCGCCATATTAACAGCGAAAATACTGAGGATACGGCAGTTAATGCCGGATTCAAAGGCTCTAAACCCGGTCAACGGAAAAAGGCATTCAAACAAAGTACGCCGGGTCCGTCCATCTTGGACCGTGTACTCGATCGCTTGTGTCAAATACACGGCACCCCAGACAAGCCAGCCAATCACACCAACAGGGATTGTTGGGTGTTCAAGCAGGCCGGCAAGTTAATTACCGAAAACAAGGACAAGGGGCCGCATAGCGATGACGAGGAGGAGCCCCGGCAGCCGCACACTGGAGAACAGAAGAGGTTTCCCCTGCAAGTGCGGACGGTGAACATGATATATGCAACCCACATCCCCAAGAGGGAGCGGAAGCGTGCACTCAGGGACGTCTATGCGTTGGAGCCAGTCGCCCCAAAGTTCAACCCTTGGTCCTCCTGTCCGATCACCTTCGATCGCAGGGACCACCCCACTAGCATCCGTCATGGCGGATTTGCCGCACTGGTCCTAGACCCAATCATTGACGGATTCCACCTCACTCGAGTCCTTATGGATGGCGGCAGCAGCCTGAACCTGCTTTATCAGGACATGGTGTGCAAAATGGGTATAGACCCCTCAAGGATCAAACCTACAAAAACGACCTTTAAAGGCGTCATTCCAGGTGTGGAGGCCCATTGCACAGGCACAATTACACTGGAAGTGGTCTTCGGATCCCCGGATAATTTCCGAAGCGAAGAGTTAATCTTCGATATAGTCTCGTTCCACAGTGGTTATCACGCGCTGCTTGGGCGAACCGCATTTGCTAGATTCAATGTGGTACCACATTATGCATACCTCAAGCTCAAGATGCCAGGACCTCGCGGAGTTATTACAGTCAATGGAAACACAGAGCGCTCTCTCCGAACAGAGGAGCACACCGTAGCCCTTGCAGCAGAAGCGCAAAGCAGCCTCTCAAGGCAATCAACCAGTTCGGCGCTTCAAAGCACGGACACCTTCAAGCGCGCTCGGCGCAATCGGAAAATCGACCGCCTGGCGCGATCTAAGCTCGCGTAGCAATGCGGCGCCACCCCAATCCCAGCCCAACGGCGAAACTCGTGTCGCGCGTACATAATTACGCATTAAAAATACCATGGGCACAGGTGGGGAGGGGGGGCACAACTGTGGCACGCCCCAAGACGTGGCTTAAACCGCACTAGGGGCTTCCCATTTGGTTAATTTTTTTTCTCTTTTTTTCAGTACCTTAATCTCTGGAAACACTGTCCGGCAGCGCTATTGCCGAACACATGATGCAGCAACCAAGGAGGCAGACAGTTACGTCATACCAAGGAATTCCCAGGTGGATTACAGTAACGAGCAAATATTTGATTCAATATCATTCCTCAGCTTGCCCTTTGAAGGGACATAGTCCTACTCTTTGCTTATCGCACTATCTGTATCACTCTGCCTTAACGCAATTTTTTGAATAAACAATGCATGACATTATGATTATTATTCCATTCTTGTTATATATATATATATCTTTGTGTTCATTAATGACGCCTTGCAACCGTACACTTTGGTACGGCCAATACACCAGGGGCTTATGTACCCCACAATGCGGTGTGAAAAGTCCGAACACTTTCACAAGTGCGGCACCCCGAACTTATAGCATTATATGCATTAGCTCTGAATCATGTCTTTGGTCAAATGTTGGGTTTGCCCGGCTCCTATGTTTTGGTACCTTACGTTCCGCTCTATCGGCTAAGGTAGCGCTAGGAGAACTACTGCGATTGTGCCCCGGTTCTGCTGGGTTCAGCACCTCAGTAGAGAAAGCTAAAACTGACTGTCATGATAAGGCAAGAGACCGGTCGCTGTTCGGCGAGGTTTTCAAGTCCCTAAAGACTTATGCCGCTTAGAGCGAGGGGCCGGCCCTGTCCGGCTTAAAGGGGTGTATCGCGCCCCGAATTCGGCCTTCCGAATACCAGGGGCTTGGCCGAAATTTAAAATTATAGAATTCTATGGCTAAGTGAGAGTGATAAAGCATTATTAGTCTGGTTGCCTTGTTCGTTGTGCTGAGCACCTCCCTCGAAGGACCCAAACATGGGAACAAGAGTGCTCAGGTTTATCCTAAACACCCCAGCACTCATGGCATGGGGGCAGAAGCCGAGGACTAGCCATCTCTCAGATTGGATAAACAGCCAAACAGAAGGTAATATTTTAAATTCTAACAAGCGTTGCATAGCGCATATGAAACAAGTTTTCATACATACAGGATAAAACGAGCAAGTCTCATTCAAATATTACATCTTTTGAACACTCGTCCACGATGAGATGGGCACCCGGCAGAACACCCTCGTAGTACATCTCGGGGTGGCGATGCTCCTTGCCCCCCGGTGGCCCCTCCTTGATAAGCTTCACGGCGTCTAGCTTGACCCACTGCAATTTCACACGGGCGAAAGCCCGGCGTGCACCTTCAATGTAGACGGATCGCTTGACGACCTCTAGCCGCGGGCAGGCATCCACAAGCCGCCTCACCAGGCCGAAGAAGTTGTTCGGAAGGGTGTCGCCAGGCCACAGCCAGACTATAAAGCTCTTCATGGCCTGATCGGCCGCCTTATGTAGCTCAACCATCTGCTTTAGTTGGTCACTAATTGGCACCGGGTGTTCGGCCTCAGCATACTGAGACCAGAACAGCTTCTCCGTTGAGCTTCCATCCTCGGCCTGGTAAAATTGTGCGGCATCGGACATGCTGCGGGGCAAATCTGCGAATGCTCCTGGAGAGCTCCGGATTCGGGGAAGTAATCGGTAATTTACTTTTACATGCTTGATTTGCATATAGAAAGCCTTACCCGCCGCTATCTTCTTCATCGTGTCGATCTCTTGGAGAGCCTTTTGGGCTTCGACCTTGGCACTTTTTGCGCTCTCGAGGGCCGCGGCAAGCTCAGACTCCCGCGTCTTTGAGTCAAGCTCCAATGCCTCGTGCTTCGCCACGAGAGCCTGGAGCTCTTGCTGCACCTCGCCCACCCGAGCCTCGTGCTTCTCTCGCTCGGTGCGCTCCTTGGCCGCTTTATCTTCGGCCTTGGTCAGCGCTTGCTTCAGGGTCGCCACCTCGGTCGTGGCCCCTGGCAAATATTCGATGATCCTGTCATTTTGCAATCGCGTCTTCTTTTATATATACATATCTATAGACAGGGTATTACTTACCCTTGTTCTCCTCGAGCTGCCTCTTGGCGAGGCCGAGCTCTTTCCGGGATCCCTTGAAGGCCTGCTTCAGTACGGCGACCTCCGCAGTCAGTGCGGCGGACGCCAGCAGCGAAGCCTGCATATGCATATTGACTCACTTATATTAGACTCCTGCGATGTTATTTGATCCTCTGTTCGGCTTTTCTTTGTGAACACCGAACAAAGCATCAGGGGCTACTGTCTATGCGGTAATATTCCTACTACATTTTAAAACACTTACCTCGAAGCCTGTTAGAAGGCTGGCACAGGCTTCAGTCAATCCGCTCTTGGCGGACTGAACCTTCTGGATCACCGCACTCATGATAGTGCGGTGCTCCTCGTCGATGGAAGCGCTGCGAAGCGCTTCCAGCAGATTGTTCGGTGCCTCTAGATGGACAGAGGTCACCAGCACAGGCATCTTGCCCCTCCTAGAAGGAGGCCACCTGCCCGAGCCTAGAACCGCTGGAGGTTCCAGCGCGGTGTTCGGCTGAGAGACGAACTCTGAGCTCTCAGGGGCCCCGTCCCCTCGGCTCCCGGAGTCCGGAAGGTCGCCTTGAGGCGCCTCCGGGACTGTCTCCCCTCGATCCGGTGCCTCTTGAGACAACACCTCGGTGTCGTCGGCAGGATGAGGGGAGGTGGCGGTCGGAACTGGATCACTGTCCATGTCCGACGAGCCCAGGGAGCCGTCCGATGATACCTCGATATTGGCTCGTGGCGGCCTACATAATTATGTTCGGTGTTAGGGAAAGCAGTGCGACAAAGGAATCCTATGAGTTACTCTGATATCCGAATACTTACGATCTCCCCGGGGGCTTGGCCCTGGGCAACCACTCATCTTCGCCTTCGTCGGCGGCGGTGGAACTGTCCGGAAGGAGAGTTCTTCCCTTCTTGGACACTTCGTCCCCCCCAGTTGGGGTGGCTTTCCTTTTCCTGTCTCCCCCAGTCGGTGGGGGAGCATCTTCTTCTTCTTCCTCGTCTTTGGGGGAAGAGTGCGCCGCAGAGTCATCGGACGGTGAGTCCGACGACGCCTGGCGTCGGGAACTCTTACAGGTTCCCTTGGCCTTCTTGGTCTTCTCCGACACCGTATAAGGGGCCGGAGTCAACATCTTTGCCAGAAGAGCGTCTGCGGGGCCTTCGAGCAAAGGAGCCGGACAGTCGATCTGTCCGGCCATCTTCTACCAGTCCTGTCAAAGGTATGGGAGTTTAGATCCCGCATAGAGTCAATCTATAAAAAAATAAGTATCCTGTGAAAGGTAAAGCAGCTTACCGCACTGGCTTGGCGCTTCGCGCTGAATCCGCGATCCTTAGTAATAGGAGGGGGGACCTCGTCACTTTTGAACAGCACCCTCCAGGCATCTTCATGAGTCATGTCGAAGAGCCTGTTCAGAGTTCGGTGTTGCGCCGGGTCAAACTCCCACAAGTTGAACTCCCGTTGTTGGCACGGGAGGATCCGGTGGATGAGCATAACTTGGACTATGTTGACGAGCTTGAGCTTCTTGCTCGCCATACTCCGGATACATTTCTGGATTCCATCCAGCTCCACCGACGAACCCCACAACAAGCCCTTCTCTTTCCAAGAAGTGAGCCGCGTAGGGAATCCGGATCGAAACTCGGGGGCTGCCACCCATTTGGCATCGCGCGGCTCGGTGATGTAGAACCATGCCGACTGCCATCCCTTTATTGTCTCCACGAAGGAGCCTTCGAGCCATATGACATTGGGCATCTTGCCCACCATGGCTCCGCCGCATTCTGCTTGTTGGCCTCGTACCACCTTCGGCTTGATATTGAAGGTCTTTAACCACAGGCCGAAGTGGGGCCGGATGCGTAGGAAAGCCTCACACATGATGATGAATGCCGAAATGTTGAGGATGAAGTTCGGGCCAGATCATGAAAGTCCAGCCCATAGTACAACATGAGACCATGGACGAATGGATGGAGGGGAAACCCTAGTCCACGGAGGAAGTGGTGAAGGAAAACTACCCTCTCGTGAAGTTCCGGGGTAGGACGATCTGCCCCGCAACGGGCAGCCGATGCGCGATGTTTGCGGCTAAGTATCCGGCTCCGCGCAGCTTCTTGATGTCTCCCTCCGTGACGGAGGAGACCATCCACCTGCCTCCCGCTCCGGACATGGTTGGAGAAGGTTGAGGTGGGAAGTGTGGACTTGGGCACTAGAGCTCGAGTGTGCGAAAACGGATGAGCAAGGGAGGAAGAAGGCGTGGATAGAAAGGTGAATCCTTATCCCTTTATATGGGCGGACGAAACTAAGCGTCCCCACTTGCCTGATAAAACTCGCTTATCCCCCAAGCGCCGTAATTAATGGCGCAGTTGGGTTACCCATGCCCGTATTCATGAGAATCCCATAATAAGGGGACATGATCTCTGCTTTGACAAGACGTGTCGAAAAACTGCCTCGCGTTATGTGCGGGGCTGGTTGAAGGAAACGGTTCGAATAATCATCGGGCCATGACATAACGTCATGCTGCCAAAACAAGCCAGCAAACTAGATCTGCGAAAATATTATTCTCTCTATGGTGGAATGTTGAACTTATTTTGCAGGGTCGGACACTACCCTAGTATTCAAATTCTTCTGTGATGTATTCAGAGAAGGAACCCGCCTTGCAATGCCGAAGACAATACTGCACACCGGACTCATCGTCATTGAAGCCTGGTTCAGGGGCTACTGAGGGAGTCCTGGATTAGGGGGTCTCCGGACAGCCGGACTATCTACATTGGCCGGACTGTTAGACTATGAAGATACAAGATTGAAGACTTCGTCTCGTGTCCGGATGGGACTCTACTTGGCATGGAAGGCAAGCTAGGCAATACGGATATGGATATCTCCTCCTTTGTAACCGACCTTGTGTAACCCTAACCCTCTTCGGTGTCTATATAAACCGAAGGGTTTTAGTCCGTAGGACAACAACCATAAAATACAATCATACCATAGGCTAGCTTCTAGGGTTTAGCCTCTCTGATCTCGTGGTAGATCTACTCTTGTACTACCCATATCATCAATATTAATCAAGCAGGACGTAGGGTTTTACCTCCATCAAGAGGGCCCGAACCTGGGTAAGACATCGTGTCCCCTGCCTCCTGTTACCATCCGGCCTGGACGCACCGTTCGGGACCCCCTACCCGAGATCCGCCGGTTTTGACACCGACACTTGCTGTTAACTGAACCCGAGTGATTCCTTCGCTGCTACTGCTAACTGAAGTCGATCGATGCTGCCTCTGGATGAACATTGAGCGTTGTTGGGGGGGTGTATGAACAGTTCCCGGTGGGGGATTGGATGAATAGGACCCCGTGGTAGTAGAGGTCGTTGCCGCTGGATGAACAGGACCCCGATCGAGCCGATTGGGGGTGGATGAACAAAACCCCATGGAGGGCTGGATGAACAGGACGACCCCATGGAGGGCTGGTTGGACAGTAGCCGGTGGAGGGCTGGATGAACAGTGTCCCATGGAGGGGTGGTTGAACAGGACCCCATGGAGAGGGCTAGTTGAACAGTAGCCGGTGGAGGAGCGCGCGGTGAAGGCTGGATGAACAGGAGCCCGTGGATGAACAGTCATAGGTGGAGGCTAGAGGAGGTCGACGGTGGATGAACAGTAGCCCGTGGAGGCTGGATGAGGTCGACGATGGAGATAAACAGTATCCCATGGAGTCCCGTTTTGTGGTACGCCACACCCCTCCCGGTCAACAGGACCCCCGTTTCGACCATAGCGCTCCAACACAAGTCCATTTCCTCTGTTTTGCGGTACGCCACAACCCCCCCCCCCCCCCCCGATCAACAGGACCCCGTTTCGACCGTAGGAGGTCCAAGAGAAGTCTGTTGCCTCTGTTTTGCGGTATGTCGGACCCCTCCCGATGAACAGGATCCCGTTTCGACCGTGGCCGGTCGAACACAAGGACGTTTCCTCCATTCTGCGGTACACCGGGCCTCGTTTCCATTGGCTATTCCGTCCAAGCCGGTTGGCTCCCGATGAACAGCACGCGTTCCGTTGCCTCCCGTTGAACACGACGCATTCCATTGCCTCCCCATGAACACGACGACGCAGTTTCTCCATTCAGACCCAGCCATGTACACGAGCCCTGGCCGTATGTATGCGCAAGTAGGCATTCGAGACCTCACCTGTATGTACATATGTGATCGTATTTTCTTTCTTGCACCCTGGTTGTACGTACATGTACATGCTACGTGCGCGCCTCTACTACGACACGTGCGCGCCTCTACATCGACCAGTATGTACGTACACGTTCGCGACCAGAATGACAACGCTATGTACGCTTTGACCAGGTGGGTCCCGACTGTCAGGCAGTTCCTTGCATGTGAAGATGTAGCTGGTGGGTCCCAGCAGTCAGGGGGGATGTTTTTTTCACAAAATACGGTGGCTCGTCTAGTGGGTCCCTGCTGTTAGGTGGAGGAATCATTATTTTGCGCATAATGAGGCACTTCCTTGCTGCGGCCGTGGACCCAGCTATCAGCCTCTCCATGTACAATACTCTTCCGATGGAAGTCGTTCCTTGGCCACGTTGACCACGCCGCGCCGAGAGCACTAGGGAGGTAGAGGACGACGAGGCCTAGGAAGGGGATGACGCGGAGCCGGGGAAGACATGGCAATGGATGCCCACGCGGAGAGGAGTACGATGGTTCACTGCTTCGGCTGCGGTGTGAGGCTGCCATCACCGCAAAATAATAGGGGATGTGGGTGAGTAGAGGGATGGCCTGGCCAGCGGTGGGAGTAGTAGGGGCCGGTGAGGCCTCTGTGGCAGCACAGCAGGCCACGGGAGGCAGGAACAGGCGGCACGACCGGCGCTGCTTGGGGCGGCTGGAGCAAGAAGACCAGAGGTTGAAGAAGCACTACGGCCGTTGGATGGACATCGTACGGTCACTAGAGCTAGAATCGTTCATATTGACTAAGTTGACAAAACCCTCCGTCCGCGTCAACTTAGTAGGCCCACAAGTCAGCCTCCCATATGGTGGGTCCTAGCTAGTAGGGGGAGTATTCTTTTTTTCTGTGTAATAAGGAAGCACTTCCTTGTGTGCAAAGATATAGCTGGTGGGTCCGAGCTGTCAGCGGCGGGAACATTTTTTTCACGAAATACGGAGGCCCTTCCAGTGGGTCCCAGATGTCAGCAGTGAGACCACGCTCGAGTCACCTCGTACCTATACAAACAAATAAGAACCTCGCAACCAACGCGATAAAGGGGTTGTCAATCCCTTCATAGCCACTTGCAAGAGTGAGATCTGATAGAGATGATAATAATAAGATAAATATTTTTGGTGTTTTTATGATGTAGATTGAAAGTAAAGATTGCAAAATAAAATAGATTGCAAACTTATATGATGGAGAATAGACCCGGGGGCCATGGGTTCCACTAGTGGCTTCTCTCAAGATAGCATAAGTATTACGGTGGGTGAACAAATTACTGTCGAGCAATTGACAGAAAAATCGAATAATTATGAGAATATCTAGGCATGATCATGTATATAGGAATCACGTCCGAGACAAGTAGACCGAAACGATTCTGCATCTACTACTATTACTCCACACATCGACCGCTATCCAGCATGCATCTAGAGTATTAAGTTCAAAAGAACAGAGTAACGCCTTAAGCAAGATGACATGATGTAGAGGGATAAACTCAAGCAATATGATGTAAACCCCATCTTTTTATCCTCGATGGCAACAATACAATGCGTGTCGTTTCCCTTTCTGTCACTGGGATCGAGCACCGCAAGATTGAACCCAAAGCTAAGCACTTCTCCCATTGCAAGAAAGATCAATCTAGTAGGCCAAACCAAACTGATAATTCGAAGAGACTTGCAAAGATAAACCAATCATACATAAAAGAATTCAGAGGAGATTCAAATATTGTTCATAGATAAACTTGATCATAAACCCACAATTCATCGGATCTCGACAAACACACCGCAAAAGAAGGTTACATCGAATAGATCTCCAAGAGAATCGAAGAGAACATTGTATTGAGATCCAAAGAGAGAGAAGAAGCCATCTAGCTACTAGCTATGGACCCGAAGGTCTGAAGTAAACTACTCACACATCATCGGAGGGGCCATGGAATTGATGTAAAGGCCCTCCGTGATCAATGCCCCCTCCGGCGGAGCTCCGGAAAAGGCCCCAAGATGGGATCTCTTGGGTACAGAAGGTTGCGGCGGTGGAAATAGGGTTTCGTGGTGCTCCTGGATGTTCTCGGGGTATATGAATATATATATATATAGGAGGAAGAAGTAGGTCGGTGGAGCAATGAGGGGCCCACGAGGGTGGAGGGCGCGTCTAGGGGGGTAGGCGCACCCCCTGCCTCGTGGACTCCTCGATTGTTTCTTGACGTCCACTCCAAGTCCCCTGGATCACGTTTGTTCCAAAAATAACGCTCCCGAAGGTTTCACTCCGTTTGGACTCCGTTTGATATTCCTTTTCGGCGAAACACTAAAATATGCAAAAAAAACAACAATTTGGGTTGGGCCTCCGGTTAATAGGTTAGTCCCAAAAATAATATAAAAGTGTAAAAATAAGCCCACTAACATCCAAAACAGATAATATAATAGCATGGAACAATCAAAAATTATAGATACGTTGGAGACGTATCAAGCATCCCCAAGCTTAATTCATGCTCGTCCTCGAGTAGGTAAATGATAAAAACAGAACTTTTGATGTGGAATGCTTCCTAACATATTTCTCAATGTAATTTTTATTTATTGTGGCATGAATGTTCGGATCTGAAAGATTCAAGATAAAAGTTTAATATTGACATAAAAATAATAATACTTCAAGCATACTAACTAAGAAATTATGTCTTCTCAAAATAACATGGCCAAAGAAAGTTATCCCTACAAAATCATATAGTCTGGCTATGCTCTATCTTCACCACACAAAATATTTAAATCATACACAACCCCGATGACAAGCCAAGCAATTGTTTCATACTTTTGATATTCTCAAACTTTTTCAATTTTCACGCAATACTTGAGCGTGAGCCATGGACATAGCACTATGTGGAATAGAATGGTGGTTGTGGAGAAGACAAAAGGGAGAAGATAGTCTCACATCAACTAGGCGTATCAATGGGCTATGGAGATGCCCATCAATAGATATCAATGTGAGTGAGTAGGGATTGCCATGCAACAGGTGCACTAGAGCTATAAGTGTATGAAAGCTCAACAAAAGAAACTAAGTGGGTGTGCATCCAACTTGCTTGCTCATGAAGACCTAGGGCAATTTGAGGAAGCCCATCATTGGAATATACAAGTCAAGTTCTATAATGTAAAATTCCCACTAGTTTATGAAAGTGACAACATATGAGACTCTCTATCATGAAGATCATGGTGCTACTTTGAAGCACAAGTGTGGTAAAAGGATAGTAACATTGTCCCTTCTCTCATTTTTTTCTATTTGGGCCTTCTTCTTTTTCTGGCCTCTTTTCTCTTTATTTCGTCCGGAGTCTCATCCCGACTTGTGGGGGAATCATAGTATCCATCATCCTTTCCTCAATGGGACAATGCTCTAATAATGATGATCATCACACTTCTTTTTACTTACAACTCAATACTTAGAACAAAATATGACTCTATGTGAATGCCTCCGGCGGTGTACCGGGATATGCAATGAATCAAGAGTTACATGTATGAAAAAATATGAACGGTGGCTTTGCCACAAATACGATGTCAACTACATGATCATGCATGGCAATATGACAATGATGAAGCGTGTCATAAAAAATGGAACGGTGGAAAGTTGCATGGCAATATATCTCGGAATGGCTATGGAAATCCCATAATAGGTAGGTATGGTGGCTGTTTTGAGGAAGGTATATGATGGGTTTATGGTACCGACGAAAGTTGTGCGGTACTAGAGAGGCTAGCAATGGTGGAAGGGTGAGAGTGCGTATAATCCATGGACTCAACATTAGTCATAAAGAACTCACATACTTATTGCAAAAATCTATTAGTTATCAAAACAAAGTACTACGCGCATGCTTCTAGGGGGATAGATTGGTAGGAAAATACCATCGCCTGTCCCCGACCGCCACTCATAAGGAAGGCAATCAATAAATAAATCATGCTCCGACTTCATCACATAACGGTTCACCATACGTTCATGCTATGGGAATCACAAACTTCAACACAAGTATTTCTCAAAATCACAACTACTCAACTAGCATGACTCTAATATCGCCATCTCCATATCTCAAAACAATTATCAAGTATCAAACTTCTCTTAGTATTCAATGCACTTATATGAAAGTTTTTATCATGCCTAAAAGCAAATTGCCATGTTGTGCTAAAGGACTCTCAAAATAATATAAGTGAAGCATGAAAGATCAATTATTTCTATAAAATAAAACCACCACCGTGCTCTAAAAGATATAAGTGAAGCACTAGAGCAAAAACTTTATAGCTCAAAAGATATAAGTGAAGCACATAGAGTATTCTAATAAATTCCGACTCATGTGTGTCTCTCTCAAAAGGTGTGTACAGCAAGGATAATTGTGTTAAACTGAAAAGAAAAGACTCAAATCATACAAGACGCTCCAAGCAAAACACATATCATGTCGTGAATAAAAATATAGCTCCAAGTAAAGTTACCGATGAACGAAGACAAAAGAGAGGATGCCTTCCGGAGCATCCCCAAGCCTAGGCTTTTTGGTGTCCTTGGATTTACCTTGGGGTGCCTTGGTCATCCCCAAGCTTAGGCTCTTGCCACTCCTTGTTCCATAATCCATCAAATCTTTACCCAAAACTTGAAAACTTCACAACACAAAACTTAAAAGAAAGTCTTCGTGAGCTCCATTAGCGAAAGAAAACAAAACACCACTTCAAGGTACTGTAATGAACTCATTCTTTATTTATATTGGTGTTAAACCTACTGTATTCCAACTTCTCTATGGTTTATAAACTCTTTTACTAGCCATAGATTCATCAAAATAAGCAAACAACACACGAAAAACAGAATCTGTCAAAAACAGAACAGTCTGTAGTAATCTGTAACTAATGCAAACTTCTGAAACCCCAAAAATTCTAAAATAAATTGATGGACGTTAGAAATTTATCTATTAATCATCTGAAAATAATAATTAACTAAATAGCACTCTCCAATAAAAAATGGCAGCAATTCTCGTGAGCGCTAAAGTTTCTGTTTTTTACAGCAAGATCAAAAAGACTTTCCCCAAGTCTTCCCAACGGTTCTACTTGGCACAAACACTAATTAAACACAAAAACACAACCATAACATAGGCTAGATAAATTATTTATTACTAAACAGGAGCAAAAAGCAATGAATAAAAATAAACTTGGGTTGCCTCCCAACAAGCGCTATCGTTTAACGCCCCTAGCTAGGCATAAAAGCAAGGATAGATCTAGGTATTGCCATCTTTGGTAGGCAATTCTTCAATAAGACACTTATAACTCCTAGGAGTTTCTTTATTTTTATTAATTATTAAACTCCTAGGCACGAAATCGAGAAAATATTTGTAGCAAAAGGTTCCTTAAGGATAGTGAGAAAGTTGGGGTGAGCACTTATGGATTTGAGGTCCGCATTTTCCTTACTAGAAGTTTCACCCTTATTTTTAGGAACATACATCAAATTGGCAATCTTAGCATTAGAATGAGTATTTTTTTTTACGGAAGAAAAGGCAGACCCTAGGTTGGTAATAATATCCTCAATTTTATCAATTCTAGTGGGATCTTGATCTATCTTTTCATTAACCATAGGTTCCTTTTCTTTAAAAAATTTAAGAGCAACTCCTACCTTAGATCCGTATTGGGTAATTTGGTTATGGATATTTCTATCCAAATTTTCAATCAACTCTACGGTGGCAACTTTATTTTTAATAATTTCAAGCCGTTGCATCACATGTTCCAAAGTTAAAATAGTTCCATTAACCAAAAGAGGTGGTGGGCCAAAAAAAATCTATCATAGCATTATAAGAATCAAAAGTATGGCTACCCAATAAATTTCCTCCGGTAATGGTATTAAGAATATATCTATTCCAAGGAGTGATGCCTACATAAAAATTGCGAAGAAGAACGGAAGTAGATTGCTTTCTAGTAGATATATTTTGCGCATTGCAAATTCTGTACCAAGCATCTTTTAGATTTTCTCCCTCTCTTTGTTTAAAATTAAGAACTTCAATCTCGGGAGACAAAGGAGTAGATAAAGGACTAGCCATAATGACGGAGCAAGCGGAAAAGGGGCGAACGGAAAAGAGGGCGAATAAAACGACAAGGGTGATGTGGGGAAGAGGAAAACGAGAGGCAAATGGCAAATAATGTAATGTGAAGGATAAGAGTTGTGATGCGTACTTGGTATGTATTGACTTGGCGTAGATCTCCCCGGCAACGGCGCTACAAATCCTTCTTGCTACCTCTTGAGCACTGCGTTGGTTTTCCCTTGAAGAGGAAAGGGTGATGCAGTAAAGCAGCCACTAGTAGAAAACAGAGCTTTAGTGCCGGTTCGTAAGGGCCTTTAGTGCCGGTTCCATAACCGGCACTAAAGGGTGGGCACTAAAGCCCCTCCCCTTAGTACCGGTTCGGCACGAACCGGCACTAAAGTGCCACCACGTGGCGTGAGCTCGCGCCCTGGTATGGGGGACCTTTAGTACTGGTTGGTGTTACCAACCGGTACTAAAGGTTTTTTTTAATTTTTTTTTTAAAATTTTGGAAAAAAAATTGATTTTTAATTTTTTTGAATTATTTGATGATTTAGTCTCTAATCACCTCTCTTAACTGCTCAAGTGTGGATCACTCATTCCAAATCATCTAACTTCCCGACCGGTCACCCATCCCTCTCACTACTCCAGCCCAAGCACGCTTAACTTTCGGGTTCTATTCTCCTTCGTTTCCGAGTCTGCACTTGTTGTTTTCCTGACAATAGTAAGATGTCAATCCTATTAACCCTCAGGAGTTTGGCTTGAGCATGAAGTCACACATTTCACCGTTTGAGTTTGAAACTATTATTCTAAAAAACAGTAATTATTTAGTAACGCTAATATTTCTTCAATAAGTTTGACCATAGTTTGACCAGATTTGACCAAAATTCAAAAAATTGAAATAATTATTTAGTAACACTAATATTCTTGAATAATTATGTAGTAACATTAATACTTCTTGAATAAGTAGTTTGACCAGATTTAACCAAATTTTTTTAAACAAACTGAAATTTGACCATATCTTTTTTTCCTTTTGGAATTTGAGGATCTAAAAAATTCCAAACAGGCCATAGGCCGTCTCCATCGGATGCGGATTTTCTTGCTGAATTTTTTGATATATTATATGTTTTTTCCGACATCGTATGCAAAAGTTATAGCCGTTTTACATTTTCCCTACACTTTTTGCAAAACATGTCCAAATTGTAGTTTTTAAATTTTCCTAACTAGTAGATGTAGTAATATAACTACCTCTCGAAGGATTTTATTTTTTGAAGTTTTTATTATTTTCTTTTGATTTTTTCAGAACTGAAATGGCGACACACGGGGGGGTAGAGTTTGAAAATTGCCCTATAGTGCCGGTTTGTGTCACAAACCGGTACTATAGGTCAGACCCCTTTAGTACCGGTTCATGGCACGAACCGGTACTAAAGGTGATCGTGGGGCCCTGGCCTGACGCCAGCCTGCCACCACCCCTTTAGTACCGGTTCGTGCCACGAACCGGTACTAAAGGTTCAACACGAACCGGCATTAATGCAAATCTGTTCGAACCGGCACTAATGGTACCATTAGTACCGGGCCAAAATCAAACCGGCACTAATGTGCTTCACGTTTGACCCTTTTTCTACTAGTGAGCGTAAGTATTTCCCTCATTTTTTGAGAACCAAGGTATCAATCCATTAGGAGACCACGCTCGAGTCACCTCGTACCTACACAAACAAATAATAACCTCGCAACCAACGTGATAAAGGGGTTGTCAATCCCTTCACGGCCACTTGCAAGAGTGAGATCTGATAGAGATGATAATAATAGGATAAATATTTTTGGTATTTTTATGATATAGATTGAAAGTAAAGATTGCAAAATAAAATAGATTGGAAACTTATATGATGGAGAATAGACCTGGGGGCCATAGGTTTCACTAGTGGCTTCTCTCAAGATAGCATAAGTATTACGGTGGGTGAACAAATTAGTGTTGAGCAATTGATAGAAAAGCGAATAATTATGAGAATATCTAGGCATGATCATGTATATAGGCATCACGTCCGAGACAAGTAGACCGAAACGATTCTACATCTACTACTATTACTCCACACATCGACCGCTATCCAGCATGCATCTAGAGTATTAAGTTCATAAGAACAGAGTAACGCCTTAAGCAAGATGACATGATGTAGAGAGATAAACTCATGCAATATGATGTAAACCCCATCTTTTTATCCTCGATGGCAACAATACAATACGTGTCGTTTCCCTTTCTGTCACTAGGATCGAGCACCGCAAGATTGAACCCAAAGCTAAGCACTTCTCCCATTGCAAGAAAGATCAATCTATTTGGCCAAACCAAACTGATAATTCGAAGAGACTTGCAAAGATAAACCAATCATACATAAAAGAATTCAGAGGAGGTTCAAATATTGTTCATAGATAAACTTGATCATAAACCCACAATTCATCGGATCTCGACAAACAATCCGCAAAAGAAGGTTACATCGCATAGATCTCAAAGAGAATCGAGGAGAACTTTGTATTGAGATCCAAAGAGAGAGAAGAAGCCATCCAGCTACTAGTTATGGACCCGAAGGTCTGAAGTAAACTACTCACACATCATTGGAGGGGCCATGGAGTTGATGTAGAGGCCCTCCGTGATCAATGCCCCCTCTGGCGGAGCTCTGGAAAAGGCCCCAAGATGGGATCTCTTGGGTACAGAAGGTTGCGGCGGTGGAAATAGGGTTTCGTGGTGCTCCTGGATATTCCCGGGGTATATGGATATATATAGGAGGAATAAGTAGGTCGGTGGAGTAACGAGGGGCCCACGAGGGTTGAGGCGCGTCTAGGGGGTAGGCGCACCCCCTGCCTCGTGGCCTCCTCGATTGTTTCTTGACGTCCACTCCAAGTCCCCTGGATCACGTTTGTTCCAAAAATAATGCTCCCAAAGGTTTCATTCCGTTTGGACTCCGTTTGATATTCCTTTTCAGCGAAACACTAAAATAGGCAAAAAAACAACAATTTGGGTTGGGCCTCCGGTTAATAGGTTAGTCCCAAAAATAATATAAAAGTGTAAAAATAAGTCCATTAACATCCAAAACAGATAATATAATAGCATGGAACAATCAAAAATTATAGATACGTTGGAGACGTATCAGCTATGCATGAATGTTGATCAGCATGATGTTAAGTGGCTGGTAGTTCCATTTTCGACCATGAATAAAACTTCCAACATGATGTTATCCCTGTTTGAAAAGGACGTGTTAATATAAATGCTCTGCCTCTGAAACTTGCAGTTTCTTATCTGAAACTGAACTTGCGGTTTCTTCTCTGAGAATCACATTGTCTGCACTTTTATGCTCCTATGAAACTACATTTTTAAGTGCTAAAAATAGATCTCTAGAATTCATAAAATACTTCATATGTTCAATACTGCAAATCTGAAATTCAAAATACATTCATATCTGAAAGTACTCTAAAAATACACAACACAATTCACAACCTGCAAATACTGACAACCCTAAGCTCCTTCTGAAAATTCATAACCTGCCTGACTATTGGGCTGGGGGGCAGTCGCCTCCTATTCCTCGGCGGTAGACAGTCGCCCCGTGAGACGATGTGAACGGCGAGGGAGAGGATGGTAGGGAAGCGTCGTCGGGCCAACTGCTTTTCTCCTCTTGCAGTTGGGTTCGGTTGACGAAGACTCCACCGGCTCGCTCTGGCACGACACCCTCACAAACGGCACCCTGTAGATGCTCGATCCTTCAATCTCTGGTGGATGCTCCATCTGGGATCGATACTCCCACCCCCGCTCCCTCATGATCGGATTTGGTGAATCTATTTGCTCCATGGCCCAGTGGAGCAGCTCTATGTACTCCCGCGTGACTCCCTTCGGGAGTATCGCCGCCTTTTCGCTCTGTTGCAGATATTTGGCCATGGATGTCGCCGTCGCTGCTAGTTGGTCCTTGTTGTCAAACCAAGACTGTATCTCCAACATCCTAGCTAGCTTCACAGGGTCGTCGTCTGTGATCCTCACGTATCGGTTGTACTCCTCCATCGATCTACTTCTCCACAACACCTTCACTCGTCGACGGTGGTTTTTGAATGGAAGAGGAGAGGAGCAGCGCTAGTTTTGGATTAGAACGGGAGAGGAGCGACGCTGGTTTTGGATTGGAATAGGAGAGGAGGGGTGGTGGTTTTGAAATTGAAGAGGAGAGGAGCGACGCTGGATTTAGATTGGAACAGGAGAGGAGCGACGGTGGTTTAAGAGGAGAGGATTGGCGCTGGTCTTGGAAGTATTTTTTTTGTTTTGTGTATTTTAGGTCAAAGTTTGACCACGTACTGTATTTTACAAGCAAAATGTGAATGCATGTGTATCGTTTGGTTCGTATCTGAATGTACTTTCAAAATATATTATTTTTGCAACGTATAACATATATTTTATTTGTGAAAATCATGGTCAATTATGACCCATAATAAAAGGGAGACTAGTTAATGTGGGGTCGCTTTCTTAATTGAAGGGTAAATTGATTTTGATTTTGATTTTGATCCAGTCACAGCGCGTCGGCCCTCTCGTCCAATCCTAAATCATTGTTGCACGCTCCTCTCCCTCTTCTCCATTGCAAAACCACCTCCTCTCCTCTCCATCGTCTCCATTCCAAAACCACCGTCTCGCCTCTCCCTCCTCTCCATTGCAAAACCACCCCCTCTCCTCTCCATCATCTCCATTCGAAAACCATCATCTCGCCTCTCCCTCTTCCCTATTGCAAGACCACCGTCTCTCCTCCCATCTTCCAAAGGTAGCACCGGACCACTCAGAAGGACATCTATGGAGAGGATGCAGCAGCGAAGGCAGATCGCCAGCGGCGACCAGGCAAAGTTAGCCAGGTTGAATGAGATGCTTACTTGGTTTGACAATGAGTGGGAGATTTCGAGGACGGTGAGGGCCATGTGGCAATATATTCTCCAGAAGATTTTGACCTCGACAAAGACTTTGAATTACTACCCGAGTTCTTTTTTGAAAACTGATTCTTTTTCAGAAACTGATTCTTTTTCGGGCAGCATTGCAAATGCTTAGTTATCTGCACAAGATCTTTGTTGATGCTATTAGGGTCATCAGAATCTTCATCAACATTATTTTCAGCGTCTGAAGAAGAATCGGCAGCAGCTTTGAGAGCATGATTCTTTCGGTAGCGAGCGCCATACAGATCTCTTTTCTCTTCTTGTTGTTCTTCATGGATGTTTAGCCTCTCCATAACATCAGCATCATCGAGACTTTTGAATTCACGATTTTCCTTGATAATCAGCCCAAGGGTATTCAAAGAACTATTCAGGGACCGAAGCAACTTCTTCACAATCTCATGATCGGTAATGTCTTCAGCACCAAGACCTTGCAACTCATTTGCGATATCATTTAGACGATCAAAGGTTTCTTGAAAGTTTTCATTCTCGAGCCTCTTGAAGCGGTTGTACATGGCCCAAAGAATATCGATTTGTGTTTCTTTTTGAGTTGAAACACCTTCATTGATCTTCTCTAATCTGTCCCAGATTTCTTTCTCTATTTCAAGTCTTATGTACTAAAGGAATTGCGACCTGGAGAGATGATTGCAAATTATATCCTTTGCTTGTGCATCCTACCGAGTATTTCTTTCAACATCAAATGAAGAGTAGATGAACATACAAACAAACAACCTTAAATACCGTGAAAGCAAATATGCAATACAATATTGTCACAGTACTGAAAAGAATGCTTGGAAGATAAAGAATCGCAGATAGATATCTATCGGCAACAAAGAGCACCAAAAATAAATTACCGAAAGAAATGCAGTAGGATAGAAATGACCGGTGGTGCTTGATGACGACAGATGATTTGGTAGACCAATTCACTCTTCTACTAAAGAGCTACGTCTTGTTGGAGGGACTTGTGATTGAACACAGAAGATAAATTCTCTTTGTCCAATTCTCCTCAACGTGAAGTTCCTCGAACTTTAGTTGATTTCACTCATGGTAGATTCTTTTTGGAAATCTCCAAACCTTCAACGGACTTTGTCTTCGGTGACCACAATTACTCTTGGTCACTCTTCACAAACCACAACAACTCTTAGTTGTTGAAGACTTTGACTTGGAAACGACAATTACTCTTCGTCACTCGAGCTGACACCTATCCGTCTAGAGAGTATTCAACTCTCAAGACTAATAGGTACAAGAACTCTTAACTCAGATCTACTGTGATGCTCAACCACTCTCTAAGTTTTGGCTCTTGATTTTCTCGGAGAGGGGTGCTCAATCAATCTTCTTAGAATCTCAAGCGGAGTAGCCAACAAACGGCGTTGGAGTGGGATGTCTATTTATAGTCATAGCCTTTCCGGATGGGAAATGACCATTTTGGAACACACGGTCCAGCTAATGGCCAACCGACATGTTTCCAACAGTCAGATTTTGAGCACAACGGTAACATTACTTGAGGAACAAGTAATGCTAACTCCTCAGTTCGAATCAAATATCTTGCATCTCCGAAGAACGTCTCTGGCTGACAAGTATTTATTCGAAACACAAAGAGATTTATCTCAAACTCTCATAGGTTTTGGTTAAGCATCATAATAGTCAAAAGTCTTGAATACTTATACCCCTCTTAATAGTACGATGGTCCTACGACTCAAACAAGAGAAAGAAGAACAACAAAACAAATGTTATGTCTTCGCTTTGTATTCAATCTTCTCGACTACAGTCAGTCTTCTTCGGACACACCGAATGAAAATTGCTTCGTTTCAGCAATAAAAATTTTCAGGGCCATCTCTGGCATGCAATATTCTTGATAACAAACACTTTGAGACATGACATTTTTTTCTACAGTGCAGGTAACCTTCGAGGAAGTTTATAGCAAACTTCTCGGAAGTCACAATCTTCTTGATAGTAAGCCTCTTGAAGCATATCAATTTCTCTATTGTGCAGATAACTTTCTTAGAAGTTTATAGCAAACTTCTCGAAGCAGCATACTTTTCGGTAGCAAGCCTTTTTATAGCAAACCTTTCGGTAGCAAACCTTTCAATAGCAAACTTCTCGGGAGATTATAGCAATCTTCTCGGTAGCAAATCTTTTGGAAGTTTATAGCAATCTTCTCGGTAGATCTTTCGGAAGATTATAGCAATCTTCTCGGTAGCAAATCTTTCGGAAGATTATGGTAATCCTCTCGATACTCGAGGGACAATTTCTCTCTGTGTGAACTAGCAAACACATCAGTCACAAACTGTTTCTGACAACAATCTCCAAAACACAAGGGGCAAGTAATTGCACCAATAGGTTGATTATATGGGTCCCTTAATTTTTTTTTGCTTTTTATAGGGGCTGTTGTAGCTATTTTTTGGCCCAACTTTCCGTAAAGGAAAATTATTCATGGCGAAAAGAAATTGTTGGTGATACTAAGTCGGGTTCCCGTCGCCCGCTCATATGTGTGACACTGGTGCAAATTGCTTGTGTGGCATACCACGTCATCGAAATTAGCTCATCTCGGCCAAATTTTATGCCAATTTGCACCCGCTAAACAAGTTCATGAACTAAACTAAGTGCTATTTTTTGTCTTTGTCTAAAAGAACACAATGGCCAGTTTTTTCTACCTCAAAAGAAGTGCTATGTGTTTTTATCGATTAGTGTCCCAAAGTGCACATTTCGTAGAAAAATAAAAGATGTTTTAAAATGCATATCTATAATAAATTGATGTGTGTACGTGAATTATTTTCTCAAGGCTACGGGCAAGGTCGCCGACCACAAAACCCAGCTGCCACCCATCGCCTACCCCTCTCGCCGCGCCGACGCTAGCTACGAGGTCCTTATCGGGGCGGCTTGCCGTGAAGGTGCTAGAGTGTTGTTACGACTGCGAAGGAGATGGTGCTCGAGCGGCGGTCTTCACCAGGCGGTGCGCGATGGCAATGTTGGTGAAGGCGACGGCTGTTGGATGGACCCAACATGACGCTCTTCATCGCTAGCTCGGCCTGACTAGATTATCGGAGAAGAGGGCATGGATGCATGGCTTTGCACGGCGACGAGCATGACATCAGACCCGAATCTATTATACAACAAGATGAGTGTTATTTTCCAGGTTTTCTTTATGGATATTCAGTTTTGGTTTAGGACGGTGTTGCCCGGGGTAGGAATAATATTTTTCCCATCCTATCACCACTCTGTGGGTCTGCTTTCTGCTGGCGAAGGGTGTGTCAAGCCGTGTCTTTGATGGATCTTTCAGGATCCGATCAGTTTATGCTTCTGGTGGATTCATTTAAATTCGAACGGTTTACGTGGGCTTCAACTACATGTCCTTAACGACATTTCTCTCTCTCTCTTTAAGGGTGTGTTTATAAGCGCTTGTGATATGGTCTCAGCCCTTTTCGAAACAAAACAAAAAAAGCTGTTGTATGTGCAGCGTTATTAATCTATTTAAAAATGCTGTCGACACACACAATAGTCGCCACTCAGCAGCAGGTAGGCGAAGACAGCTATTTTCCCACTACAGCTCGAGGATAAATATAGTTTTCCGCGGGGGACGTATCTGCGAAAACACCGAGGAATCCCACTCCCCTCTTCTCTCTCTCCCTCTCTTCCTCCCTCCCTACCCTCGAGACGCCCGTCTCGTCGCTTTGCTCCCCACGAAAGAATTCTAAATTCTTGCTTAACAAAACGAGAAAGCGGATCCTATCCTTCGTGGGATCCGCATCGGTTCTTGCCCTCGCCGCGCCGAATCCGGCAGCTTTTCTTTCCTCCCCTGAATCCCTCCGCCCTGCCGTCCGCCGTCCACTGAGCCGCCGGTTGTTGGGATCTTGCGTCGGGGGGCGATCCGGCCGGGGGAGATGGCCGGCGGGAAGGAGCCGATCGAGGTGAAGTTCCGCCTCTTCGACGGCACGGACATCGGGCCCAACAAGTACGACCCCGCCACCACCGTCACCGCGCTCAAGGAGTTCGTCCTCGCTCGGTGGCCGCAGGGTGAGGCCGATCGACCTCCCTCCCCCTCCCTTTCCTCCGCGTACATATATATACACGCCTCCGCTTTTGATGCCATGTGTTTCGGGGCGGTTGCTTGCGCGGTCGTCTCGCCCCTCGTGTCCTCTCCATCGGTTTCTTGATCCGGTATGAGAATCCCTGTGCAGATGGTTCGGTCCGGATCTGGGAGCCATCCCCGCCTTTCCCTTTCGCGATAAAACACAGTGATTTGATCAGGTTGCTCCGCGGGTTGCGTGATTCTTCTGTTCTTTGGCCAGTTAGGTAACACGCGTCCAGGTTTCCAACTAACTGAGGCTTTTAGAAGTCTCCTTGCCCGTAGTAGCCAACACTACGTTGACAGGCAGAGAATAGATATGTCAGTACATCTACAAGTTCTTGCATTTTCTTAAACAGGCAGACAGAGGACATATTTTTGTGGTGATGACATTTGTTGCTACTCGTTAGTGCTCCCAAAGAATTTTGGATCTCTGTATCTTACGATGCATGCTGAAACATGTGATGACGGATGACCGGACCATTTGAGGAGGCTGTTTGTATGCCTTCTTATCCTGTTGGTGTCCTTGGATACTATCCTGATATTTAGTGGTCCAGTCTCAGTTCTGAACTACTGGGTGTGAAGTCCAGTCAGTGCTTTTATAGGGGCAAATCTGGCTGGGTTACGCTCGTAACTGTAAATTTGGAGAGTGTTTTTAAGCACGAGTCTGGACTGTAATGTAGGCGCATGGGAAGTACCAAAATACTAACAGCCGAAGCGGCAGATTAGTTATGATGCACACTTTTTTAATTGTTTGTTTGGTAATCAAACAAGAAACACTAATTTGGATCGGAGGCAGTAGCTGTTTCTGCAGAAATTGTCCTTTGGTTAAGTTTCCTCAAAACCCGACGGCAAGGAAAGGAGGAATTAGTGGCAGCAGGAAGCTCCAATTCTTATTTGCCTGCACAGATTAATAATAGGAACTGAGCTAGCTCGCATGGGTGAAGTGGATGTACAATCCCACTACTCAGGTTTAAGTCCTCATGAACGTGATTTTTGTTCCTGTTTTGTCTCTGTTCTTCCTCCGACATGTTCATTTAGTGTGTAAGAAAACATGGATTAATTGATCACTGTGACATGTTCACAGTAGAGAAGGAAATAGATGTTTCCCTTTTGCAACATATGCAAGTGTGTCCTTTGAGGATAAGGCCGCAAAATGGTCCATAACATGTCGATGACCATGCTTCAGAAGGAGAGTTTACCTTGTGATGAGATATTTTGAGTTTGCACTTCCAGGGCTTTGCCCTTTTCTTTTCAGGGGAATGGTATACAGCTTTTGCAAGTGCTTCAAATTCTCTGAATACTGCTGTTGATCATTTCAGTCTTGTAGAAGCTTTATGGAATATATCATTATCTGTGTTAAGAGTGCCTTTTTGACAATGTTTTTGACAGACAAAGACATTATTCCAAAAACTCTCAATGACGTGAAGCTCATCAATGCTGGAAGGATACTTGAGAATAACAAAACTCTTGCCGAGTCTCGAGTCCCAGTAGGAGAAGTTCCAGGAGGTGTGATCACGATGCATGTTGTTGTACGCCCTCCCCAAAGTGACAAAAGTGGTATTGCTTTGATTTCCCTCTTATTTATTCAAAGTCCCATCTCTTTATATGTTTGATGACCTCACTTGGTTTAAGATCCGAAGGGTTGAACTTCTATTATGTGTGACCTGAATGAGAATTCTGACTATTGTCTGTCCGAAGAAGTTGGCATCCACCTTTTTGCCATTCTAACAGTCCTACTCCTAAAAAATTAAGACTTAAGAGCGCACATTGTACTGTATATCTCTAGGTGTACATTTTTTCTATGCTGGTCGTAACATTGTTTTCGCCTCGTTTAGTTGATCCATTACCCGATGCTCAGTTCTGTCAGCAACTTTGCCATTGAATTAAACTAGCAGTTTATGCTTCCGACTCTTTTTTCTCATTGTCAGAATGCGATTAGATGACTTGTTGTTGCATGCTATTCGCATTGCGGCCGCTATCTGATCTCTTGTAAATGGAACCATTTTATTGTGATAATCCAGAGTATGTTGATGTTAATTTAAAGGGTAACTATGTGGACAAGCATATTGCACTCCAGCATTTACACATTTGTTTAATTTGCTTTAGCATCGTAGTTCCGTCTGATTTGTTTCTGATCTTAATGTGCCACCATCCTTTTTCTTTCCAGATAAACACCTCTCGAATTCTCCCAAGCAGAACAGATGTGGGTGCACGATATTGTGACGCTTTCGATTCAGCCCGCGTTGTGTATTTCTGTATATTGGTGCCATCCATGCTCACAACGATTGCAAGTTCACCCTAACACTTGATTCTTGCAAGCCATTCTTGAATGAAATGCCTAGAGACGGTAACTTAACACCCATATATATTTCATCTCTGCTCGACAGTAAAGTTTGGTTACAGCGGGGGGGCCTTCCATACATCATATGTAAGCTGTAACGGGTATGCAGGAAGTCAAGAGCTGGGATGCTTGCTGTTGTTTTAAGATGTAGACATTGTGTAGTGACGTCGGAAATGAGGTTCCACTTCTTTTTTTTTTGCTTCTACATATATATACTCGTCGTATAGTATTTGTCGAGATTTTTTCCCCCAAGTTGCCACTACATATTATATCTATATATATGTAATAGGGAAGTGATTTCTGTCCAGAAGTGTAAAGGGAATATGTTTGGACTGACGGAAGGCAGTTTGTATGTGTGTTTTGGTTCTTCTGCTCGTAGCTTTGCAGTTGCAGCTGTGGTGTGCTCGGAGCAGTTGCCTTGTCAGCTTGTGCTGGACCGCGCCGGTGGCAGCCACTGGTCGGGCTGTCGACCATGGCGTCGGTTTGGCCGTCACGTCGGCCAGCTACCATCTGACTGAGCAAAGAATTGTGACAGGGTGGCTGACGACGCCAGGGATGATAACATGGCCAGTTTTCTTGTTACTTCGGCTATCCATTTTTAATGGTCATGAATTAGGAAAAGGTTGAAAGTGGGTAGCAGGTAGTACCTTTTTTAGTCTTCAACCACTACGCAACACTGGAGGCCCGTCTGGGTCGAAGGAATTTCCTAACCACTCAATATTCAGTCCATGGAAGTTCGGCGAACTCATTTGGTTAAGACAAAATGCAACCTCCAAAGATTAATAAACAAGGAACTGGAACTGACATCTCATCGCTCCTCCAAAGAACCTATACAAAATCCAGAAATGTTCATATATGACAGCTACATTGCTCAACAGTGAATGCATTGCAAGATTGAACAATGCATAAAACTGTTAATATATGACAACTTGGGTAAGCATTAAAAAATTGAACAGTAAATCTATCTTTTCTCAAACGAAAAGAAGGAAAAATAATAAACACCGCACATGCCAATGCAAGGCATCAGCGAACAAAACATCTGCAGGCAACAACTGAGTGCCAGCAATACCGAAGGCAACATAACATCTGCAGGCAACAATAATTGAGCAGTCCCAGGAACAGAGATATGATAATCAACATGCGCCCATTTAGTCAAATGAACGGAACATGGTTGATTGGCGGCCATCCAGTTCGCCACAAATCCACAATACATGAAAATTCTTTAGTGCACCTGACTTCGCAAAAAAGAAACTGGGTACACCGGTAGTTCTTCCACAAATCTTTGGGCAACATGTATACTAGCTATAAGGAAAAAAACGTTTGTATAATCCTGGCTGCAGCTAGATGTTCAAGCTCCAGTCATAAGGCTGATACGAGACCTTCAGTTGAGTGTTTGCGAGCAGCTCCAAGAATTGCTCCGACGCTGCAGGCTCCAGATAATTTGCTGCATGCTTCAGTACTTCTGTCTCATTCTTACCGAAGTCGGCGTTATACCTGCAAACAATTCAGAACAAGAGTTTTTGAGCTGTATCTCATTTTACCAAAATCTGTGTACTTATACCTTAAAATCATTTGGACCATGGGTTTCCAAGTTAATATTTGGTAACTGATGGTCAACTTCTTGCCACTGTTATAATTTCATCACAGTGCATATCAGGTAAAATTAACCAAGTTAATATTTGGGACTTGCACTCTAGCAATATAACTGTGTAACAAATGTATGATCATCCGCCAATCTGTCAAGTAGTAACATGGTAATGCATTTGTTGTTATCTCACGCAGAATAAATGGCCGATGTCACATCATCAACGAACTCATTGAAACCGCATTCCCTTAATTTGCTGGGCACTGTGCAGTTCCAGTTGTATTTCTAGTGACCACAGACTAAATGCGGGTCATAACCACCTCACATACCGTTACGGCCTTCAAATTATTGGATAAAGCGATATCACTAAGCATATTTTAATTATTCTTCATTAGTTATAACCCTAATAGGGCAAAGCACACAAATCCATATCTATAAAAATTATCAGCATCCTGCTATATTCCAGTTGAAATTACACGCAAAGTAATCATAAAAGGCCACATGAGTGTTAATGCACCACACAGAGCGCTACAAGCTTGGTTGACCCTTTTTGAAGCACTACTCATCATATATTCATTCATATCCAACTTAACCAAGGGCGAATTCAAGTAACAAAAACCAAGCAAACATTAGAGGACTATGTCACTATGACACACAAGAATAGCACCATATCAGACTGGTATTCTACTTTGTCTCCAACTACAAGACTGAAAAAGCTAGATCACCTAGCAATAAACTTATCTAGCTTATGTTTCGAGCAGCTCTAGGGCTGTAACTTATACCTAGAGTAAACTGTTTTTTGAAGTCAGTAGTACTATTGAACATGTCAATGTGCTAGATGTTCGGGTAAATAGCTCTATTAGATGCATTGTCATTGTTATACTACAAATTCTGGTACCGAACAGTCACACACTACTAAGCAAGAACGGTAAATACTCAAGAGCACATTGGTAAAGCAAGAATATCAATCATTCTATTGTCTTACCATCGTAAGATCTTGCTTGCAGATGCAACCTTTGCTTCAGGATCAACAATCAGTCCTCCATTCCTTACGAAATCTCGTGCAGCTTCCATTAACTCTTTATCAATATTTCCCGGCGAGTAACACCGAAGTGCAGGCCCAGATTTGGTACCACATACCAAAGCAAAGTGAACAAGAGGTTCAGGGTATGATAGGGCCACCTGCAATTACAAACAAGGAAAAAAAGGCAGTGAGAATTTATATCACTGAAAAATTAGCATCACTTAAGAACAAGGTTTACGAGTCGACGAGTCATTCCAAGGTTGAGACTCATAGACTAATCGTGACTAGTCTAGACTATTGCTGGACTAGTCGACATGGTACTGTAACACAAACCTTGCAGTAATCAATTACTAAAACCTAGTATCAGTCTGTAGTATATACACTACATAGCAGTAGCACAGTACAGTATAAATACAAACTGAATGCATGAGAAGTGGATAAATACAAATTTTCCCTCCCACGGGTTGCGGGCTGGGCAGCTGGCTCACTTATTCCCTCCCAATCCCTAAAAAAAATTAAAAAATTGAGTCGAACGACTCAAAGTGCATGACTAGTCCAGACTAGTCCCTCCACGAACTAGTCTACCCGAATTTTCTAGTCGACATCCAGAATGCGACTCATAGACTAGTCTATCGACTAGTTTCGATTAGTCGCTCGACTCGTAATGCTTGCTTAAGAACCAAGGAATTTAGTAGTTCAAAATGACGGTGTTTTAAATAGGACGTCACACTAATATCGTAGTGCTGCTATAGCATGCTAACGGTTGTGTGCATTATGTGGCTGATTTGGCAAGTAGGTACAGTTATGGGATCCCAGTGCGCTAAAACAAGTGGTACAATGCAGATCAGCTGGCGCCCAGTTTCTATATATAGTCGTTTTGCCTTCCCTTGGCAGCCCTTTATTGCATAGACGACCTTTTCAAAAAGGTTTTCACATATCTTCAATCTGACTTTCTAGAACCATAGAAAACAGGTAAACATATAATGGAAACACAGTAGGCCTTGCCTTCTATATTCCTTCGGATTTCCGGGAACTGATTACGCCCTAGGCCCAACATACTAGGTAAGTTTCAATCATTTCTTCCGGAAAAAAAAGGAACATCCATAGAACTAGTTCTGCCTTCTATATGACCGGTATATGCCATCTGATGTAAAAGGACTTCGACCATACACTAGTACGCACTGTGCTAGATAATACTCACTCACATGTACCCTTGCACACATGCAAACCGATATTATGCTGCACCGGATATTAAATTATATCAACATGCATTTATGAGAAAAGAGACCCATGTTATTTGTTTGAAATAGTAGGTCAAGATAAGTTGAGTTTATTTCTTGCACGCAATAGGCAAGTTTGAAATAATCTCCACCACACTAATGTTTGGCAATTTTTACAGGCACCAACACAGATCAAGCATGTTTCCTTTAAGCTGCCCTTTCTATGAAGAACCACGGATAGATTGTATACCCTAGAGTCTAAACAAGAAAAACACATTCACGAGTTTAATTGTTGGAACACATCTTACTGAATATGTGCTTTGCTGCATGCATATACTCCCTCCATTCCCTACTATAAGACATTTTAGCTTTTTCTTGATTCGTATGTATCCAAACACATTTTAGAATGTATGTTCACTCATTTTAGTATGTATGTAGTCAATATTTTGAAATAGCTAAAAGGTCTTATATTAGGGAACGGGGGGAGTACTTAAAGAAGCATAACTGATATAATAAAAGTATATAACACGAAAGCTTCAAGACAAGGAACATGAGTCCAGGTATCATCAAGAGTTCATGACAGGACAGATTTTTAGTAAACAGAAACATATAGGTTCCCCTTTTTCGGAGTGGATCTGCTTTGTTCACCTTGGATCTTTGGTCTTTCTGTCCGAAAGGTTTCACAAGATTGTATGGTGGCCTTTGGTTGGCACGCAGAATGCCATTTTCAATAGCTGACAGTGAATAGGCACATCCACCAATGACATACTTAAAGTCTCCAAAGAACTTTTTCCTGTCCAATGGTCCAGCAGGATGACCACATGTCACTAACGCATGGATAGCCATCATATTGTACAGATTTATGAAGAAAGCAAGCTTTTCTTCACGTGACAGGTCACTAGTTTCCACCCTCTGAAGCTCCTCAGTTGTTCTAATATACCTGTGCAAGGAATATGAGCTTCAGATAAGTGTACCGATCACCTATGGCATTAGGGCAATCAAGAGATGAGAACCAGGTTATCAATTATCAGTCTACTTACAGCACGTGCTACTATAAATTTATAACACACAACATAAAATATATAGAGATATACTCAGGTAGAAAATTGGAGTTTACTGATCAAATTATGAACTTGAACATATGTATCGACTAAAAGATTATCAGAAGTAGTCAGAACAAGCAATTCATTTTAGTATCTGCACATAAATTATACATGGATTATGCAGTTCCATGTCTTTTGCATATACTTAAGTATGTACATGTGCTAACCTTTTAAATTCCTCACAACCCTGGATGCTTCTGTAGTCAACATGCCTACCATCTTCAGATACATAAGCCTCGAAAATGGCACAAGACAACTTTCTCAACCTTGATGCGATTTCCGCCATGGGTTTTGGTGCAACATCAATGATGCCCCTAGGGATGTTGTAACACTGTGTCATAATAACGGGATCATGATCTAGGAAACGGTAAGGCTGATTTCCATCTTCAAAGACATTTTCACTGCAATACAAGCAGTGTATTAATAATAATAACCTCCAAATATTCCAACCAACGGAGACATAAATAATAGAAATAAGAATAATATCGTAAGATCATTTCAAGAGCTTACTCTAGAACATGACGAAAGAAGTGTTTGCTTGCAAGCTTTCTTCCAAATTCCACTGCCTGCATGGATAATATGTATCCACAAAATGTTAAGGAAGGTAACAGTACAGTAGGGAACATACAAAACAGATGTGCGCTTTCCTAAATGTGAAATCCTTTCCAAAGATCTGCTATAAATAATGCAAACTTGCCATATATACCTAAATTAAAATAGCCTCAAAAGTCAGACAAAACCAAGAGTCGTGTTGTTTAAAATCCACATGGAAGTACTATATATAGCATGGCTCAAAAAATTGTCAATAGTAAACATTTTACCTCATCTCTCTCCAAATACTGATCTTCTGATATAAAATCCACAGCCTCACTGCCAGGAAAGCAGTTACTAAATCTTCTCATTTTGTAAAACCTATCCTTCGGTGTAATCGACTCTCTCATTTTTCTGACGATGGTTGCCAACTCATCCATCTTCCCACATCCAGATTCGTCATCTTCTCCGGGTAAAGGAGGCAAAGGAGCAGCAGAGGAGGGCTCATCATTGAAAAGAGCACCAGTTTTCTCATTGAGTATGCCAGACTCCTCCATTTTCTTCAATTCAGTTAAGCCTCCAATCAGCAGGTCATTGAAATACACTTTTGGTACTATGGATGACCCAGTATTCTTTTCCAACTCCAACTTCCTACTAGGGAATATATCAATGTTAATCTCAACATACTTGAGCCTTTGCTGATGCATGAACAACCGAACCATTTTGCAATCTTCACATCCCAGTTTTGTGTATACGATAATCCTTCCTTTTGCTATTGGTTGCTCTGTCAAACCAGGCACATTTGCATCCCCAGCTTCCCCAGTTGTAGAAGTAACAATATCTCCTCCAACTTTAATCAAGTTCAGTGGATTCCATGTGCTTCTTTCCTCGGATTTCTTCTGCACCTCTTTTGGCTTAATTTCAGAATCTGAGATGGTCTTCTCACCATTGCCACTTGCTGAAACATCATTCTTGTCAACTTCAACAGGAAGATCATTCTCATCCTTTCTGCCAGATAGGCGGCGTATAAATGTTGACACTACAATGGCTCCCTTTTCCTTAACAAAATTCCCGATTGCAGCAGCTCTTTCATTGATCACAGACCCTTGCTGAGCTTTTGAATCAAGCTCCACAGATTGATCAGAAGAACGCCTCATTGGTTCCATTTCAGGAATCTCAGTTCCATCAAAAACTGGCTCTTCAGATTTTTCTTCTTCAAGAATCTCTTTCACAGTCTGGTCTGAATCTACAGGTTTCATGGCATCAGGGCTTCTGCTTTTATCCATCTGCTCATTGAGATCCTTTTCTGGGTTATCTCTCCCATGGAACTGCCCTTTTACCTCATCGCTTGAATTCTCACTCGTCGAATTTACTGTTTCTTTTACGCTCAATATTTCTGTTTTCCTTGACAAATCCCCTTCATCTTCACCCTTTTCTCCAGTATTAGGGGACTCTTCACTGACAGAAGTTTTTACCACATCCTTTTCTCCAGGATTAGGGGACTCTTCACTGACAGAAGTTTTTATCACATCCTTTTCTCCAGGATTAGGGGACTCTTCACTGACAGAAGTTTTTATCACATCCTTGTCCCCATCCTCCATGTCGCGAGGAAAGCTTACCAATCTGCAAAAATAGCCTTAAGTAAGAAGCTTGTGCATGCAAGGTACTGTAAACTTGCAAACTAAAAATGGCATGGACTGGATGGAAATAAAATTCTGCTGGATATTCTTCAATTAACAAGCCAAATAAAGGAGAATATCAAAGACATGTGGCACAGTGATCTCTACCATATGACGAAAATTTCATGCAGTGAGGGAATGCTCGCATTTGTCATATGTCGACCAACACGACACATATGTCAGAATGGAATGAACTGTTATGCAAGTTAAATTTGCATAGAGGGCATTTCTTTATTCATTTAGCTACAAAAAGAATCGCATGGCATGATTAGTACCAATCAGCAACTCATATGGGTATGGAGGTGAAAGCTTTTAGACTTTTATAATGGCATAAACGAACTAGATAGGGTAAATATGCATTGATACAGATTTGTCACTCGCTATCTCAAGAAACGGATACTGAATCGAAGGGTGCACAGTGAAAAGCCTCTGTTGTGCATGATGAACTGCTAGATATGCACGCGATCGGCAATCAGAAGCAGCATCCACAAATGCTCTGCCCGCAGGACGACGAACCATGAAGCCTGGGCAAATAGTACCTGACTGATTGACGCCCCAAATGCAAACACGTTGCATCCAATAAACCACGGGGCCAACCAAGCACCAGTACATCAACATTATCAATCTGGCATGGCAAAGCTGTCATTAGCCAGTACTAATCCGCGCAATCACCAAACCTCTGGCCATATGCACGGTGCTAGGCATGTGCGCACTCAAACGCATTTACAGGTTGAGTGAGATCTCACGCGAGACAAACCCCCGGGTTAATCGCACGCGGAAACGCACGGTCGCGGTGTTTGCATTTCCGACAATAAACCCGCACCTCACCTCACCGCCCACAAACCGGATGAACACACTGAACCAAAACAACCAATCGGCGCATAACCAACCGGCCCCAGCTCGCGGATGAAGCGCCACGAGATCCCACTCCCAGCCCCCGACATCGCTATGCGATAAACCCTAGAGAAACCTCCCGCCGAACCGCGGCGGGCGCGAGCAGGGAACCGGCCGGGGGCATAACCCCTCGCTGGATTCATCGCCGATTCGAACCGCACGGCGAACAAAATCTCAGGACACGACAGCGGAAAAAACGGGGGAAGCGGATGCGAACCTGAGCCCTGGAGATCTCGGGCCGACGAAGACGGCGACGGGTATTAATTGCTGCCGAGACTAAGCGAGGACGGAGGAGATTGAGCGGCCGGGCGAGGCGAGGCGAGGAGGGAGGGAGGGAGCGGGCGGCGTGAGCGGGGGTTTAGCGGTGGCGTGGAGAGCGAGAGGAGGTGGATTTTGACCGGGGCGAGAGGAGGGGGAGACGGGAATGGAAACGGAAATGGGCAGCGGCGGTGGAGAGGAGACCCGGGGGAGGGGGGCTGTGCGGGTGTGTGTAGGAAGCGGGAACACCGGAAACTGACGAGCCGAGCCGAGGCGGAGGGGGGAAGGAAAGAAAAGCGGAAAAGGCTGCCCGGGCGGACGCTTCTGACCACGTGGGTCGGTCGACGCAGCAGTCTGTGGACCGGGCGGGGGCTTTGACCGTGGGCGTGGCGTGGCGGCCCACGGACGCCCCCCGGATACTCTCTCTCTGTGTTGCGGTCGTGCTAGAACGGGGTCTGGTTTTGTTTTGGGGGGGAAGACTTTTTGAGGAATTTTTATCTTTTTTTAGGATGAAAATTAGGGGATGGTGGCTTGATTTTAAGCGTGAGCGTCAACTCTATCCAAAAAAATTATTTTTAAAGGATGACAATTAGGGGATGGTGGCTTGATTTTAAGCATAAGCGTCAACTCTATCCAAAAAGCTCTAGATACGAATGAATTTAACGCTAAAACGTGTCTAGACACGTTCGTATCTACACGAATCTAACACAGATTTTTTGGGACGGCGGGAATATGTAAAAGAAAACACATTTATATTATGGTGTTTAGCATCATCGGAGGGCTTGTGAAGGTGTGTCTTCGGCGAATTCCGTGGATTTAGTCGGTGTTTATCTTTGATGGGTCTGTTTGGATCCAGTCTTTGTTCATATGTCTTCAGGTTGGATCTTTTCGATCTGAGCTTTTTCTCATCGGCGACGGTTGCTGTTCTGGTGCGTTGGTCTTATGAGGGCTTAGCACGACGACTTTCCGACTATCTGCTACAACAAGTTGTGTCCGGCTCTGACGAGGGAGGGGCGATGACGGCGGCGCGCCTTCGGCTCGCTTCAGTGTTTGTAGTCGTCGCTAGGTGGTCTATGACTATGAATGTAATTTCCATTTTTTTATGATGTTCATTGTACTGTTATGATTGAAGATGAATAGGACGACAGTTTCTCGGAAAAGGTAATAGGAGCATTTTTTTTCTCACTGGTAGAAGTTTTTTTTTCATTTTGCTTTAATAGCTAGCATCATCGAGCATTCAGACTACAAAGAGTGATGCTACGCGGACGATAACCTTTGCCCAATCTGTTCATGGACGACCATATCAATCACACCATCCATGGACACACAATTTTTGTGGAGATTTGTGATGCACTTTCTTCTATGTCTGCATTGAAACAAAATAAAAAGTGTTGCGCATGTTTTTAACTAAATATGACTATTCATGGCTTCGTGGATGGTCCTTTGGGACACGTGCAGAAAGATTTTTTGACTGTCATCAATAAGGTCAGGCCGGTTTCAGTATGAGAATGATGACAACAATGTGTCGACGATTTGTTCTGACAATAACAATGGTCTTTCGTTGATTCATTAACCTTAATATTATTTTATGTTTGTGATGCTTTGTAGTTCCCATGAGATTTTATAATAAATATGAGTCATTTTCAAAGTACAAATATAAATAGAGTCATGAGTAGCATCCTGCTTAGCCAAACCTGGTCTTTGGCTATTACCCAGCACCTACGTCGCACTCATTTCTTGGACCAGAAAAAACGCTTAGCCAAACCTGATCTTTGGCTATTGCCGTACAATCGCACTCATTTGTTGGACAAAAAATAAATAAAAATGTATCGGATATTTGTTCGGGATTGAACCCTACGTGAATCGAACACGCAACCTTCTGATCTGGAGTCAGACGCGCTACCATTGCGCCAAGGATCCGATGTAATGTGTTGCTATAATTAACACTTTTAACACATAGCCTAGGATTTAAATTATAATACAAGAAAAGAAAAAAAGAATCGGATATTTGTTCGGGATTTTGAACCCTACATGAATCGAACACGCAACCTTCTGATCTGGAGTCAGACGCGCTACCATTGCGCCAAGGATCCGATGTAATGTGTTGCTATAATTAACATTTTTAACACATAGCCTAGGATTTAAATTATAATACAAGAAAAGAAAAAAAGAATCGGATATTTGTTCGGGATTTTGAACCCTACGTGAATCGAACACGCAACCTTCTGATCTGGAGTCAGACGCGCTACCATTGCGCCAAGGATCCGATGTGATATCCTCCTACAGCAAATTCTGAAATACATATGTCGTTCTTTTTTTTTTTGGAAAGACAACGCTGAAATTTTTCTTTTGGGTGACGATGCCGCATGGAAACCACGGCGTGGATTATTATGGCAAAATTTTCATTTTAAGGCTAGCATTGGAGCATACAGGGGCACTTGCCGTTTGGGCCTCTGGTGCACCCCAGGTATGCACAAGTCTTCAGAACATCAGGCAAATGAGCTGCTGAAACCACACAGAACCAACAAAACGGCAGGCAGAGCAACCACAGGGCTTCAGCTCAAACCAAAGAGAAACCAAAGGAGCTAGACGTGTAATCAGCAATCAGAGGAACCATGCTTGGGCTTTGGCTGACGCGTGTGGATATATCCTGTCATAGTTGCTACAGCTTGGCTGGAAGAAACATACCCATATATCGACTGAAATCGACGAACCTGTGTGCAATATACTCCGGCTTGAGAATGACTAGGAGCTTCAGGCGAGCAAAAATCCACAGGAACTAAGTCCTCTAGACAGAACAATCTTCTCAGTACAGGATATATACCATACAAGACAACGATGCAGCTCTCTCTTCTTGATGTGCAGCAGGTACACCATGATGTTCTCAGGTTTGCACATGAGCAGAGACATGCTCAACAATATTTTCGGAACCGAACGGGGATTCACAAAGTTTCCAATGGAGGAAATTCAGAACTACACCTTTGGTGGTAATGCTGATGGTGTGGACGGCAGAGGACCCCAACCCAGAAGCTCCGGTGACGCCCTATACCTTGCTCAAAGTTCTAATTCCTCACGAATCCTGATCAGATCAACCAAGTTTTGTGCGGCAAAATCAAAGAAAAAGTCAAAGGCACCACATTCATTTCCCTCCCTCTCAACCTCCCAAATTTCACAAAAAAGTTTTATACCCAATAAACAGTCGCAATGCTATCTAGTGAGCAACATACAGATTCACGGCGTTTGCCGAGAGCCATCGATTTTCAGCGCCAAACAGCGAATACAACATTTAATTTCATGATGTTATACCACAATTTCGTCTAATTCACTTGCTTCATAGATATCAACAACAAAACTGTAAGAGATGGCAACAAAATCAAAATCTTAACCATTTCATATGTTTCAGCAAACGGAACTTGTCGCGGCGGTCAATAAGATTAGTGGCAGTTCAGTTTCAGTCAGAATGCTAAAATGAAGAAGATACAAAGACAACAGCAGTGCTATGTGAATAGCTACGGCCATGAGGAAATATATTGACCTTCAATATCCCTAAAATGTGTCAAGGTTGGAGGTGAGGAGGTATTTTCCCTGCACGAGCCGCGGCATACACATCTGCAAGCTCAGGAACACTCTCCTTGTAAGAGTCGATAAACCTTGAATTGAAGTACCTCTCGCTCGCAGCAATCACTGAGCAATAGTCAGAACTCAGAAGTCCCTTGCCCTGCAGTATCTTCATGACAATATACCGAGGCACATGCCTCGTCTTCAGGCTGTAAGTGATCAGCGCGGGCCTGCGCACGATGTACTCTGGCTCAAGACCAACCTTGTTGATCAGGAACTCTACCGTGCTGCGCAGGTTGTCCTCAGATGATCTTAGGAGGCTTGGGTGCTTGACGACCGCAATCTTCAGCATGTCATCAGAGCAGCCGAGGGTCTTCTTCAGTAACTCCATTCTTGCAGCAAGCTTCTCTCGGGTCACGCAGGAGACGGTGGTGAGCGCATACATGAATTGGCCTGAGCCGCGTGGTACCCCGAGCTCATCTGCGCGTGCGACCAGTACCTGGAGCTTTTCTGGGCTGCAGACGATCACCCACGTCCCACTGAGGCCAGTCTTGGCGAGATGGGGGATTTTTAACCCGCAGCGCAGAAGTAGCTCGACGTTGGGCTTGACCACTGTGTCAATGTCACGCCTTAGGAGGGCACCACCTCCCAGAGCTCCCCTCGACACGGCATTGACCAACTCGTCGAAGGAGCCGAACAATGGGATCCAGAACTGAAGCCTGCTGGCGACGTCGCAGGAGCGCAACGCGGGGGCGCCGATCAAGACGAGGCGCGCGATCTTGGAAGGGGATAGCCCGAGATCGCGGAGCTTGGCGACGCGGGGGGCGAGGGTCCCGTCCACCTTGGAGCAGAGGAACTTCGGGTCGGCGGCGACGACGGCGGCGATGTCGGAGCTGGAGAGGCCGAGGCCCGAGAGGAAGGCGCGGACGGCGTCGGGGTTGGAGGGGGACCTGAGATGGGAGATGGACCTGGACGCCTTGAGGGATTGCGCCCGGGTGAGGCCGCAGGTGTTGACGAGGTAATCCTGGACGGAGAAAGGGGACTCGGTGGAGGTGGTCGCGGTGGCGGTGGCGGTGGCGCAGAGGTGGCGGTGGAGGGAGGTGAGGGGGAAGGTGGGGAGAGGGGAGGCGCCGCCGTCACGGAGGAGAGAGAGGAACCGCTTTTGGAGGCGGAGCATGGCGGCGGCGGCGTAATGCTCGCTCGGCGGGGTTTGTGGTAGGGTTTGGCGATGGCCTAGGGAGCCAGTGGAGTTCGGTGTGGGTCTGAGCAGTTAATTTGATGCCATAGTCTGGGGCAGTTTCGTCATTTCATATGAGCACTTCAAAGGTACTAGTAGGGAAATTTTACTGATCTGGTCTATTCAAGACGCGTCTTGTAACTGTGAAAGAAGGCGACCGCGTTCCCTTTGAGTGTCGTCGGCGTCGTCGCAAGTTCCCTCTCCCTCTGTCGGCCCCTTCGACGGCGGGAGGGTGGGGAACCTTAAAGTTGTGCATCGGGTGGGTTCTCATTAGGCTTAGGGGTGAGGGACACGATGTCTGAATAAATTTTCTCGGACTATGTTCACGGTTAGGTGGGGCTCTTGCCTTCATCTTGGAGCCAACAGGGGCGGGGATCTCCGGATATCGTTGAGGTCGTAGGCTATGGTGTTTGAATGTCGACCGACACTTGGCGGTTCGGTCCTCGGATGGGCGGTGGTTGTGTGGAGACGGAGATTTTTCTTCCTTCTCGTGAGTGTGTTTTTTCTACCGTTGTTTTCTCTCTTTCTTTGTGATGTTGTTGGAAAAATGTCCTGCTTTGCCTAGGCAGTTGACCTGGCCGCGGCGTCGGAACTGGATCCTAGCTCTCTTCTACCCGGAAGGGGCACATAATAGCGATACTCAAAGCCACAGATGGTGAAGGCCAGTGCAAGCGTGCTGGATGCACATGTGTGTCCCTGTCTTTTCGGCGTCAGGGCAAAGAAAAAGGGGAGTAGCATGGCGGTGATTATGCCATGGTTGAATATGATGACCTGGTTGTGTCTGGTTGCATATTCTTGTGTGGCATGGTCTTTTCGCAAGGTTCGGGGATAATGACACGGAGCTCCGGAGATTTTCGTATTTTATTGGTTGTTAGGGTGCTCTTCATTTTTCATGTTCTTTGTGTGTGTAGGGTGTGCTTTTACGGGTTAAGGACTTTGTATTATTTTGTGATTTGAATATAAGGTATTATCTCAAAAAAAGTCGGTGTTGGTAATAAATTTTAAAAAAGTACTATGCTACATGTGCTGAAATTGAACAAGCATGCACCAACACAAGTGGATAAATACCACACAATGAAACATCATCATGGAAACAATGCCGTGCATATAAACATAGGTCCCTTTTGAACCTCTTAGCATCAGTAACTGCAGTGACGGTGAATGGATGCCAACTATATAATAAAAAAGTGGAGATCATTGTGTATATGAATTAGTTCTATAGGCTTGAAAGTCATTGGGAATTGTTTTATGACGAAGTGGTATAGGTACATGAGTAATTTGGTCCCCTCATCCTCCACGGCTTTTGGAGTACCTCGGTGTCAATATTCAAATTTGTTGTTATGATATGACCGACCTTACTCCAAAACAATGCTTGATTAGGCATACTTAGGATTTTCATACTTGAATATGACCAAGCTTACTCCAAATCAATGCTCGATTAGGCATACTTAGGATTTTCATATAATCCAGCCCTGCGGATTTTCATATTTAGCTAAGTTGTTCGTGATGTGAATTGCTATTACTCGTGTACATGTGGGTGCAATACATGTTAACATACTAAAGTTGAGTAACTGATTTATGAGTATCTTTTTTTGTTGTTATATTCTAGATTATAAAAGAGCAGCTTTAACTACCGCTATTCATGATACTAGATGGTACAACATGCTCCACTGCGCTCGGATATAAGTGCATCTAAAATACATGCGCTCAACTTCAAAAGAAATATAAACAAATTGGTTGGACAAAAAGATAAAGCACAACGAAGATGTGAATCCCAACCCACAAAAGACCAAATTTACTCGCACCATAGCTGCAAGTTTCACTTTAAGCAGTACCATCTCTTTCCGTCCTTCATCCCGTATCCCATGTATAGTAAAAGAACACAACCTTGTTAACGACCAAACTGAAACATCCTTCCTATTATTTGTGGTAATTCTAGACATAAAACTCTTAGTTGTGAACTATGATGAAATTTAGATATATTTTTTCTTCAAAGTAGCTGAGCACCACGATTTCACCACAAGCAATATTGCCAACCATAGAGAAGAGAGCAATCATGTGTATTATTTATAACATAAAATATAATACTACAATAAATTATTATCCTAAATCTTATGCTCATGCATTATCAAACTGATACTTTGAACTCTGGAATGACAATGGTGTCCATGCCATCTACTAATCCATTCACCACCAGTCACATGTTTTTTGTGATGTCGCATTATCTTTGAGGTGGAGTTGAATCATTTGATTCAATGGACATAACTAAAAATGTGCGAGTTCAACTCGTAGTAAAAAAACAAAAACTATAGAAAGTGTTTAAGAACCAATTCCAACTAGTAGATACTATTATCCATGTCTACAAGATGCTAATCAAATATATGTCACATGAACGCATTATCCATCATGGCATCTACTTACTTATGATGCACCCGTCCTATAACTCAATGGATGATTATGCTAATGTACACACATAAGGGACATTTGCAAACAAAGATACATAGAACATCCATATTGAATGTCTTTATTAACGTATATACCATACTCCTCACCTCATTTTCCTTTACCCCGACTATCACCTAGAGTTTCCACTAGGGTTAATGATGATGGCTAGGGAGCCACTTTGGTGTTGTTAAGGTCGAGCTTGACCAATTAATCAACTCCAAAGTTTGAGGTTGGTTTCATCAATTTAGACCAAGAAAAAAATGCACAATAGTCGCCAATGTTATTACAGGATTAGAACAAATCACTGATATCATCAATTTCGCTTAACACCCTAAATTCAAAAGGAGTTTTTTCCTCTGAAAATTAGTACTTGAATACTAGCTTCCATGAACTTTATGTTGTAAGTAACTGAAAAATGCTATGATCGTACACATCCTTGTGAAAACAAATAGGTACATTTGAATATCTTACGGTTCACTGTTTAAGTTGAACAAAAATTCCAGGGATAGCTTGATGTGCATTGATAACTTTTTCCTAATAACGTTTCTCTAAAATGAGAAGAAAGTTTTTTGAATATAGGTTGCTAATGTAGTCAACTGAAATCAACCATCTACTTTGGTAGCCCATTTGACATCTTCCTCAATCTTCTCCGTCAACGCAATTTGCACATTTGCTATTTTGTGAACTCAATCCGAACATGTCATCATCTTATAGGGAAACTAAAAATATATAGTTTGTTGAACTACATTGACGCCCTCCAACCTGCCATGGTGAAGCCCAACAACATACAAAAGGTAAGGCACCCAGAGGGCATGAGGGCATTGAACCACTGGATTTTATCAGCGATCAAGGAGGAGTTGGTTCGGAGAATGTGTGTGGATGGCGGCTGCCGGATGTGCATTGGATCAAACTTATCCTTGATGTACCTTTTTTCTCCGCTACAAGTCAAGCTATTGTGGATTTTATAGCTCATGATCATTTAGGGGTAGTGGTCTTCTCAACATGGAGCCAACTGGAGTGGTGCCACGATGTGGAGGAGATAAATCTCTACCCTATCTTGTAGGTGTTCATGCATGTGTCGACTTCATCCAAGTTCGTGGCGGTGGTGGTGGGCGACTATTTAGGCATCGTGGCAGCCCTATGTCCACCAACATAGGATCGTTCAAGATGTCGTGGGATTTGCCAAGGGATAAAGGCGTGTCTAAGGTAGATCGTGAACTTTAAAAGTCATCGGCAAGTCCCATGTGGGAGCAATGTTGTCAGATATGACCTTGCTGCTCATCCCAAGCAGTGTGTTCAAGTGAGGTGTGGCACTCACAAGTTACCCCGACAATTTTTTTCGTCCATTTATTTTTCTTTTTTCTTTGCATATGAGTTGTAAGAACTTTATGATTCGTTAACCCTAAAAAGGAAAAAATAGCAAATAATTCATACTAATTCTACTTAGAAAACATGCTTTCTATGAAGTGTGGCCTCAAACTATATCCATGGTTATTTTTTTATTTTTTTATTTCTCAGTCATCTGAGAAATAACTATTTCTAAGTCACCATAAAGAACCACCCGATCTAACAATTGAGATATGCGTAGAAAATGCTCATGAGAGAGAGAGAGAGTTGAGAGAGAGAGAGAGAGAGTTGAGCACAACATTTATATTTTTGCATAAGGGTGAGGCGAAGCTCATGTGAAAAAATGCCACAATAGCAACATTGTTTAGAGCATTAAATGAAAAAAGAAATAAAATGAAAAAAGAAATAAAATGTGAACATCGCGCATAGGCCCAAGACCGAGCTAGCACGAATGCATCACACAATCATACATTTTTTAACAACAAGGTTTAGCTATTCTTATAGTCGAATCGAGATGATACAACCATAAAAGAGTATAACTTGATCCATGTTGAAGATACAAACGGCCAAATCATATAAATTATATAACTCAGATGGAAACACTGACACAATGAGTTCCCACAAGATGCACAAGTGGTCATCGTGTCATGGAACATAACCGGTGCCATTTTCACCAGCAGAGTTCACCCCTTGTTAGAAATCTATTTTTAGTGTAACATATTTCCGTTATATGCTTGTCATCTCACCTCTTGAAGGCCACTTTTGTTGAACAGGAACCAATGTGGCAAAGGAGCAAAGATATGTAAATTCAAGACTCATTGTCGTTCAGATTATCAAGCAAGTAGTTGCCTTATCAAACAATTAATTTGCATTTCTTCGATAAAATATTAAATTCTAATTATTTTTAACCCCTCCGAGGCTACACCCGAAACACGTAAAGATATCCAACACACAAATTACCACTACTTACAAGACTGGATAAAAAAATTGACGCACCCGCAACCTTGATTTTCCATAAGTTTGTTTCTAAGTCGTGCATGGCAATATAACTCGAGATCTTATTTAGGAGGTTAAGACAGATTTTGAGACGGAGATAACATAAGTTTGTTTTTAGTTAGCAATTATTATTATGTTGGCGATTAGATTCTTAAGAGAATGTCAGTCTTTTGTGTAAAAGAGACATCATGTAGTGATCCATAATTAATCCGTGAATTAGTTCAAAGACACAAATTAAAGCTTCGGAGTCTACAATCACGCCAGAACTAGGCCCTCACGGCAGCTAAATGAGGATGAGTGCCAATCCCCCGTGGCAAGATCTTTACGAATTTTAGCACATGGCATCCGACGTGCAATTGTATCAAATGCATGTGAGCCACAAGTACGACACATGAGAACAAATGATTCTTCCATAAAGGAGAAGATAGCAAATCAGAATCGACTATAGTAGTTGTATTTGCTGAAGAAGCAGGTATCCAATCAAGTTAGTAAATGCAGTGCACTGGATCATTTTCACGACAACAATGTTCAACATATAAGCAATGCCCTTTCGAAGCCTAATCTAGCAATGGTGAATGCAGACCGTCCATATACCCAGAGAGTAGATATTGTGTTGTATATAGGCTTGAGAGGCACCGGAAATCATTTTATAGCCAAGCAGCGAGTCTATGCGACAGAATACGTCAATTCAACATTATTAACTGGATCCAGATGAGCACCACGTGCAAACTTGCCATGTCAACCAGCACGACCATGTACCAAGGGACGCCATGTCACTCTAGAATGGTAGCAGTGCCATGCAATCCAACCCCCAGCTTGAGCACCAAAAGGTTGCATAGATGTTACTATCAACGCTACTGCTGCCCCAGAGTTGCTCGTGGTGTACATTTGTGATCACCTAGGTGCTGGATGCTCTCAATCAGATTTGGCATACATGAGTTGAGCAGGAGTTTCATGAGTATCTTTGTTAGTCTATCTATGTTCTTCATCGCTAATGGCAAGGGAATCTTCAACATCTAGTCCATGTTAAATTAATCTCAAGTCGAACGGGCACAAAAATAAATCCCAGGAGAGCACTCTACGGAGTTCATATACATATGCTCAATATAACCTTGGGTGTATTCTTGTGCTTCCATGTCTGAGATTCCACTAAAATCTGCTATCATCAGGGATCCTAAACTTCATACAAGACTGAGACATGGAACAAAATCATTGAACTAGCGAGATTTCACCCACGGTATGCTACATGTGCAAAACAAACAACCTGAGTAATACATAGAGCTGACACCAGAGCTAACTCCAATAGGAACAGAAGAGGTTGCTGAAAAACAAAGCATGTAAACTTTCAATTTCAAACTAGACATGGATTAGCCAGCCGCTGATCACACAACGAAGACTATTTTTACACACCACAAGCCTCACAAATTTATATACGCACACACAAATATATGATCTACAAAATGCAGATGTCGTAGTTAACTTCAATTTTTTTCTTAATATTTACTGAGATGGTACAAACCATAATTTTCATGTTTTGGCAAATTAGGACTGAAGTATCCCCGGCCTCATATCTCTACAATAAAGAACAAGATAGCATATCATAACTCACTCGAAGAGAGTACCACATGACCTAAAACTGAAAAGAAGGGTCCGTTCATATAAGTAAATAAACGCAACGCAACGAGGCACCTTCACAGCAACAACACACAACAAACAAACATACATACGTTTCAAGCCCCTTAGCTCCAGTTACTCCAACAATGATACACAGAGCTCGTTTGTATATTCAAAGAGTGGAGATCGACGTTTTATGTAAATGATTTGTGTATGCTTGAGAGGCACCGGGAAACGTTTTACTGCAACTTCCTCCTCAATCGGAATCATTTTATGCAGCTGGGTAGCCCGCCCACATGTATGAGTAATTTAGTCCATTCGCAATCATGGTTCAATCAAAGTTGCATCAAAATGATGGCTTGGACTCCATATTGCTAGCGATCCTGTCACAACTTTGATCTTTGGGAGCGTAATCTGCAAGGGAGGATAGATTAGGATCAACACGCGGGAGTGCTTGAGAGCAGTGGAAGGGCAGATGCAGGCCCTAGGTGCAGATGTTGTGAGTGAGGGCAGGGAAAGAAGGAGCATCTTCTAATTCTTTGCTTGATCCAGTCTCATGGTCGCTATCTCATTGTATAGAGAATCTTTTACAAAACTGACTCTGACTCCATTTCTAACAAGAACTGGGCTATGGTCTATTCAACACGGACTAACATGTAGCTTTCGTCTCAATAGCAATTATACCTAAACAAGGTTGCAGTAGCAATTCCCCCATCAGTAGGAATTCTACTTGATGAAACCTTCCATCTTCAGCGGCTCCATCTTGTATTGGTGTTACTCCCTCCGGTCCTTTTTACTCTGCATATTAGGTTTGTCCGAAGTCAATCTCATCCAACTTTGACCAAGTTTATATAAAAAATTATAGACATTCACATAACAACACCAATATCATTAGATTCATCTTGGAATATATTTTCATATTATATTTATTAGATATTGTAGATGATAATAATTTCTAATATAAATTTGGTCAAACTTAGCAAAGTTTGACTTTCGACAAATCCAATGTGCAGAGTAAAAGGGACCGGAGGGAGTACCTCAGAACTAGGCTGCAGAGGCACCTAGCAGCGCCAGAATGATTAGATGTCTGCCCCCACAAAACAGATCCACACTAGAAGAGTGTGTGTTAATGTCATTCCACATATTTTCTAAAATGGGGTGAATTAGTTGATTCCATCGACAAAACCAAAGAAGTTTTTTAGTTTAATTTCTAGTCCTAAAATCATAGAAAATGTTTGATGCCCAATTCCAACTGGTAGCTGTTCTTATCTGGGCCTACAACATGCTAATCGAACAGATGTCACGTGAATGAATGATCCATCATGGCATCTACCGAGTAATGCTGTACCCAGCCTACCACCCGATGGCCGATCTTAATAGTGCACAGTGTACACACATAAGGGACATTTCGCAAACAAAGATAAAAAGAAATCCATATTGAATATCCATATTAATTTCTATACCACACACCCATGGTCTTGGTCTTTTGAACATGGCATGCATATATACAAATATACTGTCAGCATTGAAGCAAACCATACTACTGATTGCCTCATTTTCCCTTGCCAAATCCTGTTACCAGCCAACTGCTAAATGGACCTGTGTGACATTCATTTCTTCTGGATATACAACTTTATTCAGGGCAAGCATTTTACTTAACAACAAATGAGTACACATACCATCTTGCTCAAGCTCAAGCTGCTCCAGCATATTTACAAACAACCTAAAATCAATGAGTAATGCATCAAAGTTTCCAAAAACAGAAACATATTTCTTCTACCCTACATTTTACTATTTCGGAAATACTTACTATTTTGTATGCCTATTTTAGCCAAGAAATATAAGCAAAAATCAGGAGATGGATGACTTTAGTAGCATGGAGGGGAGTTATCTCATTTTTGTGATGGCACTGAACATATTATTGTTTTAAAACGTATACTAATACAAATAAACATTTTTGTAATATATACCATGTCCTGTAAGCTTTGTACGACAGAATTTTTATCGGGGCTCTGAAGTCGGTGCCCATGTGAGCCCCAGCCCACGAAGAGCACCTAGAGCCACCAAATTAGTTCATAAACAGGCAGGAAATTTTGGTTGCTCCTTAGAACACCAATATTATTCTAAAAGTGCTTGATAAGAAAACCCTTCTCTGTAGTGACTTGCCACTATCTACAAGCCCATTAGTCAAGCCTTAATGGTGTAATGGACAGATAAAACAACAGTTGGAATGGGAGTGATCCATTAGCTAAAAACAAATGACAACGCCTCAAAGAAGCAGCAGTGACTAGCCAGTGATGTAAACTTCAGTCAGAAACAAAAACAGTATGAGCAGATGAGAGAAAAGAGGCAGCTAATCTGTCAATACTCCGGTGACCATTTTGTAAAAGAAGATTCCAACTAAAGCATAACCTTGAGCCGTGTGGCAGGGATAAGTACTGGCTAGCAGGCATGAGCAATAAGGCAATAAGACAATCTAGTTCCTTCGTACCACATATCCAAAATTTGAACATGGACTGTAATCGATTCCTCAAAAAAAAAACACAAATTGTTTTTGTAGCAATCGGATAACTAGTTGTTAAATTGCTGAGACTAAGAACTAAGAGTGTTTGCACAATGGACAGTAACTAATGGGTAGGATCTGCAGTGTTACCATCTGAACATGTACTACACTAAAGGATACAACAAGTCTTCAATATCTTAAAATGACAAAGTTGGACTCGGGAGGCAACCTCCCCAGCACAAGCTGCGTATACATATCAGCGAGCTCAGAGACACTGTCCTTCTGAAAATCAATGAACTTTGATTTCTTAGTCTCCACAGAACGAGCAATTAATGAGTAAAAACTAAAGTTGCACAACAATCTATCTGTTGGCAGGACCTTTCATGATACCGGGAACCAGACACTTCTTCATGCAGTACATGAACTGTACAGACTTTTTATCAATTCACAGTGCACTCTGACTCCGAACCGATCTCACCGATCAAAAACTCAGTCTTGTGGCCAAAAAACTCCTCGGATAATTTCAAAATGAACGGATTCTCGCACACCACAGTTTCAGTGTTATAGCCGAGCACTTCCTTCTGGTGCTTTCCCATGACATGCAGAGGCATACTCATCAACTAGGCCTGGAACACTATCCTTATAAGGATCCACAAAATTCTGCACAAACTTCTTCTCAGCCAGCGATGCCATGCTATAATAGTCCAATTCCACGTCCAGTAATCCCTTCTGCCTGAGAAGCTTAAGCAGGGAGTACCGGGGCAACAACCGCCTCTCAACGCTATACATGATCAGCGCTGGCCTTCGAGCAATGTACGAAGCCTGCAGACCGACCTCCTTCATCAAGAACTCCACAGATCGCTGGATCTTTTTATCAGATAAAGCCAGGACAAGTGCCGCCTTCTTGGCGATATTCACCAAATCATCCTGTGAAAACCCCAGCGAATGTAAAAATTGTATTTTCCTGGCAAGAACGTCCTTGTGCATGAAGGCGAGTGCAGCGAGTGCACGACGGAACATCCATGAGCTTCGCTGCACACCTAACTCCTCGACCCGCGCCACGGCGTCCACCAGAAACTTGGGTTTCACGGTGAACAGCCGACAGGAGTACAAGCTTAAACCTGCAATATCACGAGCACTTATCCCACATTCTTGGAGGGTGGTCAGGTTCGGCTTGATCACCTTCTCGAGGCTGGCGCTGAGGAGCTCGCGGTTTGACTTTGCGAGAAAGAGCAGCTTGGGGTAGGAGTCGAAGATCCCGAACCAGAACAGGAGGTTGCCGCGGAGAGCGCCCGTGCGGCGGATCGAGAGGATGGCCACGATCTGCGAAGGCGAGAAGCCGAGTTCGGTAAGCTCGGCGAAGCGGGGGGCGAGGACCACCCCCACGCTGGCGTACAGGAGGGACGGATCGGCGACCACGGCGGCGGCGATGTCGGAGCGGGGGACGCCGCGGCCCAAGAGAAAAGCCACCGTGGCCTCGGGCTTGGAGAGGGAGGTGAGGTTGGAGAGCCTTCTGGAGGCCTTGAGTGCTTGTGCTCGGGTGAGGCCGCAGTCGGCGACGAGGAAGTCCTTGGCGGAGAAAGGTTTGGGGGAGATGGATGCGGTGGTGGAGAGGAGGCAGTGGAGGGGAACGAGGTGGGAGGCGGGGAGATGGGATGGTGGGTAGCGGAGGAGGAGAGAAAGGACGCGCGTTCGGAGGTGGTGGATCATGGCGTGGCGGCGGCGCCGGCGGCGGTCAGCGGAAACGTACGCGGCGGCAGGGCAGCGGAACGTGGGTACAATTTTTTTTTTAGGGAAGGGTACAATTGTACACATGCGGTGGATCAAAGGCCGGCCCATATCTGTACTGGGGTAGATATCCACTTATCCAGTGCTCTGTCATGCTCCAAATTTTCAAAAATCACATGAAGTGTTTCAAAATTCCCCTAAAAAATCCTTCAAAAAAGTCCCCTTAAAAACATGTAATAAGTGTTCAAAAACTCCGAAAACATTTTTGGATGTTGACATCACATTTTGAATTTTGATTTGAATTTTTTGGGGATTGTACATACAACTAGTGTATTTCAAATTTTGATTTGAAACTTTTAGGAATTGTACATGTACACTCATGTGATGTGAACATCCACAATTGTTTTTTGGAATTTTTTGAAATCTATAAATGTGCATTTTGAAAACTGTTAGCATGGGAGCACCAAAGAGATGGGAGCACCTGATATTCTCCCATCTATACTGGATCTATCTATACAGGCCTGATCTCTGGGCTGCATGTCCTAAGATCAGTTGACTTTTCTCAATATTCATGAGGGTAGAAGTAGAAATTTTAAATATCATTATTTTGCTAAGCATGCTTTAACATTAGATGTTGGCTGCCACATTTGGTTGGGGGTGCCACATGATCTTGTAATGATGCCTATGAACATTGCTCAACAATGAAGTGGGCCTAAGTTTCCACAGAAATTGAATTTTCTCAAAAGGGAAAAATGATCGGTTGACTTAGCACTATAGCTACCCGCAAAAAAAAGACTTAGCACTATAGCAGTGAAATACTTTACCTCCCCATGATTCTCGAAAGAAATTGAATTTTGCCGTGGAGTTTAACAATGGTTGCCAACTAAAGAACCAGCTTATATTTCTTAGAGACTTTTATTTGAATCGGTGTTCAAAGCTAAAACAATTTTGTAGTGCTTGTGAAATAGTGTTTTCCACAATATAAGCCTTGAAATGTGGACATATACCGAAAACATTTTCATTTTGCTCACGCAAGTTGCACATATAATTGAAATGGGTGTAAAAAACTATTTATACACTCCTACATGAACCAAACTTGGATGATAAAACTGTACACCCAACCCTACGCCTAAGATAAGATAGATGACTTTAGACAAAGTCCATTATCCCAGGAACTTTTGGAGAATCAATACGAAGTATTTTCTCATAGTCAAAATCGTTGTTGCAAATGCCACGAAGAGACGGATGTGGTGTCTCTTTAGAGTTGTAAGCAGGGTGCAACATGGTGGCAAATTGTTTAAAAGTCATAACAACAATGAAAGATGTTGGACATTCGGCTGGTGTGGCGGCAACAATCTTAGATGACTACTATCATCTATCATGTCATTTTCCTCATATTTTGAGCATTGTCCTAGGGAGGTCAACTGTGCAGCTTATGAATTTTCAAAAATGGTTACAAGTTCTATTTGTAGCGGGGGATTGCATGAAGCTCCTAGGGTTATACTCCCCCTCTTTAACAATGATGTAACGATTATCACCAATGAATAAAAGAGGATTGAGATGTAAAAAGGGCGATTAATGATTGGAAGGCGGTTTAAATCAAAGACACACAACAAAATTTCTCAACATACAAAACTGAAAACATATTTAATTTTCTTACGTCAGTACTTCATTTGTCGCATCATGTATCTTCCTCAAATATGTTACCTACATTTCCAAGTACGAGCAAGACATATATGCAAATGATTGGAATAAAGAAACTTTTGGTTGAGTTCTACATTTAACTCCAATGTCACATGCATTTGCTCTTGAGTATGCATGAGCTACCAATAGACCCTGCTTGGCCACTCCCATTTCTTAGGTCTATTTGATTCAAATGATTCTTATAGGAATATTGAAGGTCAAAACCACTACAAATATTTTCAACATGGATGGTTTGGTTTGTCGCATCAAATTCTATAAAAAACTAAGGATTTGTTACACTATGTAAATGCTTGGTCTGAGGTTAAATTTTACTTACCATTGTTTGGGCTAAGCCAAAAATTGGCTACTAATTGTTGGGTTACCAAATTGCCCAGTCTCTCAATATAATTTGCCCGCTTTTGGGAAGTTTTGACATTTCCAACTATCAATATGCCAAAAAAATGGCTACCCAATTTGGGTAGAAAATCAGGCATGCCCTATACTCAAAGGAGTTTGTCCATTCTCTCAAAACTTTTAGGAAATGTCTTTGTTTTTCATGTTATGCAAACAAACAAAATCTTGTAGGGTTTTTGGTTTATATGAGTATGACATTGTGATCATGAGTTTTTTTCCTATTCATGCACTTTTTTGGAATTATGTGAATCGGAGAGGCCCTGAAATGAAATACTAGGCAATTCAAGTTGGCCGGGAAAGTATATTCCCATATCAATGATGTAAACTTAAGGTGCATACAATCACACGTAAATGTGGTAAAATGTTACCTCAAAATCATATGATTGCATATTTTAGGAAATAGAATTCCAAAGCTACAATGACATATACTCTCTCCATTTGGAAAAAAGTGGTGTGGTTTTAGTTCAAATTTGAACTAAAACAACTCCACTTATTTTCGAACGGAGGGAGTATTTGGTTATTGTGGGAGTATATGACTAACATTGGCTACAACCATAGTATTAGTCCCGCTATCATTACATATACCACAAATTTCAAGAACTATACAAAACATACCCAATAAAGCCATAAAGGGTACAATAGAATTAACACATGAACAAAAAATAGATCAACTAAAGACAAAAAGATCATTTCCATAGTTCAAACCAATGATGCATAGTTGTTGTAAATCATAGACTCCTTTGATGTTCATACTCACATAGGTGTTTGGGCTCCCAAATTGTTTTTTCTCATTTGATACCATTATTTCCAGTCAATCGGTAAGTCCTAAATGTCCATTTTGTAGTACAAACACAACAGTTACCTCTACTTTCTAGATTGTGGATTAAAAATATGCACCGTCTAATTTGACCACATAATCAACGACCATCCTTTTTGAAGGGTAAGGAAGCATAAAAAAAATCCTACGAACACCCAAGATCTAATCTAGGAGATGCAAGGCAACGAGAGGGGAGTGTGTCTACATACCCTTGTAGACCGAAAGCGGAAGCGGATATAATGTGGTTGATGTAGTCGTACTCTTCGCGATCCAATCATGATCCAATCCGATCTAGTGTCGAACAGACGACACCTCCGAGATTAGCACACGTTCAGATCGATGGCGTTCTCTCCTTGATCTAGCAAGCAAGGGAGAGGAGGCAGATGAGATCAGAACCAGCACGGCGGTATGGTGGTGGTGGCAGCGGAATTCCGGCAGGGCTTCGTCAAGCACGTACCGGAGAAATGTGGGAGGAGTTGGGAGAGGCAATGGGCAAGGGTGAAGGGTTGGCTGCCCCGATGCGCCTCCCCCCTCTATATATAAGCTAGGGGCAGGGGAGGGTGTCCAAAACCCTCCTAGGGCTGGCCACATGTGAGAAATCCCTTTAAACTTGGAGATAACATCTTATCTCTAGATTCAACCCTTTAAATTTAGAGATAAGACCTTATCTCTAGATTTAAACGACATATGCCTTCGGGAATGGTGTAGCCAGCACATGTGGGTTATAGCCCCACCCCTCGGTCCATGTGGGCCCTTCCTGGGTCATCGGGCCCCATGGTGGAACCCTGGGAACCTTCTAGAACCTTCCCGGTACTCTACCGAAAATTCCCGAACTTTTTCAGACCCTGAATATGACTTCCATATATAAATCTTTACCTCCGGACCATTCTAGAGCTCCTCATGATGTCCTGGATCACATACGAGACTCTGAACTACTTTCATACTTTCCACTATTAATATCTCAACATTACCCTAGCGCTACTGAACATTAAGTGTGCGACCCTACGGGTTCGGGAATCATATAAACATGACCGAGACACCTCTCGGGTCAATAAACAATGGCGGGACCAGGATGCCCATATTGATTCCTACGTATTCCTACGTATTCCACAAAGATCTTTATCGGTTGAACCACGATGTCGAGGATTCAAATAACCCCGTATGCAATTCCCTTTGTCCGGTGATATATTACTTGCCCGAGATTTGATCATCGGTATCTCCATACCTGGTTCAATCTCGTTACCGGCAAGTCTCTTTACTCGTTCCGTAATACAAGATCCCATGACTAAACTCATTAGTCACATGAAGCTTCTTGTGATGTTGTATTACCGAGAGAGCCTAGAGATATCTCTCTGTCACACGAAGCTACAAATCTCAATCTCGATCCATGCAACCCAACTGACACCTTTGGAGATACCTGTAGAGTAATTTATGATCACCCAGTTACGAAGTGACGTTTGATAGCACACAAAGTATTCCCCAGGTATTCAGGAGTGGCATGATCTCATGTCTGAGGAACTGATGCTTGACATGAAGAAAGTTGTAGCAAATAACTAAGCGATACAATCTGTTGCTAAGCTTATAGTTGGGTCTGTCCATCACATCATTCTCCTAATGATGTGATCCCATTATAAAATGACAACTCTTGTCTATGGTTTGTAAACATTAACCATCTTTGATCAACGAGCTAGTCCAGTAGAGGCCTACTAGGGACACGGTGTTGTTTATGTATTCACACATGTATATAAGTTTCCGGCCAATACAATTCTAGCATGAATAATAAACATTTATCATGAACAAGGAAATATGATAGTAACCAATTTATTATTGCCTCTAGGGCATATTTCCAACCCTTTTGTAATTCACTCATTTTTATTAGGTTGTTATTGGAATTAGAATCATTGTCATGGCATGGGCCCAACCCCAAGCTCAAGCTATGGACAGATTAGTGGTCATGTCAATGGAAGCATGCAATACCACAACACAACAATGTCATATAATCAAATAAAGATATTAGATCTTATTTAAGGTGTTAAATACAGAGATAGAAATAGTTAGAAAACTAGAGATAGCTAGGGACAGGTCTAGTTTCTTACAATTCAAGAATATTTCTTGTATGTTAGGACTAGTTTCTTAGGGATCAATTCAAAAGTATTTTCAATAAAATAGACACCATGCATTGATTTATAATTAAGCAACGAGTTGGTCAGAAGACACAAACTAAAGCATGGGAGCCTCTTTGAATCACACCTATGATTAGGCACTCTTTGAATCACGCATATGATCAACCTACGGCTAGACGTGATTAAGCATCATATCCCTGGTCTTTGGATCTTATCAACTTTACATATGACAATCCTCATGTAGGTGAAGTCGTATCAAAGGCATGTGAGCCTATGACACAAATTTTCTTTCACAATAATAGGCAAAGATGGCAAATCAAATCTGGCTACAAGAGAGTACGACATGTGTTGAAATTTAATAAGAGTGCATCCACTCAAGCCAATACATGCAATGCAATGTACTATCTTCACTTCATGCAACAACGCGCAACACAAAAACATGTGTCCATCCAAGCCTCTCAGTTCCACATACTCTAGTGATGTGGAACAGAGATCAAAGAGTAGATACATAACTTGCTAGGCTTGAAAGACATCAAGAATCATTTTATTACTTGAGCACTTCTAGGGATGTCATCACCTAGTCCCATCAGGCTAGGCGTCATATCCATACTCACTACCCGGATTTTCTAGCCTTACATCAAATTGATTTCATAGGACCCCACAATGCTAGTCATGTCCATGGAATCCACACCCATTTTGATCACCAAAGTTTTCCTTGATGTTGCTATCCCTACGACCGATGAGCTGAGTTCCTCGTGGTGTGATCATGGTATTTTCACTACAGTAGGCATCACTGTTGTACCATAATTTAGATGGCCTCATCTTGACATAATAGAGCTGAGAAGGAGATTCATTAGTAACTTTGTTAGATCATTTATTATTGATAATCAAATGTAAGAGAATGCCTGTCATTAACAACAACTTAAAATTCTAGATTTGTTAAGCTGGTAGGCATAAATCTCGAGAGAACACTCTATGAAGTGGCATATGCACAAATATACTCCTAGATCCTTTTGGTGGTTTCAGTATACCCTTAGATCCACTATTGTGCTTTCATCTTCGATATAAGATATTTTCATAATATATAGTCGACCAGGATCCTCAAGCTTCATGCAAAGTGGAGACCTATAACAAATGCATTAAACTACATAGAATTTTTTTTGACAGGTTGAGATATGGAGACTTTGCCTAGTCCTACATTGAAAAACCAACACCTGAGTAATCCATGGAAACCTAAAACCAGGAATAACTCTATAAAAACATAAAACTTGTTGGAAAACAAGGTGAATGTTCATTTTTCAAATTGGATTTGGACTATTCATCCACCACATAATTTGTTTATTTTGCAAACGTCACACATGGCTTGGAAGGAAACAAGCTTATAATGATAACTATTTTTATGCCTGCCCCAAGTTTTTGATAGTTAGTAATTAGACGCAAGCTGCGGACATAAAGTCATTGGTGCTGCCAAGAGATCACATAGGGCCATCTGGCAACCCTGCCCCATCTTAGCTGAAGTCAGCTCGCGTCGGTTCATGACATGTCATAGAGCATATAGGCAGGAATTGGCAGGGAGGCTTTGTTAGGGCCCGATCACCCGCCATCCGCTACCGTGTGTGGTACTCGCGCCATGGACTGGGATGGGAGGGTTCGCATGTTTTGCCCGATTGAAGTGGCTCATATAACATATTCTGAGATGGTATGCATAAATGCAAGTTTATTTCAGTTTTTTTTCTCTTCTCGAAAATTAGGCCCTGTGAGCTGTTACATGAGGGTGAGTAACATATCCCTAGTCTCTGGATCTTTAATAGCTCTAGCACATGACAACCGACATGCGACCTTATCAAATGTGTGTGAGCTTATGACATATGGGAAAAAAGTATGGTTTTACAATAATGGCAGATAGCAACTCACAAGAATAGAGTATTGTATGTGCTAAAAATGAAGAAGTGTACATTCACACTACCCGATAAAATGCAATGTAGTGAAGCATCTCGCGACAACAATGCCCAATATATAAACATATGTCATGTCCAAGCCTCTTTATATTCGAGTTGGATAGTCTAGTGATGATGAATGGAGATCATTCTTATATGAAGATAGTAGAGATCAGGTTGTATTTAAGTGAGTTGTTAGGCTTGAAAGTCAACATGAATTATTTTACGGTTGGGAAATTAATGCGTGCGATTGATTAATTTGGTATTGTTAGTCTAAGCACAACTTTTGGGGCACCATGTCAAAGGGATCCACCTCCATCTCGAGAGCAAAAGGTTTGCCTTCATGTTGGAATCCCCGCCACTGCATGTTGCTTGTAGTGTGATTAGTTGTACTTGCAACAACAATGACACCTCTACCCTAGTTGAGAATATCTCAATTTGGGTTAACATTGTACATCTAGGAACTAATCACAACAAATTTTGTTAGCTCATATGTCCTTGAAAGTGCAACTATCCCTAGGTGGTTTTGGTAATTCATAACAACATATAGCTCATTGAGCTAATGCTATTCCAAGATGATTATTTCAGGAAAGCTCAATGATTGGCATGGCATGGATGTGGAAGTGGAACCCTCAAAATGCTAAGGACAAAGGATTGGCTCAAGCTCAAAAGCTCAAGACTCTTCATTTTATATTTTAGTGATCCAAGATCACATTGAGTCTTTAGGAAAAGCCAATACTATCAAGGAGGGATGAGGTGTTGCTTAATGAGCGTCTTGCTTCATGTGCTTAGTGATATGCTCCAAAACCCTCAACTACTTTCCCATATCCACATATGACCTAAACCCTAAGCCAAACTCGGTCCTACCGATTCTTCCTATCCGGCGCCACCGAGTTTCACTTGTCATAAGCCACTGCCAAACCCTAGCAATTCGGTTCTACCGATAGGGATCCCGGTCTCACCGAGATGGGATTGCAAACTCTCTGTTTCCCTTTCGTAACTTTTCGGTCTCACTGAAAGAGCGAATTGGTCCCACCGAGATTGCAATGTAAATTCAGTGTTTCCCCTTTGTAACTTTTCGGTCTCACCGAAAGAGCAAATCGGTCCCACTGAGTTTGCCTGACCAACTCTCTGGTTAGCTAATTATCAAATTCGGTCTCACCGAGTTTGTGTAATCGGTCTCACCGAGATTACGTTATGCCCAAACCCTAACCATATCGGTCCTACCGAGTTGCATGTCAGTCCCACCGAAAATCTCTAACGGTCACTAGGTTTACATTTTCGGTCCGACCGAGTTTGTTGATTCGGTCCCACCGAGATTGGAAAACTGTGTGTAACGGTTGGATTTTGTGTGGAGGCTATATATACCCCTCCACCTCCTCTTCATTCGAAGAGAGAGTCATCAGAACACATACACCATTTCAACTCATATGTTCTGAGAGAGAACCACCTACTCATGTGTTGAGACCAAGATATTCCATTCCTACCATATGAATCTTGATCTCTAGCCTCTCCAAGTTGCTTTCCACTCAAATTTTCTTTCCACAAAATCCAAATCCTATGAGAGAGAGTTGAGTGTTGGGGAGACTATCATTTGAAGCACAAGAGCAAGGAGTTCATTACCTACACACCATTTGTTACTTCTTGGAGAGTGGTGTCTCCTAGATTGGCCAGGTGTCACTTGGGAGCCTCCGACAAGATTGTGGAGTTGAACCAAGGAGTTTGTAAGGGCAAGGAGATCGCCTACTTCGTGAAGATCTACCGCTAGTGAGGCAAGTCCTGTGTGGGCGATGGCCATGGTGGGATAGACAAGGTTGCTTCTTCGTGGACCCTTTGTGGGTGGTTGCTTCTTCGTGGACCCTTCGTGGGTGGAGCCCTGTGTGGACTCGCGCAACCGTTACCCTTTGTGGGTGGAGCCCTCCGTGGACTCTCGCAACCGTTACCCTTTGTGGGTTGAAGTCTCCATCAACGTGGATGTAGGATAGCACCACCTATCCGAACCACGGGAAAAACATCCGTGTCTCCAATTGCGTTTGAATTCTCCAAACCCTTCCCTTTACATTCTTGTAAGTTGCATGCTTTACTTTCCGCTGCCAATATACTCTTTGCATGCTTGCTTGAATTGTGTGATGATTGCTTGACTTGTCCTAAAATAGCTAAAATCTGCCAAGAACTAAAATTGGGAAAAAGGTTAAGTTTTTATTTGGTCAAGTAGTCTAATCACCCCCCTCTAGACATACTTTCGATCCTACAAGTGGTATCAGAGCTTTGGTCTCCATTTTCTTTGATCTCCATAGCTTTTGGTGGTCATAGCCTTGGTTTCACAACCTAGGAGAGTATGGCGTCTAGCAAGGGAAATTATCACCGTAGAGGTCCCTACTTTGATGGTACTAATTTTGCTAGTTGGAAGCATAAAATGAAAATGTGTATTCTTGGACATAACCCCGCCGTTTGGGCTATTGTGTGTGTTGGTTTGCAAGGTGACTTCTTTGATGGGAGAGAACTGTTGGGGAACGTTGCAGAAAACAAAAAATTTCCTACGGTTTCACCAAGATCCATCTATGAGTTCATCTAGCAACGAGTGATCGAATGCATCTACGTACCTTTGTAGATCGCGAGCGGAAGCGTTCAAAGAACGGGGATGAGGTAGTCGAACACGACGTGATCCAAATCACCGGAGATCCTAGCACCGAACGGACGGCACCTCCGCGTTCAACACACGTACGGTCAACGTAACGTCTCCTTCTTCTTGATCCAGCAAGAGGGAAGGAGAGGTTGAGGAAGATGGCTCCAGCAGCAACACGACGGCGTGGTGGTGATGGAGCTGCAGTACTCCGTCAGGGCTTCGCCAAGCGCTATGGAGGAAGAGGAGGTGTTGGAGAGGGAGAAGGAGGCAACCAAAGGCGTGGATCAAAAGCCCTCCTTCCCCCACTATATATAGGAGGGCCAAGGGGGGGGCGCCGGCCCTAGGAGATCCAATCTCCTAGGGGGCGGCGGCCAAGGGAGGTTTCCCTCCCCCCCAAGGCACCTAGGAGGTGCCTTCCACTAGTGGGACTCTTCCCTTTTGTGAACCCTAGGTGCATGGGCCTCTTGGGGCTTGTGCCCTTGGCCCATGTAGGCCAAGGCGCACCCCCTTCAGCCCATGTGGCCCCCCGGGGCAGGTGGCCCCACCCGGTGGACCCCCGGGACCCTTCCGGTGGTCCCGGTATAATACCGATGACCCCGAAACTTGTCCCGATGGCCGAAACAGGACTTCCCATATATAAATCTTTACCTCCGGACCATTCCGGAACTCCTCGTGACGTCCGGGATCTCATCCGGGACTCCGAACAACATTCGGGTTACTGCATATACATATCCCTACAACCCTAGCGTCACCGAACCTTAAGTGTGTAGACCCTACGGGTTCGGGAGACATGTATACATGACCGAGACGACTCTCTGGTCAATAACCAACAGCGGGATCTGGATACCCATGTTGGCTCCCACATGCTCCTCGATGATCTCATCGAATGAACCACGATGTCGAGGATTCAAGCAACCCCGTATACAATTCCCTTTGTCAATCGGTATGTTACTTGCCCGAGATTCGATCGTCGGTATCCCAATACCTCGTTCAATCCTGTTACTGGCAAGTCACTTTACTCGTACCGTAATGCATGATCCCGTGACCAGACACTTGGTCAATTTGAGCTCATTATGATGATGCATTACCGAGTGGGCCCAGTGATACCTCTCCGTCATACGGAGTGACAAATCCCAGTCTTGATCCGTGTCAACCCAACAGACACTTTCGGAGATACCCGTATTATACCTTTATAGTCACCCAGTTACGTTGTGACGTTTGGTATACCCAAAGCACTCCTACGGTATCCGGGAGTTACACGATCTCATGGTCTAAGGAAAGGATACTTGACATTGGAAAACTATAGCAAACGAACTATACGATCTTTAAGCTATGTTTAGGATTGGGTCTTGTCCATCACATCATTCTCCTAATGATGTGATCTCGTTATCAATGACATCCAATGTCCATAGTTAGGAAACCATGACTATCTGTTGATCAACGAGCTAGTCAACTAGAGGCTTACTAGGGACATGTTGGTGTCTGTTATTCACACATGTATTACGATTTCCGGATAATACAATTATAGCATGAATAAAGACAATTATCATGAACAAGGAAATATAATAATAATGCTTTTATTATTGCCTCTAGGGCATATTTCCAACAGTCTCCCACTTGCACTAGAGTCAATAATCTAGTTACATTGTGATGAATCGAACACCCATAGAATTCTGGTGTTGATCATGTTTTTCCCTAGGGAGAGGTTTAGTCAACGGATCTGCTACATTCAGGTCCGTATGCACTTTACAAATATCTATGTCTCCATCTTGAACATTTTCACGAATGGAGTTGAAGTGACGCTTGATGTGCCTTGTCTTCTTGTGAAACCTGGGCTCCTTGGCAAGTGCAATAGCTCCAGTGTTGTCATAGAAGAGTTTGATTGGGCCCGACGCATTGGGTATGACTCCTAGGTCGGTGATGAACTCCTTCACCCATATTGCTTCATGTGCTGCTTCCGAGGCTGCCATGTACTCCGCTTCACATGTAGATCCCGCCACGACGCTCTGCTTGCAACTGCACCAGCTTACTGCCCCACCATTCAAAATATACACGTATCCGGTCTGTGACTTAGAGTCATTCAGATCTGTGTCGAAGCTAGCGTCGACGTAACCCTTTACGACGAGCTCTTCGTCACCTCCATAAACAAGAAACATTTCCTTAGTCCTTTTCAGGTACTTCAGGATATTCTTGACCGCTGTCCAGTGTTCCTTGCCGGGATTACTTTGGTACCTTCCTACCAAACTTACGGCAAGGTTTACACCAGGTCTGGTACACAGAATGGCATACATAATAGAACCTATGGCTGAGGCATAGGGGATGACACTCATCTCTTCTATATCTTCTGCCGTGGTCGGACATTGAGCTGAGCTCAATTTCATACCTTGTAACACAGGCAAGAACCCCTTCTTAGATTGATCCATATTGAACTTCTTCAATATCTTATCAAGGTATGTGCTTTGTGAAAGACCTATGAGGCGTCTTGATCTATCTCTATAGATCTTGATGCCTAATATATAAGCAGCTTCACCAAGGTCCTTCATTGAAAAACTCTTATTCAAGTAGGCCTTGATGCTGTCCAAGAGTTCTATATCATTTCCCATCAAAAGTATGTCATCTACATATAGTATGAGAAATGCTACAGAGCTCCCACTCACTTTCTTGTAAACGCAGGCTTCTCCATAAGTCTACGTAAACCCAAACGCTTTGATCATCTCATCAAAGCGAATGTTCCAACTCCGAAATGCTTGCACCAGCCCATAAATCGAGCGTTGGAGCTTGCACACCTTGTTAGCATTCTTAGGATTGAAAAAACCTTCCGGCTGCATCATATACAATTCTTCCTTAAGGAAACCATTAAGGAATGCCGTTTTGACGTCCATTTGCCATATTTCATAATCGTAGAATGCGGCAATTGCTAACATGATTCGGACGGACTTTAGCTTCGCTATCGGTGAGAAAGTCTCATCGTAGTCAACCCCTTGAACTTGTCGATAACCCTTAGCGACAAGCCTAGCTTTATAGATGGTCACATTACCATCTGCGTCTGTCTTCTTCTTAAAGATCCATTTATTTTCTATGGCTCTCCGTTCAACGGGCAAGTCAGTCAAAGTCCATACTTCTTTTTCATACATGGATCCTATCTTGGATTTCATGGCTTCTAGCCATTTGTCGGAATCCGGGCCCGCCATCGCTTCTTCATAGTTCGAAGGTTCATCGTTGTCTAACAACATGATCTCCAAGACAGGGTTGCCGTACCACTCTGGTGCGGAACGTGTTCTTGTGGACCTTCGAATTTCAGTAGGAGCTTGATCAGAAGTATCTTGATCATTATCATTAACTTCCTCTCTAGTCGGTGCAGGCACCTCAGGAACATTTTCTTGAGTTGCGCCATTTTCCGGTTCAAGAGGTAATACTTCATCAAGTTCTACTTTCCTCCCACTTACTTCTTTCGAGAGAAACTCTTTCTCTAGAAAGGACCCATTCTTGGCAACAAAGATCTTGCCTTCGGATCTGAGGTAGAAGGTATACCCAATAGTTTCTTTAGGGTATCCTATGAAGACGCATTTTTCCGATTTGGGTTCGAGCTTTTCAGGTTGAAGTTTCTTGACATAAGCATCGCATCCCCAAACTTTTAGAAACGACAACTTAGGTTTCTTACCAAACCATAATTCAAACGGTGTCGTCTCAACGGATTTCGACGGAGCCCTATTTAAAGTGAATGCGGCAGTCTCTAAAGCATAGCCCCAAAAAGATAGCGGTAAATCGGTAAGAGACATCATAGATCGCACCATATCTAATAGAGTGCGATTACGACGTTCGGACACACCATTACGCTGAGGTGTTCCAGGCGGCGTGAGTTGTGAAACTATTCCACGTTTTCTTAAGTGTGTGCCAAATTCGTGACTCAAGTATTCTCCTCCACGATCTGATCGTAGAAACTTGATTTTCCTGTCACGTTGATTCTCAACTTCACTCTGAAATTCCTTGAACTTTTCAAAGGTTTCAGACTTGTGTTTCATTAAGTAGACATACCCATATCTACTCAAGTCATCAGTGAGGGTGAGAACATAACGATAGCCATCGCGAGCCTCAACACTCATTGGACCGCACACATCAGTATGTATGATTTCCAATAAGTTGGTTGCTCGCTCCATTGTTCCTGAGAACGGAGTCTTGGCCATTTTACCCATGAGGCATGGTTCGCACGTGTCAAATGATTCATAATCAAGAGACTCTAAAAGTCCATCTGCATGGAGCTTCTTCATGCGTTTGACACCTATGTGACCAAGGCGGCAGTGCCACAAGTATGTGGGACTATCATTATCGACCTTACATCTTTTGGTACTCACACTATGAATATGTGTAGCATTACGCTCGAGATTCATTAAGAATAAACCATTCACCATAGGAGCATGACCACAAAACATATCTCTCATATAAATGGAACAACCATTATTCTCGGATTTAAATGAGTAGCCATCTCGAATTAAACGAGATCCCGATACAATGTTCATGCTCAAAGCTGGCACTAAATAACAATTATTGAGGTTTAAAACTAATCCCGTAGGTAAATGTAGAGGCAGCGTGCCGACGGCGATCACATCGACCTTGGAACCATTCCCGACGCGCATCGTCACCTCGTCCTTCGCCAGTCTCCGCTTATTCCGCAGCTCCTGCTTTGAGTTACAAATGTGAGCAACTGCACCGGTATCAAATACCCAAGAGCTACTACGAGTACTGGTAAGGTACACATCAATTACATGTATATCACATATACCTTTTGTTTTGCCGGCCTTCTTGTCCGCTAAGTATTTGGGGCAGTTCCGCTTCCAGTGACCACTTCCCTTGCAATAAAAGCACTCAGTCTCGGGCTTGGGTCCATTCTTTGGCTTCTTCCCGGCAGCTTTCTTGCCAGGCGCGGCAACTTCCTTGCCGTCCTTCTTTGAGTTCTTTTTACCCTTGCCCTTCTTGAACTTAGTGGTTTTATTCACCATCAACACTTGATGTTCCTTCTTGACTTCTACCTCTGCTGATTTCAGCATAGCAAATACTTCAGGAATGGTCTTTTCCATCCCCTGCATATTGAAGTTCATCACAAAGCTCTTGTAGCTCGGTGGAAGCGACTGGAGGATTCTGTCAATGACCGCGTCATCCGGGAGATTAACTCCCAGCTTAGTCAAGCGGTTATGTAACCCAGACATAGTGAGTATGTGCTCACTGACAGAACTATTTTCCTCCATCTTACAGCTGAAGAACTTGTCGGAGACCTCATATCTCTCGATTCGGGCATGAGCTTGAAAAACCATTTTCAGCTCTTCGAACATCTCATATGCTCCATGTCTCTCAAAACGCTTTTGGAGCCCCGGCTCTAAGCTGTAAAGCATGCCGCACTGAACGAGGGAGTAGTCATCAGCACGTGTCTGCCAAGCGTTCATAACGTCTTGGTTCTGTGAGACGGGTGGATCACCTAGCGGTGCTTGTAGGACATAATCTTTCTTGGCAGCTATGAGGATGATCCTCAGGTTCCGGACCCAGTCCGTATAGTTGCTGCCATCGTCTTTCAGCTTGGTTTTCTCTAGGAACGCGTTGAAGTTGAGGACTACGTTGGCCATTTGATCTACAAGACATATTGTAAAGATTTTAGACTAAGTTCATGATAATTAAGTTCATCTAATCAAATTATTCAATGAACTCCCACTTAGATAGACATCCCTCTTCTAGTCATCTAAGTATAACATGATCCGAGTCAATTAGGCCGTGTCCGATCATCACGTGAGACGGACTAGTCAACGTCGGTGAACATCTTCATGTTGATCGTATCTTCTATACGACTCATGCTCGACCTTTCGGTCTTCTGTGTTCCGAGGCCATGTCTATACACATGCTAGGCTCGTCAAGTCAACCTAAGTGTTTGCATGTGTAAATCTGTCTTACACCCGTTGTATGTGAACATTAGAATCTATCACACCCGATCATCACGTGGTGCTTCGAAACAACGAACTGTTGCAATGGTGCACAGTTAGGGGGAACACTTTCTTGAAATTATTATGAGGGGTCATCTTATTTACTACCGTCGTTCTAAGCAAACAAGATGAAAAACATGATAAACATCACATGCAATCAAATAATAATAGTGACATGATATGGCCAATATCACATAGCTCCTTTGATCTCCATCTTGGGGCTCCATGATCATCTTGTCACCGGCATGACACCATGATCTCCATCATCATGATCTCCATCATTGTGTCTCCATGAAGTTGCTCGCCAACTATTACTTCTACTACTATGGCTAACGTGTTTAGCAATAAAGTAAAGTAATTTACATGGCGTTTCTCAATGACACGCAGGTCATACAAAAAATAAAGACAACTCCTATGGCTCCTGCCGGTTGTCATACTCATCGACATGCAAGTCGTGATTCCTATTACAATAGCATGAACATCTCATACATCACATATAGATCATTCATCATTCATCACAACTTTGGCCATATCATATCACAAAGCACTTGCTGCAAAAACAAGTTAGACGTCCTCTAATTGTTGTTGCAAGTTTTACGTGGCTGAAGTAGGGTTCTAGCAAGAACGTTTTCTTACCTACGTGAAAGCCACAACGTGATTTGTTAACTTCTATTTACCCGTCATAAGGACCCTTTTCATCGAATCCGCTCCAACTAAAGTAGGAGAGACAGACACCCGCCAGCCACCTTATGCAACTTGCGCATGTTAGTCGGTGGAACCGGTCTCACGTAAGCGTACGTGTAAGGTTGGTCCGGGCCGCTTCATCCCACAATACCGTTGAAGCAAGATAAGACTAGTAGCGGCAAGAAAGTTGACAACATCAACGCCCACAACAAATTGTGTTCTACTTGCGCAAGAAGAACTACGCATAGACCTAGCTCATGATGCCACTGTTGGGGAACGTTGCAGAAAACAAAAAATTTCCTACGGTTTCACCAAGATCCATCTATGAGTTCATATAGCAACGAGTGATCGGATGCATCTACGTACCTTTGTAGATCGTGAGCGGAAGCGTTCAAAGAACGGGGATGAGGTAGTCGAACACGACGTGATCCAAACCACCGGAGATCCTAGCACCGAACGGATGGCACCTCCGCGTTCAACACACGCACGGTCAGCGTAACGTCTCCTTCTTCTTGATCCAGCAAGAGGGAAGGAGAGGTTGAGGAAGATGGCTCCAGCAGCAGCACGACGGCGTGGTGGTGATGGAGCTGCAGTACTCCGTCAGGGCTTCGCCAAGCGCTATGGAGGAAGAGGAGGTGTTGGAGAGGGAGAAGGAGGCAACCAAAGGCGTGGATCAAAAGCCCTCCTTCCCCCACTATATATAGGAGGGCCAAGGGGGGGGGGGCGCCGGCCCTAGGAGATCCAATCTCCTAGGGGGCGGCGGCCAAGGGAGGTTTCCCTCCCCCCCAAGGCACCTAGGAGGTGCCTTCCACTAGTGGGACTCTTCCCTTTTGTGAACCCTAGGCGCATGGGCCTCTTGGGGCTTGTGCCCTTGGCCCATGTAGGCCAAGGCGCACCCCCTTCAGCCCATGTGGCCCCCCGGGGCAGGTGGCCCCACCCGGTGGACCCCCGGGACCCTTCCGGTGGTCCCGGTATAATACCGATGACCCCGAAACTTGTCCCGATGGCCGAAACAGGACTTCCCATATATAAATCTTTACCTCCGGACCATTCCGGAACTCCTCGTGATGTCCGGGATCTCATCCGGGACTCCGAACAACATTCGGGTTACTGCATATACATATCCCTACAACCCTAGCGTCACCGAACCTTAAGTGTGTAGACCCTACGGGTTCGGGAGACATGTAGACATGACCGAGACGACTCTCCGGTCAATAACCAACAGCGGGATCTGGATACCCATGTTGGCTCCCACATGCTCCTCGATGATCTCATCAGATGAACCACGATGTCGAGGATTCAAGCAACCCCGTATACAATTCCCTTTGTCAATCGGTATGTTACTTGCCCGAGATTCGATCGTCGGTATCCCAATACCTCGTTCAATCTTGTTACCGGCAAGTCACTTTACTCGTACCGTAATGCATGATCCCGTGACCAGACACTTGGTCAATTTGAGCTCATTATGATGATGCATTACCGAGTGGGCCCAGTGATACCTCTCCGTCATACGGAGTGACAAATCCCAGTCTTGATCCGTGTCAACCCAACAGACACTTTCGGAGATACCCGTAGTATACCTTTATAGTCACCCAGTTACGTTGTGACGTTTGGTATACCCAAAGCACTCCTACGGTATCCGGGAGTTACACGATCTCATGGTCTAAGGAAAGGATACTTGACATTGGAAAACTATAGCAAACGAACTATACGATCTTTAAGCTATGTTTAGGATTGGGTCTTGTCCATCACATCATTCTCCTAATGATGTGATCTCGTTATCAATGACATCCAATGTCCATAGTCAGGAAACCATGACTATCTGTTGATCAACGAGCTAGTCAACTAGAGGCTTACTAGGGACATGTTGGTGTCTGTTATTCACACATGTATTACGATTTCCGGATAATACAATTATAGCATGAATAAAGACAATTATCATGAACAAGGAAATATAATAATAATGCTTTTATTATTGCCTCTAGGGCATATTTCCAACAAGAACCAAACCGTGAAGCTACCGCGGATGAGTTGAAGATGTTGCAATACAATGCTCAAGCTTGTGATATTCTCTTCAACGGATTGTGCCCCGAAGAATTCAACAAAATCAGCCGTCTTGAGAATGCGAAGGAAATTTGGGACACTTTGATTGATATGCACGAAGGTACCGACTCCGTCAAGGAATCCAAGTTGGATGTGCTTCAAAGCCAACTTGACAAGTTCAAGATGAAGGATGGTGAAGGTGTCGCTGAAATGTACTCTAGGCTTGCTCTCATCACAAATGAGATTGCCGGCTTAGGAAGTGAAGAGATGACCGATAGATTCATCATCAAGAAGATTCTAAGAGCCTTGGATGGAAAATATGATACCGTGTGCACATTGATCCAAATGATGCCCAATTACAAAGATCTCAAGCCAACGGAGCTGATTGGAAGAATTGTTGCTCATGAGATGTCACTTAAGGATAAAGAGGAACTTCACAGCAAATCAAGTGGTGCCTATAAAGCCTCATGTGAAGCCCCTACATCATCAAGTGAGAAACAAGACTTCAATGAAGAATTGAGCTTAATGGTGAAGAACTTCAACAAGTTCTACAAGAGTAGAAGCAAAGATAGAAGCTTCAAGTCAAGGTCCTACAATGACAAAAGATCTTCTAGTCGAGAGCGAAACTACTACAGTTGTGGAAGACCCGGACACTATTCCAATGAGTGTACGGCTCCCTACAAGAGAAGAGAAGATTCTCCAAAAAAAGGAAGCAAAGAATCACCACCAAGAGAGAGAAGGAGTAGAGATGATCGTTATGAACGAAGATACTCACGGAGAAGCAAGGATTCGGAAAGGAAGGAAAAATCATCAAGGAGCTACACAAGACGAAGACATCAAGCTCATGTTGGTGAATGGGTATCCGGCTCCGACTCCGACAGCCACTCCGAGAGAAGTTATCACTTCGACTCCGAAGATACTCAAGATGAAGGTGTTGCCGGTCTAGCACTTGTGTCAACCAACTCCTACGACATATTTGACTCACCAAATGAAGGAATTGGAAGATGCTTCATGGCCAAAGGTCCTAAGGTAACACACCCCGAGTATGTTGATTTCAATAGTGATGAAGATGACTTGTTAGGTGATGATTTACTTGTTGACAACTCTAGTGATGAATACTATGATGAAATGTCAATTAATCATGCTAATCAAGATAAAACGAATGACAATGATAAGGAAAAGATTGAGGCTCTAACTAAAGAACTAAACACTCTTAAGTTAGCTCATGAAACTATCTTCGAAGATCATCGAGAACTTTTAAGAGCTCATGAGAAATTATGCTTTGAAAAGCTCAACCTTGAGCAAGAGCATGAGTTCTTAAAAGCAATCAATGATGATCTCCGCAAGAAAAGTTCTTCTTACATTGCCAAGCGTTTACTCTTATCCAATTACATGCCTCAAGTCAAGTCTAGTAACAAGAACAAGAAAGATTCTTCCTCTAGCAGTAACAATGATCATGCTAAATTCAATATTGTTGCTTCTAGTAGTTCTCTTGATTCCACTAATGACTCTCTTAGCCAAGTTACACTTGAGCAAGAAAATAGCTTATTGAAGGGAATTATAGAGAAAGGAGTGTACAAAAGCCTTGACGGGAGCAAGCAATTCGAGGAAATTGTGCGCAAGCAAGGAATGCACCGGAAGAATCAAGGCGTTGGTTTTGAACGAAAGTTCAATGCCAATGGAGTTGAGTGGGAAGAAGATCAATACCCCAAGACAAAGTTTGTTCCTCAACAAGAGAAGTATGATACTTCTTTCAAGGGGACACAAGCTCAAGATGATCTTCCACCACAAGACTACAAGCAAAAAGGCAAGGACAAGCTTCAAGAGGAAATTGACGCATTTGAAGAAGCTCCTAAGACCTTAGTCAAGTGGATTCCCAAGACTACTTCAAGTTCCACTTCATCAAGTACGACTACAACTCCAAGGATTCCCATCAAGATGGTTTGGATCCAAAAGAAGAAGAACTAGGGAGTTCTTGAGGGTGACTCCGCCAACATACTTCACTCTTATCATTTTGGCAAGAACAAGTGCAATCAACTTCCACATCTTGCACTAGTTCAAGGAGTCACAAACCCTCTTGTTGGTAAGACAAGGGACAAGGTAACCTAAAAGTTTTCATGGACATCATCTTGTGTGTGCATCACTCTATGTCTATGGATATCCTTGTTTGTTCCTTGTGGGACTAACCCATGTAGGTATTGAAAGTGCAAATCACTCAAATGGATAGCTCCAAGTGATCTACATCAACATTGAGCATCCACATCTTCAACATCTACATGAAGTCATCATCGACGAAACCCAAGGTTAGTTCATCCCTCCAAGGGGGGATATCACATCTAGGGGGAGCTTTACTCTAAGACTTGAGCTAAAGCAACTCTAAAGATGTGAACACAACAATGCTTTATGTAAAAGTGGTAACCCCACTTGAGCTTAAACGATGAGTATGACCTATGATCAAGTGTTCTCACTTGACTCCTAAGTCAATATACTCATATATAGATGACCTTGTCTTCGCAAATTGCTTGATAGATGCTAGAATTGGTTGTGCATGCCTTGCCACATATTTCATTTGCCATCTTATTGTGTGAGCATGCTGGTTGCATATTTTACTCATTCGAGGATATCCACTTGTTGTTTTGATTGTTTGGGTTTATTTCCTTTGCCAAGTGGATGGACAAGAATGCCTAAGAACCTCCTCTAGCTATCTATGCTTTTCTCGTCTCAAACTCTATTCATGCTGCATCACAAAATTTGATCAAGTCAGATTCGAACCACTCTGTGTGAGGAGCGCTCGGAGTCCCCGATTCGTCATAGGCTTAAACTTCCAAAACCTCTTTATGATTCTCGGTCTGACCGATACCCCATTTTCGGTCCTACCGAGATCATTAAGTTGATCTAGGTTTTCGATCTCAGTGCAACCGATTTGAACATTTCGGTCACACCGAGTTTCAGTAACTGCATGCAGTTATGAATCTCGGTGCCACTGAGTTGTTCCACTCGGTCACACCGACAGGGTCGGGCTATATATAGTCACGGGCAAAATTTGGAAATTTCTCCGAACCCCTTCGCCCGCGCGATAGCCTGCTCTGCCAACGTGGTCTCCGGATCGTCTTCTCGCCGCCAGCCGCCTCCAGTCGCTGGTCTCCGTTGCCGTCAACGGGAATTCTGCCCCTCCGTTGCCGCTGTAGCGAGTCTCCGCCGAGCTAGGGTATGGACTCGATCTTTGTGCTATTCTCCAATCCAATTCTCAGCACATTGTGATCATCATGATTCTTGCCACGATTGAAACACTCCTATCCAGTCAATACGCCCGTAGATTAGCTTTGATTCGAAAATTTTAGGGTTAGGTTTCTGCCGAAACCATCTCGGACCCACCGAGTTGAAAAACTCGGTCCCACCGATTTGGCTTATGCCATTGCACAAGTGAGACTCGGTCTGACCGAGAATTACTTATCGGTGTGACCGATTTTGGAACTCTGTGAAACCCTAGCAGTCTCGGTGCCACCGAACTGTGACTCGGTCCAACCGAGTTCACTAGTTTAGGTTCCAAAACTGCTTCGGTATCACCGAGTTTAAAAATCGGTAGATCCGAGATGATTTCAGTGGGAAACTAAAACTAAGTTTTTGGATCATTCTTGTGCAAAAATCTCTTCATTTTGTGATGCTCATCTATTCTAACTCATCTATAAACTATTCACAGAGTCAGCAGTAAGAGCTTGCAGCATGTCTGATCAGAGTGACAGCCAGAAGTTGTCAGAGCAGCAAGTGCAGATGAGTGAGGGCACTAGTCCCTCCAGCTCTTCAGATGATGGCAGCAGAAGTACCCCAAGCAATCTGCCAAAAGCTGCCACCAGACAGAGGAAGAAGAGAACTTCAGACTCCGAAGATGAAGATTATGTGGCAGAGGAAGAGGCCACATCAAAGAGAGTTGAGCCAGCTCAAGGCACAAAGCCAGGTCTAAAGATCAAAAGGCCAGCAGGCAGGCAGCCTATGTCAAAGGCTAGAGCCTCAACTGAGAAGCCCACTCCCAAAGAGCCAGTTGCTGCAGAAGGCAAGAAGAGGAAGGAAAGGGTCAAGAAGACCGTAGCCAGAGTGCTAGGAAAGGCTTCCATCATGGAAGAGGAAGAGGAAGAAGAGGTAGCTGCACCAGCACCTAAGGCACCCAAGCTGATGGGTGATGCCATAAGATCAGGGGCTACTGCATCTAAGCTCAAAGCTGCCTCCAAGCCAAAACCAAAGAGGAATACAAGGAGCATTCCTGCAGCTGAGAAGAACAAGGCCCCAGTGCCTGAGACTGTTGCTGAAGAAGAGGATGAAGAGCAAGTTCTTAGAAAGCTCAAGCCCAAGATCCCAGACCACAACGATGCTCATCCTGTGGCTGAGGACATGAAGCTCAGGAGAGATTCAGGGCTGAGGAAGTGGAGAGAAGCAGACCTGTATGCTTCAAGGAGAAGGACTGCTGTGGATTACAGATTTCACACCAAGGAGCAGCAAGATTTCTATGAGACAGTACTGCTTGACAAGAAGCCCATTGTTTGTGACATGAGATGGGTCGACTGGACTTACATGAAGGAAAATGAGGAACACTACCCTGGAGTGTATGACAGCTTTAGTGCGTGTGGAGTTGCAGACTTTGTTGGGCAGAAGCTCACAAAGTGGAACGAGGAGCTTATCATGCAATTCTACTCCACAGCACACTTCTACCGAGATGGAAGGATCACATGGATGTCTGAAGGTACGAGGTACCAATCAACTGTTGAGGAATGGGCAAAGTTGATCAATGCCCCAGAGGAGCAAGCAAATGACTTGGACATTTATGCCAAGAAGAAGATGGACCACAACTCAATGTCCAACATGTACAAGGAAATTCCAAATGAAACTCTTGACACTTTCAAATTTGGCTCAGTGCACTATCTTCTGTCAGGGCTGCCAACAATCAATTGGATATTGAGGCACACTCTCTTGCCCAAGTCTGGAGATCACAAGATGATCAGAGGCCATGCAATCAACTTGCTTCACGTCTTTGATGTGCCACAGAAGTTCAAGGTCATGAGCCTCATAGTAGAGACTATCAAGAGGACTGCAGCAGATCAGAAGAGGAGCTGTGGATATGCACCTCAAATTCAGGAGCTCATCAACTCTAAGATGGGCACGGGCATATATTTATTGGACAAGGAACACCTGCCCATCCGTCCAGATTTTGAGGACAATCAAGTTGTCATGACTGAGAATGAGCCATCGTCTGCCCAAGCACAAGCAAAGAAGGAGAAGGCAAGGAAGGAGAAAGCTGCCAAGATGCCAACTCAAGAGGAGGCATCTGAGTATTTCTTGAAAACTAAACAAGAGCAGCTTGGTTACCTGATTGCATCCACCCTGCGGATTGAGAAGGGACTAGCCACCCTAACTCAAAACCAGGCAAGCCTAGAGAGAATCATGGAACAAAAGTTCTATGACTTGGATGTCAAGATGACAGAGATTCAGACTGCAGTGGAGCAGCTCCAGGATGACATGCAGGAGAGGAGAGGCAGGACTACCACTCATGCCTTTGCCAGAGTTCCACGAGGTCCGAGGTCGTCTGCCGTGCCAGTTGCTGACACAAGAGCCACCACCTCAGCACCAGCTACAGCTTCAGTTCCACCAGCTCCAGCATCTACTTCAGCTCCAACTCCAGCGTCTACTTCGGCATCTACAGAAGCCTTCGTCCTTGGAGTGATCCGGACTCCAGCACCACCAGAAGATCAAGCTTGAGCGTCGATCTAGCACTATGCATTTTCTAGGAACTTTTTGGTAACTTGTTGCCAAAGGGGGAGAAGATGTATAGATCATAGGCTTCGAGAGAGAGAGAGTGTTGTTTTTTGAACTTGTTTGGTGGTTTATTTGGTGGTTTTTCGAACTTGTTTGCTTTTGAGTGCTTGAGATACTATGTCATTGCTTGTGAGACATTGATGATCATGTGTTTGATCATAAGCTACACTTAATGCTTGCTTAATGCTATTATCTTATCTATCTTATGTGATCATTCACTATTCTTGGTGATGAGTGCATGTATTTCATTCTTATCATTTTAAACGCTCCACCAAGATGTATGTGACATGGAAGAGTAACCCATGACTCTAACTCCTTGTGCATTTGCAGTCCAAAGCAAATTTTAAATATGCACAAACTTAGGGGGAGCTCTTACTTATCACATACTTCTCAAAGCGATGATATATTTCATGCTTATTATCATTTGTCGAAGCTTTGATCTATATGTTGTCATCAATTACCAAAAAGGGGGAGATTGAAAGTGCAACTATCCCTAGGTGGTTTTGGTAATTCATAACAACATATAGCTCATTGAGCTAATGCTATTCCAAGATGATTATTTCAGGAAAGCTCAATGATTGGCATGGCATGGATGTGGAAGTGGAACCCTCAAAATGCTAAGGACAAAGGATTGGCTCAAGCTCAAAAGCTCAAGACTCTTCATTTTATATTTTAGTGATCCAAGATCACATTGAGTCTTTAGGAAAAGCCAATACTATCAAGGAGGGATGAGGTGTTGCTTAATGAGCGTCTTGCTTCATGTGCTTAGTGATATGCTCCAAAACCCTCAACTACTTTCCCATATCCACATATGACCTAAACCCTAAGCCAAACTCGGTCCTACCGATTCTTCCTATCCGGCGCCACCGAGTTTCACTTGTCATAAGCCACTGCCAAACCCTAGCAATTCGGTTCTACCGATAGGGATCTCGGTCTCACCGAGATGGGATTGCAAACTCTCTGTTTCCCTTTCGTAACTTTTCGGTCTCACCGAAAGAGCGAATCGGTCCCACCGAGATTGCAATGTAAATTCAGTGTTTCCCCTTTGTAACTTTTCGGTCTCACCGAAAGAGCAAATCGGTCCCACCGAGTTTGCCTGACCAACTCTCTGGTTAGCTAATTATCAAATTCGGTCTCACCGAGTTTGTGTAATCGGTCTCACCGAGATTACGTTATGCCCAAACCCTAACCATATCGGTCCTACCGAGTTGCATGTCAGTCCCACCGAAAATCTCTAATGGTCACTAGGTTTACATTTTCGGTCCGACCGAGTTTGTTGATTCGGTCCCACCGAGATTGGAAAACTGTGTGTAACGGTTGGATTTTGTGTGGAGGCTATATATACCCCTCCACCTCCTATTCATTCGAAGAGAGAGTCATCAGAACACATACACCATTCCAACTCATATGTTCTGAGAGAGAACCACCTACTCATGTGTTGAGACCAAGATATTCCATTCCTACCATATGAATCTTGATCTCTAGCCTCTCCAAGTTGCTTTCCACTCAAATTTTCTTTCCACAAAATCCAAATCCTATGAGAGAGAGTTGAGTGTTGGGGAGACTATCATTTGAAGCACAAGAGCAAGGAGTTCATTACCTACACACCATTTGTTACTTCTTGGAGAGTGGTGTCTCCTAGATTGGCCAGGTGTCACTTGGGAGCCTCCGACAAGATTGTGGAGTTGAACCAAGGAGTTTGTAAGGGCAAGGAGATCGCCTCGTGAAGATCTACCGCTAGTGAGGCAAGTCCTGTGTGGGCGATGGCCATGGTGGGATAGACAAGGTTGCTTCTTCATGGACCCTTTGTGGGTGGTTGCTTCTTCGTGGACCCTTCGTGGGTGGAGCCCTGTGTGGACTCGCGCAACCGTTACCCTTTGTGGGTGGAGCCCTCCGTGGACTCTCGCAACCGTTACCCTTTGTGGGTTGAAGTCTCCATCAACGTGGATGTAGGATAGCACCACCTATCCGAACCACGGGAAAAACATCCGTGTCTCCAATTGCGTTTGAATTCTCCAAACCCTTCCCTTTACATTCTTGCAAGTTGCATGCTTTACTTTTCGCTGCCAATATACTCTTTGCATGCTTGCTTGAATTGTGTGATGATTGCTTGACTTGTCCTAAAATAGCTAAAATCTGCCAAGAACTAAAATTGGGAAAAGGTTAAGTTTTTATTTGGTCAAGTAGTCTAATCATCCCCCTCTAGACATACTTTCGATCCTACAGTCCTGACCATCAACTGTAATAAGAGAGCCTCTATACTCAACTGCAACTTCAAGTTTCATCTAATTTATGTCAAATACGTACAAAAGTAAATCTCAAAAGAGCATCATATGGAGTCACATACGCTTGACATATCCTTGCATATATTCTTATGCTTCCACCTTTCGTGTTGGAGATTCCACTAAAAGTTGTTGCTAACCGGCCGATTCTGAACATTCAGATAGAAAACTGGAACCTAGAACAGAAAAATTATATATAGTACTGATACTTTTCCTAGAACCAACAACTTGATTAATGCATAGTAAACTTAAACCAGAATTAATTCCAATTGGAACACAAAAACTTGCTAAAAAATAATCGAAGCTAATGCTCAGTTCAAACTAGATATTGGACTAGGCATAAAACCACATGATTATTGCGGTCTCCTTTTTTTGCGGAGACGATTATTGCAGTCTACTGATTACCTGGAAGCAAACAAGCTTGTGTATGATGAGCTTATCATGCAGTGATAAATACATTTTGGACACCGCAAGACTTACAAATTATATCCAAACAAGCCTGGGCAAGCCAAATAATTGGCTCCCATCCAAACAGATGTACAACAAGCATTCAACGTCATTTTTTATCTAGGCAGACGTTGTCTCAAATCCAAACAAGCCCTAAGTGTTTGGTTATCAAATTGGCTTGCTAACCTCTAAAAAAGTTTCCAGCTTTTGGTAAGTTTTCACATTACCAAATGTCGGTATGCGAAAACATTAGATAGGCATTTTTTGCTAACAAACCAAGTATACACTTTATTTCATAGGAGTTTGTCCATTCGTGGAAAGGACATTTTAGTAAAAGCCTGGTTTTCATGTTATGCAAACAAACAAAATCTTGTAGGATTTTACGGTGTATGACATCGTGATCCCAAGTTTTTTCTATTCATGCATTTTCAAAATCTTGCAAATCAGAGAGGCCCGAAATTGACAATCATATTGGTTGGAAAATAAGTTTTCCATATCAATGATGTAAAGTTAAGGTGCATACAATCATACAAAAAAATGGTAAAATGTTACCTCAAAACCATATGATGACATGTTTTTTTGGAAATGGAATCCGAAAGCTATATTTGGTTGCAGTGGGAGTATATCAGTAACATGGCATGCAACTACATTACTAGGACCCCCTCTAGTTACCTAGATGATAAATAACTCACATGTAACCCGAAAGTGCTCTTCTGATCCCGAGCTCACATGCACCTGGATGAATAGTAAAATCCAAAAAATAAGTTAAAAAATTCAAAAGGTTTTGACCTTTTTGGCAAAAAAATGATGGGTCACCTGTTGCAAAATTTGGTGATGGAATGACAATCGTGGAGGTATGAGGGAAAATTGGTGCTCCAAAATGCTTCAAAAATAGTCTTTTTGGAGCATCCTTTTTTTGCCTAGACCTTCACGAATGTCGTTCCATTACGGAATTTTGCACAAATTAAAGGTGAAGCATTCATCAATGTTTATAAAAAAGCAGATTTTTTAATTTACTTACTATCTTTTGGATTTAAGTGTTCACCTGAGTGCATGTAAGCTCGGGATCAGATACTCCGTGTCCCATATAACCTCCAATTTCAAGAACTATACAAAACATATATATATTTCACCTACCACAAAGAAAGAACAGATCAATTAAAGCTAAAAAGGTCAATTTCATAGTTCAATGATGCATAGTCATTGTTAATCATACTCCTTGATGTTCGTACTGTCACACAGATAGTTGTGGTTCCGAATTAAATTAAATTTTTGGGTTGATACAATTATTCCCAGTCAACCGGCAACTCCTAGAGGTCCATTTTGTACTCCAAACACACCAATTACAACAACTACTTGCTAAGGTATGGATTGAAAATATGCACCGACCATTTCGGTCCACATAACCAGAATCCTTGTCGTAGGCATGGGCCCAACCCTGAGCTCAAGGTATGGACATGGTTAGTTGTCACTTCAAGTGTAGCATACGGTACTGCATTGTCATCCAATCAGACAAAGAGATGAGATCCTATTTAAGGAGCTATAAACATCCCTCGCAAAAAAAGGAGTTATAAACACAATGGTAGTAATAGTTAGGAAACTAAAGATAGCAAGGGGCAAGCTTAGTTTGTTACTACTAAAGATTGTTTCTTTTACTTTATGTAGAAGTAGGTATTAGTTTCTCAGGCATGAAGTCAAGTAAGTATTTCATACAAAAGAGACATCACATATTGATTTATAATAAAGCATTGAGTTAGTCCGAAGACACAAACTAAAGCATGAGAGACTCTATGAATCACGCCTCTAATTAGGTTTTGGCCTGTAGCTATCGTTGGTGAGTGTCGTATCTCTGGTCTCTACACCTTTACCAACTTCAGCATATGACAATCCTCATGCAGTTGCAGTCATATCAAAAGCATGTCAGCCTGTGACACAGATAAATTTCCACAATAAAAGGCAAAGATAGCAAATCCAAACTGACAAGAACAAACTATTCCATGTGATGGAATTGAAGGAATTTGCTTCCACATAAGACGATAAATACAAATGGAGTGGACTAGCTCCATTTCATGTCAAGAATACCCGCACAAGCCGATAAATGCACTAGAGTGGACTAGCTCCATTTCACATCAACAATACCCATCATAAAAACACATGCCCATCACAAGCCTCTCATTTCCGATTACTCTAGTGATGTGGAACAAAGAACATGGAGAATGTCCATATATGCATTCAAAAAGTAGATAAACTAGTTACATAGGCTTGAAAGGCATCAGGAATCATTTTATTTTTGGAAATTACAGACGTACAACTAGTTTGGACCCATAAAGCTGGGCAACATATCCATTCTGGTCAGCCTCACATGTCTTGCATCGGATTGATACCATGGGACTTCAGAATGCTAGCGGTGTCCATATGGCATCCACCCTTATCTTGAGAACCAACGGTTCGCCTGGATGTTGCTATCACCATGGCTACAGATGTAAGCTGCGTGTGGTGTGATTATGGTGTTGTCATTCTGGCAAATTATGGTGTTGTCATTCTGGCAACAAATCCGACTGTATCACAATTGAGATAGGATACTAGATTTTTAGCACCCGGGTGCCTAGACACCCTGTTATCTGTATCATCCGCGCAGAATATGGCACCTGGAGATCTATGCCATGCACTGTAGCGTTGAAATAAATTAGCTGGTCTAATGCTTCGTTAAGCACGAGAGGGTTCACGATATTTGAATGAATCTGGGCCTACTCTAAGCCTGTTCCTCCTGACTACCTACCCCAAAAAGGATGGATGGACATTTGTGACATGTCGGCCTGCCAGAATATACAGAGAGATATACGCGTCGGCTCCTCACTTTTCTTCTCTCTCCCTTCATAGCTTCTCCCTTCATGGAAAACAGTTCTTTTCTGTCCTCTCCCTTCCCTCTCTCACACAGCCTCTCTCTCCTTCCAATCCTCCTCTCACATGGGCTCATAAAAAAGGCTCTCTCTCCTCACCTTTCTCCTCTCTCTTCACTAAAAAAACCAGAAGAAAAGACAGATAAGAAACACATGCAATCATGCATGCGTTGGGTGAACGAGTTGACAAAACATCTCGCCTTTAAACTACTCACAGCGGGGAGTAACTTCAACCAGTAATATACATGTGTTACTAGTATATGTTAGTACCTTCATAGTGAGAGTAACATATGTGTGATATCATGCAACACTTCATTTAGTAGTTTGTAGACTCATCTTATCTTGATATGTGTGATATTACTCATAGTATGAGTAACTAGCTATATTACTCAATTCATCTCTCTTCACATTAAATCATTGCCACATAAGTAAATTTGTTGATTTGGACCTTATGTTACTTTGAATTCTCACCCACTGTGAATAGTCTTACTACAGTAACCAGACCTGACAAGCTAGTCGGGAACGGTTGCCAGACCCACTCTATCTGCTGCAGCCTAGGACTGGCCCTGTTTGACTCTGTAAATTGCCTGCTTAATTAAGTGACAACGCAAATGGCCTGCTGCTGTCTACGTCACAACACTAATCTTGGAAAACGCTGATCGCACGGGATAAGGGGGTGAGGGGACTCCCGGGTGCTTTCACACCTTTTCGATCGAGATAGCCTCAGGCTGATATACCAGAGCTAAGCAGGAGGTTTCTTGGTAGCTTTTTTAGCTCACATATTCTTGATCATCACATGTAAGAGAATATATATCCTCAACAAGAGTTTCACGTTCCGGAAAATATTAAGTTGAATAGGCAAATAAGTTTTTTTTCAAAAAGGAGGAATACCCCCCGGCCTCTGCAGCTCATGATGCACACAGCCATAATTGGCAAAGAAGGTAATTATCATGGAGTGACATATGCTCCAATATACGTATAGATGTATTCTTGTGCTCACATCTTCCATGTACAAGATTCCACTAAAAACTGTTGGTACCGACCGGGATCCTGAAACTTACTAATACAGAACTGAGAATATGACAACAACAGTGAACTATTGAGACTTTGAATAGTCCTTCATTGTAGAACCAACATCCTAAGTGATACTATAGAGAAAGATGAAACAAGAAATAACTCCAATTGAAACATAAAGTCTTGCTAAAAAACAATGGAAGTTAATCTTCAGTTTCAAACTAATATATTGAACTAGGCAGCCAACACATGATTATTATTGGAGTCTGCACACATGATTACTAGGAAGCAAACAAGCTTGTGCTTTTCGTGTAACTATAACTATATTTGTGGCTCCACAAGCCTTACAAATTCATATATGCATACACACACAAAATGTGACATATAAAATGCAGAAGTTGTAGTTAACCAGAACAAGTTACTGCACGTATTTTCTGAGACGGTACGAACAAGAATACATGTAAAAATATCTATTAATATAGGATGTGACAAGGTTTTGTTTGAAACTGACTCCACGCAGCTGATGAGGACAGTGAACTCTAAAGATTATGATCTAGCGAATTTAGGAGCTATTATCAGGAGCATAAAATTCCAAATGCATGTGGGGTTTTCGGTTAGTAGTGTTGTGTCTTGCCCTCGGGATTGTAATAGGGTGGCACATGTTTTAGCTGCATATGGAGCTAATCTGGGAGTTGATGTGTGTGAGACTTGGCTGGGCCAACTCCCAGACTTTGTACTGGATTATGTAAAGGGCGATTTGCCCTGTACTGTTATATAATGGAATGCATTTGGTGTTCCTTTCAAAAAAAAAGACCCTGCAAGCGGCTAGATGAGGGTGACTGTAGTATCCCTGTTCTCTTGATCTTTACCAGGTTCAGCACATGACAGTCAGTGTGCAACCTTATCAAATGCCTGTGAGCACATGAAAATAATTAAATAAATATGGTTCTACAATAAAGATGGAGGTAGCAAATCAATATAACTAGAAGTACTGCATGCATGTGCTGAAAATGAAGAATCCATCCACATTAGCCGATAAATGCAATGCAGTGAAGCATCTCTGTGGCAGCAATGCCCAACATATAAACATACGTACATTCGAAGCCTCTTTATATCCCAGTTAGTCTACTGATGATGAATGGAGATCGTCCAGATATGTACATAGTAGAGATCACGTTGAATGCAAATGGGACATACTTGAGAGGCATTGGGCAACCCATGTGTCAGAGTAATTAATTTGGTTCCTTTAGCCTCGTTAAGCAGAGACTGATGGACACCATATCCATGGCATCCACCCCCATCCTGAGAGCAAAAGTTTTGCCCTCTTGTTGTTATGCCCGCTACTGCATGCTGAGCTATGTTGCTTGTGGTGTGATTATGTATGTGTTGTTGTTTAGGCAACAATGACGCATGTACCCTGGTTGAGACGATCTCTATTCGGGTCAACATATTGCCTGCAGGAGGTTAGCATGATTATGAATAGTTCGGTTGGCTCAGCTATCCTGACCATCAATTGTAAGAGAATCTCCATAATCAACAGCAACTTCAACTTGGTAGCATAACTACATTAGAGACTCAACTTACATGGAAATGAGGAGGCTCAACGGCTTCAGTAATGAATGTGCTCGCACCTACACCATGCTAACATGTGGTTAAAACTTTAAACCTTAATCCAGAGTTAAGGAAATCCTGGAGTCCACTAGAGTAACTAAGCATCTATATGATTGTTTGTAGCTGCTAGCTCAACCTATAGATATTCATTGGTTTAAAGAAGACGTTTAGCAATAAGTACTTAAGATGGAATTTTGGAAATATATTTTGTAATACAAAAATACAATCAAATAATATGGCCACTCACTTGCTGTTAATTTATAGCCTGGCCTCCAGATAATCAAACTAAAGTTCAGAGTAGAGATAACCCGGTAAAAAAAGAGAGTTGATATTGTAACCTTCAGGTTTCCAGCTTCTAGAAAACCATTCCTGGAGAAGACATTCATCTGCCGCGAAATTTAGATTTTTCATGCGAATGAGCTGAAACTAGGCAAACCGCACCAGTACAATAACTAGAGGACTATCAAGCTTCAAATCATACAATGTAGTATAACCCCCCTTACACCCTTAGTTTTTCTTCTGAATATAAGGGGAGCGAATCTCAGTCTTCATTTTGCAATACTTATCAGTGCAGGGCATTGGGAATTTTCAGAGGCCTTTACAGAAAACTTAAAACTTCAGCCACTTTGCAAAACGCGATACATGGAGTTTTTCTAAACCCAAACACTGACTTCCCCCTCCATTTAGAAAAAATTAATCTGCAGGTGTACTATTTTCATATGTCACTATACAGTCTTGCATATTTTCCTGTCAAAATACTCCAAAATTATCATCATAAAAAGCAGCTTGCTACTGTTCTCAGCTCTTTCAAAGCAACAAGTGTGAAAGATTCACAGCATTTCCAGATTACTATTGTCATATGGCGAGTATATATGAGGAAAAATTGGGGTTAACAGGTTTGATCTGGATGGATAGGGTTTGCTATGGTTTTTAGTCTGGATTTGGCTAGGGCTTCTACTGGGACTTTGTCAAACTGTTTTTGGCCCAGGGAGAATAGGAGTATTAGGATTTATCTATTTATTTTGAAAATCAAAATTGCAGATACTCCATAGTATATTATACATATTGGCATATATTGTCATACCGCCATGCAACAGATACATATAGGCAGTTTGGTGGAGTATCCGAGTTTGGCATATATTGTCATATCGCCATTACAAACTCTGACCCATCTGTTTTGTTATCATGAGGTCTGCAAACCTTCTGCCATTTGAGGAGCTGATATATAACATCTTGATAGTACAAAAAGGATATTTCAGCCAAAAATAACAACCACAAATGTTGAAAATATCAGTATCTTTACGGCCAATTGTTTGTTTCAAGAAAGGAGAAAACCATACCAGAAACGAGAACTCGGTTGTCACTACTGCATAATTCATGTAAGGTATCACACACCAGGTTATGTTGGGCTTATTGGCTTGAACACTATCCAAATATAGCAAGTTCTCTCATTCTATTATTGCCCCATCAAGACAAAATTAATATCTCTTCAAAACAAGATTGCACCTCACCATTTTCAAAAATCATTCCATCGTCTTGTATAATGTTAGAATCTCTGATTGTTTGTAGTTATACTGTGTGATGTAGGCTCTAAATGATTTCAACTTGGTTTGTGGAAAGCACATAATTTTGCCAGTTCCTAAAAATTAATCTTGAACAGCTGAAGCCAATACCTCGATAACTTTTCTAAATGTTCATATGCATGTCTCTGAGAAAATCAAAATCCAAATGCAACCATTTAGAAGGGAAAAAACTTTCCATCACACGTCTGATAGAAAGAAATCGTCAGAATACTCATGCACCGTCCATACATGTTCCGTCCCACGCATGAGCTGATTCCTAGCAGTTCCCCATTTAGAATCAGATATACAGATGTAAAGTTGCATCTCAATACACAATAATTTCCCAGTGAAAGCCCAAGAAACAATAAAACCGACTGCAGATGAAGTCAAGCATGATCATTCCCAGAAATTTCATTACACGCTCTATTTCTGGCAAGATGATAATCTGTAACCATGCTTTTTAATCAGTTAATAACACTACAAAGGATCACTTACAGAAAAACTGCACAGAACTTCACCAATGAACCAAGGGGGATGACAAACCTTAACTTTTTCCATCCAACATGGCAATCCTATGGTGCTCACCCAGGACAGGCAAGGTAGATTCTCTAGTTTTCTTTTGTGTTCTCTGATAGCAACTCCATCTGTAGTTTCCCAGCACAGCTAGAAGCATAAACATCAGCAAGGCCTGGAAGACTCTCCTTGTAAGGATGCACGAACCTGCCAAGAAACTTCTTCTCGGACAGCGAGGCGGCATTGTAATCAAATCGGAGATCCAGCAATCCCTTCGTGTTCAGTAGCTTAAGCAAGCAGTACCGGGGAAACAAGCGGCGCTCAAGGCTATACTTGAGCAGCACCGGCCTTTGAGCAATGTAAGATATCTCCAGTCCAGCAACCTTTGTGAGGAAATGCACATTTTTCTGCAGCCTCTCCTCGGATATGGTCAGGATGCCCGGCATCGTCTTCACAGCTAGCAGCACATCGCCCTGCGACCAACCAAGCGTCTCGAGGACTCCGATCTTGTCGGTGAGCTTCTCCGGGCTCTGGACGGTGAAGGCCACAAGCGCGTAGAGGAACATCCGCGAGTTCTGCGACACCCCAAACTTGTCAATGTGCACCAAAGCGTCCTGAACTTTCTTGGGGGTCCTGACGAGCACCCGGGAAATGAAGGGCTCCGAGAAGACGGAGGGACTTAGCCCGCATTGCCGGAGGAGGGCCAGATTCGGCTTGGCCACCTTCTCGAGGTCGGCGGCGAGGAGGCCGGAGTTCATCTTGAGGGCCTTGAGGAGCTTCTCGTAGGAGCCGAAGACCGAGAGCCAGAAGTCGAGGTTGCCCCTGAGGGAGCTGCTGCGGAAGGAGCAGAGGGCGAGCGGGACGAGGCGCGCGACCTCGGAGCGCGAGAGGCCGAGCTCCCTCAGCTCGGTGACGCGGGGCGCCAGGGTCCTCTCCACGCTGGCGCAGAGGAACCACGGGTCGACGGCGACGATGGCGGCGATGTCGGAGCGGGGGACGCCGAGGCCGGAGAGGAAGGCGACGACCGCGTCGGGCTTGGAGGAGGACTTGAGGTGGGAGATCTTCTTCGCTGCCTTGACGGCTTGGGCGCGGGGGACGCCGCAGGTGGCGACGAGGTAGTCCTCGGCGGCGAAGGGGCTTGGTGAGGCGGATGTGGTGGCGGAGAGGTTGCGGGCCTTGCGGCGGAGGGCAAAGAGGGGAGAGACGCGGGAGGCGCGGAGACGGGGTGGTGAGTGGACAAGGAAAGAGAGGACACGCGCTCGGAGTTGGAACATGGCGTTGCGGCGGCGGCCGGCCGGCGGAAGCTTTCGCGGCGGCTGGGGGGAGATAATACAGGGCGTTTAAAATCTTCTCTTCTTTTCCGATTTTTAGAGGGAAAATATCCGAATAATCATGAGTGGACATGGTTCCATCTGAGAATGGAATCACCTCCATCCATGCGCACGTGATTCGTGTAGTATTTGTATAATCAGCCTGTATATCTATTTCTCAGCACCGCTCCAGTGTAGTATAGGCCTTCAGTGTAGTATAGGCCTAGTATTCCACGGCCAATAAGTAAGTAAGCCCCACTTCACAATAGGTAAACGTTTGTGTGCGGCGCGCCGGCCGAACTTTCGACCGGTCACGCCGCTGTACTCGTGCACATACATAATAAGCAGAGGCCCATCATACGTCACGTCCTTATCTCCACTAACTCCAGCGGACCATCACCGCTTTCCCTCGTCCACACAAAGCCTGCAGCTCGTCCTCTCCGCTCGCACATCGCCTACCCTCAGCTCTTGCTCTCCGCTCGCGCAACTCTGCCTCGTGCCATCGGATCCTAACTCCGGCGAGACCCACTACCACCTGAGAGTTCCCACTGCTGCTATTTCTCCCTCTCTGGCCAGCTTTCCCCCTTATTACTCCATAGCTACGCTGGTGTCCTTCTAGCTCCCTGACGCCCCCCTCGTCCCAGGGATGGACCACGGACGGCGGACGGTGGAGCTGCAACCGGCCACGCCGGGAGCTACAACCGACGATGGGTTGAGCTGCATCTGACGGCGCCGCGCCGACGGGCGAGCTACAACCGGCTGCTACCAGAGCATCAACCACTGGTGGCGGAGGTGCATTCGACGTTTGGACAAGCTTCATCGAGCAGGCGGAGCTGCAATCGACGCTTGGGCAAGCTGCATCGAGCAGGCGGAGCTGGAACCTGCTGGGGTCGCCCGTGTTGGAACCAGTATGGTGGCAAGCTGGAACGGGCGTCCCATTTTGCTGGAACCGGAGTAAAGTGTTCCTGGAACCTGCTGTTCGATTTGCTACAATCAAATTTATTGGAGTTTGCTGTTTGTGGTATTTTTGCTGGAACCAAAATAATTTTTTGCTGGAACCGCTTTTTTGTTTTGCTACAATCGAATTTGCTGGAGTTTTGCTATTTGTGGGATTTTGCTGGAACCAGTGTTCTTTTTGGCTGGAACCAGCCATTTTTTTGCTTCAACTGACCACCATAGTTTTTTTTGTTTTGCTAGAAGCCGGCGGTGCTAGGTGACGATGGCGGCGAGCCGGAGCCGAGGACACGAGGATGTTGCAACCATGGCGACCATGTGTTGGAACCGGCTGGTGTCAGAGCTACATCCACGGTCGTGCTGCAATCCTGGCGGTCACGAGCAGGGGACTTTGCCAGTGCTCGTCGGCCACGGCCCCGACGGTAGAGCAAAGACTACTTTTGAGATTTGGAAGCGTCGAGCCGGGGATGGCACTGGTCTCTCTTCCCTTTTCTTTTTTTTCGCTACTTTTGTTTTTTGCTGTGAGGTGGTCGAAGATACCGCATTGTATGGTTTAAAAAAGCCTAATCGTGTGGTGGCGTGTGGACCGGCTCCAATTTGGGTCGGTGCGCCGACGCCTATCATCGCCCTTCACATTAACTACACTAATCCATGATATTGATTAGAGAAGTTTGGTTCATGACTAACTTTGCCATAACTAACCTTAGGTAAAGTGTGGCTGCCATAAAAAGTGTGGCTAACAAAATAGTCACCACAAGTGTGGTAAGATTTGACAAAAAAATAAGCCTATGACTTATGAGTCATATAACTAAAAAAGTGTGGCAATAAACCAAACACATGTCTAAAATATTGTGGCATGACTAAGGTAGCGCGTGGCAACCTTAGGCTGAGAACCAAACAGCCCCAACTTTGCCACAACTAATCTTAGGCAAAGTGTGGCTGCCATAAAAAGTGTGGCTAACAAAATGGCCATCACAAGTATGACAAAATTGGGCAAAAAAATAAGTATATAACTTGTGGGCTATATAACTAAAAAAGTGTGGCAAGTCACAAATATGGCAATAAACTAAATACATGCCTGAGGTATTATAGCATGACTAAGGTTAGACGTGGCAGCCTAAGGCTGAGAACCAAACAGCCTCTAATCTCTCATTTACGTGCACCACCTCATGCATTTTCTCCCCATTCAGGGCTCTTTTGATTCAAAGGAATTGCATAGGATTTTTGGAGAATTTAAACCCTTAGAAATTTTTCCTGTGATGCTCGTTTGATTCGTAGGATTGGCATCCTTAGGAATTTTTTCATATGATCCATTTATACTACATTTTGGAGGAAAATTTCCATCCACTCAAACCTCTTTATAGAATTCCTTTGTTTTTCCTATGCTATCAAACATTCTTTCAAATCTTGATACTATGGGACATGTCATCCTATTCCTTCATTTTTCCTATTCCTTCATTTTGACAATCCTATGAATCAAAGAGGCCCTCATTGTATCCATCCCGCAGCTCGTCCCTCACTCAGCTAGTTTCTCTAGTCCATGCTCACGGAGATCTAAGAGTTCCTCTTCCCAAAAATGGAGTTGTGGAGTTGTGGAATTGTAGCTATCCTGGAGTCCATCTCTCTCTCTCTCTCTGGTAGCTGGCGGTAGACATTGCAAGCTCATGTTCTGTATTAGGATGCCAACCAACGTAGGAAAGATAACGAACATCTAACCTTCCCTCGTCGATAGAGCTTGATGTCATGGCCAGTTTTTTCCTCTCAATGTCAGGTTGAAGATGAACAATATTGGGCGACATATATGACATTTTCACCTGGCACACCTCAACCCGTATTCATTTATTAAGGGCAGGTCGTGAAGTGTTAACTACCCCCTCCGTTTCTAAATATAAGTCTTTTAAAGATTTTCACCCGCAAAAAAAGTCTTTTAGAGATTTTAACATGGACTATATATGGATATATATAGACATATTTTAGAGTGTAGATTCACACTTTGCTTCGTATGTAGTCCGCATTGAAATCTCTAAAAAAAACTTATATTTAGGAACGAAGGGAGTATATAGAAAGCATGCACCCTGTCCATAATCACACCAGCTCTCTCCACCTAGCATTGTTCAATTGACAAAGTGGGGTATTTTAGTTTCGTCACTTGTTTCAAGTATTGGTTTAGAACTGAAATCCTTACATTTATCAATTTCTTACTAAAAAAATCAATTAACACCATTCTTCGTAGTTAACTCGAACCATGAAAAAGGTAGGATTTGAATTTTAATATGTAACATTAATAAAAAAACATTTCATCTATTAATAGAAGATCATGCAAAATTCTACATAAAGGTTAAAATATTTTTAGATGGCTTATAGAGAACGATGTTTCTTTTCACCGCTTCGGTTTTGATCTCAGCTTCACAAGCATACATGTTAACCAAAAATTACAATTCCCATTTAAAAAAAATTAGAGACATCAAAATCAACTCCACATATATTTCTGATTGAACTTACGATATGAAAATATCTGTGAGCTGCATTTAATTATCTAAATATATGGGAGCAAGTTTGTCATGGTTACAGCTAAATTCGTGTGCTTAGTCGATGTTCTATGTATTAATACTATATTAATATATGTAGTAGTAATATATTAATTGGTAAATTAGGACTAATCATCATACAAGCGTGTTTAATCATTGTGCCAGTTATTAGCTCTGTAATATCTGGGGCTAATTAGCATATGAGTGTTACTCTATACACTAAACCATCTAGTTCGTTATGAATCAGTCGCTATGAGCCTAGTCATAGTGGGAGTAACTTAGCTAGTAACATAGCGCACTCCAAAAAAAATTATGCTTACGTGGCAAGTAGTTAATTAAAAGTGGTAACATAATATGTTACTATAACATAGCGGTTCTCAAGACAAGATGAGTCTACAAGTTAATAAATGAAGTCATCTATGTCACTACTAGTATGTTACTTTGCACTATGAAGGTAGTAATTTAGACTAGTGTCATATGCATGTGAAATTGCATTGGAGCTCTCTGATAACCCACAAGTATAGGGGATCACAACAGTTTTCGAGGATAGAGTATTCAACTCAAATTTATTGATTCGACACAAGGGGAGCCAAAGAATATTCTCAAGTATTAGCAGCTGAGTTATCAATTCAACCACACCTGGAAACTTAATATCTGTAGCAAGGTATTTAGTAGCAAAGTAATATGATAGTATTGGTAACGATAGCAAAAGTAACGGTAGCAAAAGTAATATTTTTGGTGTTTTGTAATGATTGTAAAAATAGCAACGGGAAAGTAAATGAGCGAAGAACAATATATGGAAAGCTCGTAGGAAATGAATCAATGATGGAGAATTATGCCGGATGCGGTTCATCATGTAACAGTTATAACCTATGGTGACACAGAACTAGCTCCAGTTCATCAATGTAATATAGGCATGTATTCCGAATATAGTCATACGTGCTTATGGAAAAGAACTTGCATGACATCTTTTGTCCTACCCTCCCGTGGTAGCGGGGTCCTATTGGAAACTAAGGGATATTAAGACCTCCTTTTAATAGAGTACCAGACCAAAGCATTAACACATAGTGAATACATGAACTCCTCAAACTACGGTCATCACCGATAAGTATCCTGATTATTTTCACTTCGGGGTTAACGGATCATAACACATAATAGGTGACTATAGACTTGCAAGATAGGATCAAGAACTCTCATATATTGATGAAAATATAATAGGTTCAGATCTGAAATCATGGCACTCGGACCCTAGTGACAAGCATTAAGCATAGCAAAGTCATAGCAATATCAATCTCAGAACATAGTGGATACTAGGGATCAAACCCTAACAAAACTAACTCGATTACATGATAAATCTCATCCAATCCATCACCGTCCAGCAAGCCTACGATGAAATTACTCACACACGGCGGTGATCATCATGAAATTGGTGATGGAGGAAGGTTGATGATGACGATGGCGATGGATTCCCCTCTCCGGAGCCCTGAACGGACTCCGGATCAGCCCTCCCGAGAGAGTTTAGGGCTTGGCGGCGGCTCCGTATCGTAAAACGCGATGAATCATTCTCTCTGGTTTTTTCTCCTCGAAAGTGAATACATGGAGTCAGGGTTGAGGTCGGTGGAGCGTCAGGGGACCCACGAGGCAGGGGGCGCGCCAAGGGGGTAGGGCGTGCCCCCCACCCTCGTGGACAGGTGGTGGCCCCATAACGTGGATCTTCCTTCCAGTATTTTTTATATATTTCAAAATAATTCTCCGTTGATTTTCAGGTCATTCCGAGAACTTTTATTTCTGCACAAAAATAATACCATGGCAATTCTGCTGAAAACAACGTCAGTCCGGGTTAGTTCCATTCAAATCATGCAAGTTAGAGTCCAAAACAAGGGCAAAAGTGTTTGGAAAAGTAGATACGACGGAGATGTATCAACTCCCCCAAGCTTAAACCTTTGCTTGTCCTCAAGCAATTCAGTTGATAAACTGGAAGTGATAAAGAAAAACTTTTACAAACTCTGTTTGCTCTTGTTGTTGTAAATATGTAAAGCCAACATTCAAGTTTTCAGTGAAGATTATGAACTAACCATATTCACAATAACATTTAGGTCTTATGTTTACTCATATCAATGGCATAATCAACTAGCGAGCAATAATAATAAATCTTGGATGACAACACTTTATCAACTGCCCCAAGCTTAAACCTTTGCTTGTCCTCAAGCAATTCAGTTGATAAACTGAAAGTGATAAAAAAAACTTTTACAAACTCTATTTGCTTTTGTTGTTGTAAATATGTAAAGCCACCATTCAAGTTTTCAACAAAGATTATGAACTAACCATATTCACAATAACATTTAGGTCTCATGTTTACTCATATCAATGGCATAATCAACTAGCGAGCAATAATAATAAATTTTGGATGACAACACTTTCTCAAAACAATCATGATATGATATAATAAGATGGTATCTCGCTAGCCCTTTCTGAGACCGCAAAATATAAATGCAGAGCACCTTTAAAGATCAAGGACTAACTAGACATTGTAATTCATCATAAAAGAGATCCAGTCAAGTCATACTCAATGTAAACTAATAGTAATGGATGCAAATGATAGTGGTGCTCTCCAACTGGTGCTTTTTAATAAGAGGATGATGAGTCAACATAAAAGTAAATAGATAGGCCCTTCGCAAAGGGAAGCAGGGATTTGTAGAGGTGCCAGAGCTCGATTTTGAAATAGATATGAATAATATTTTGAGCGGCATACTTTCATTGTCAACATAACATCTGAGAGATTGCGATATCTTCCATGCTACACACATTATAGGCGGTTCCCAAACAGAATGGTAAAGTTTATACCCCCCTCCACCAACAAGCATCAATCCATGGCTTGCTCGAAACAATGAGTGCCTCCAACTAACAACAGTCCCGGGGGAGTTTTGTTTGCAATTATTTTGATTTGATTTGCATAAATCATGGGACTGGGCATCGCGGTGACGAGTCATTTTCTCGTGAGTGAGGAGCGGAGTCCACTCCTCTTGAGAATAACCCGCCTAACATGGAAGATACGGACGGCCCTAGTTGATACATGAGCTATTCGAGCATACAAAACAGGATATTTATTTGAAGATTTAGAGTTTGGCACGTACAAATTTACTTGGAACGGCAGGTAGATACTGTATATAGGTAGGTATGGTGGACTCATATGGAATAACTTTGGGGTTTATGGACTTGGATGCACAAGCAGTATTCCCGCTTAGTACAGGTGAAGGCTAGCAAAAGACTGGGAAGCGGCCAGCTAGAGAGCGACAACAGTCATGAACATGCATTAAAATTAATCAACACCAAATGCAAGCATGAGTAGGATATAATGCACCATGAACATAAATATCGTAGAGGCTATGTTGATTTTGTTTCAACTACATGCGTGAACATGTGCCGAGTCAAGCCACTCGAATTGTTCAAAAGAGGATACCACCCTATCATACCACATCACAACCATTTTAATAGCATGTTGGCATGCAAGGTAAACCATTATAAGCTCCTAGCTAATTAAGCATGGCATAAGCAACTATAATCTCTAATTGTCATTGCAAATATGTTTATTCATAATAGGTTGAATCAGGAACAATGAACTAATTATATTTACAAAAACAAGAGAGGTCGAGTTTATACCAACTTTTCTCATCTCAATAAGTTCATCATATAATCATCATTATTGCCTTTCACTTGCACGACCGAATAGTGTGGGTAATAATAATAGTGCACGTGCATTGGACTAAGTTGGAATCTGGAAGCATTCAATTCAAGAAAGAAGACGAGGTAATATGGGCTCTTTGTTAGATCAACAATAATGCATATTAGAGCCACTTTAAAATTTTAATTATGGTCTTCTCCTCTCGACCCCCAAAGAAAAAGAAATAAAACTATTTACACGGGAAAGCTCTCAACAAGCAAAAGAAGAACGAGAACTATTTTTGGGTTTTCTTTTTAGTTACTACTACAAGCATGAAAAGTAAACTAATTAAAAGCTACAACTAATTTTTTTTGTTTTTCTTAAGGTTTATCAAACACTCAAGAAGAAAGCATAAAAAGGAAAATAAACTAGCATGGATGATACAGTGAAAAAGTATGAGCACCGACAACTAGCATGAGTGTGTGAACATAAATGTAATGTCGGTGAGAAATACGTACTCCCACAAGCTTAGGATTTTGAGCCTAAGTTGGTCTATGGCCATGGCTGGCCTGGCGGATATCCATAGTAATAGTTGGGGTCGTACTGTGAAGAAGTCTCAGATTGCCACTGGTTGGCAATCATCTCCGGATCCCACTGGTAATCAGACTGTCGTAAAGGATCAAATTGTGGTTCCGACTCTGGCTCTATAGCTGATGTAGGGTTTCGGTAGGCGTGAATGGCCTCCAACGGAACAAGGTACTTGCCTGCAGATAAACCAAACAAGGAAGAAGCAGGCAAGGTAATAGTCTCAGGGTGATTTTTACCAAATATTAATTTGTACTTAAGCACCTTTTCTCTATTCTTAATAATAAAATCATGTGCTACCATACTCTTATAATCTAGATAAACAGGAGGTAGCAATTTTTCTTCTTTCTCATAATGCCTAATAGGTATGTTAAAATGTGCAGCGAGGTGCGAGGCGAAGATGTGTCCAAGGACATGGCCCTTAGTACGGTTAAGATTTAACAACTTTGCAACAATAGCGCCCAAACTAAATGTGTCATCACGAAATAAGGCATGGCACAAAATAACAATATCAGGGGCACTCGGGTTTCCACACTTTCCGTGCCCAATTAAGCATCTACTAGCAAATATAGCAAAGTAGCATAAAACAGGAAAGTGTATGCTAGTAATTCGTGCGTCGGAAACCTTCCTCGTTTCCCCTACAACAATGGTATCAACAAACCCATCCACATCGTCACGATGTGGTTCATCTACACTACCCTCAAAAGGGATCAAACAAACCCGACAAAAATCACGAAGTGACATCTCCTTATGCTCATCATATAAATAAAATTCCACCGTAGGTAGTGAGCTCCTAGCATGGAAATGAAAGTTTTGCACAAAGATATTGGTGAGTAAGAGATATTGTTCGCGTTGGTCGTGGAGGAAGGCGGTGAGGCCTGCATTCTCAGCCAATTCATAGAAATCATCATAAATCCCGGCTGCTCTCAAGAAATCATCACAAGGCCATTCACATGGCGAACTTCTGCGGTGCGAGGGAGATTATATTTGGGCCTCTTATCCTCCTCACTTTGCTTATCCTTCGAGCTTCGGCTCGATGAGCCCCTCAAAAATCTCTTCATATTTTTCTGAAAATTTATGAAATTTTTAGTAACTTCAAAATAAAAGTGAACCAAACTCAACAAGATTGATAGCAACTACTCCTACAAGTGCCTAAAGGCAATATCATGCATCAAAACTACTTTTGACCACATAAATCTGACATGCAAGCTCAAGAAGAGGGTCACCTAAGCAGCAAAGATTTGCAATGAATAAAGCACTAGAACAAAAACTAATTGGACCATTGAAGGAGTCACATACCAAAGAACAATTCCCCAAAGCAGTTTTGTGAGAGGTGCTTTGAGCAAGGAGATCGAAAATGACAGCAATATCAGCTTGGACTCGAGTTTGAGCTGGCTAGTGATGTTTGTGGGAGGAAGAAGGAGTGTGTGGTAGCTGGAATAAGTGGAGGAGAGCCACTGTGGGCCCATGAGGCAGGGGGCGCGCCCTCCACCCTCGTGGCTAGGTGCTTGCTCCCCCTGTTGTGTTTTCAGTGCCAGATATTCTCAAATATTCTAGAAAAAATCATATTTAAATTTCATGGCATTTGGAGAACTTTTATTTTCAGGGTATTTTTTATTGCTTGGATAATTCAGAAAACAGATAGAAATTACTATTTTTTGCTTTTTTTTATATAAATAACAAAAAGTAAAAAGAGGGTACATAGAGTTGTATTTTCTAAATTCATCCATCTCATGCTCATCAAAAGGAATCCACTAACAAGGTTGATCAGGTCTTGTTAACAAACTCATTCCAAATAACATGGAACCAAAGAATTTTCGAATAACACTAGGTTACCTCAACGGGGATATGCACACCCCCAACAATAAAAATATCATATTTCTTCTTGATAGTAGGAAGAGGAAATTCAAAACCTCCAAAAATAATCGATGGGATTCTTCCAATAGAATTGATACCGTGGACTTGAGGTTGTTTTCTCGGAAAGTGTACCTTATGCTCATTACCATTAACATGAAAAGTAACATTGCCCTTGGTGCAATCAATATCAGCCCCTGCAGTATTCAAAAAGGGTCTTCCAAGAATAATAGACATACTATTGTCCTCGGGAATATCAAGAATAACAAAGTCCGTTAAAATAGTGACGTTTGCAACCACAACAGGCACATCCTCACAAATACCGACAGGTATAACAGTTGATTTGTCAGCCATTTGCAAAGATATTTCAGTAGGTGTCTACTTATTCAAATCAAGTCTACGATATAAAGAGAGAGGCATAACACTAACACCAGCTCCAAGATCACATAAAGCAGTTTTAACATAGTTTCTTTTAATGGAGCATGATATAGTTGGTACTCCGGGATCTCCTAGTTTCTTAGGTATTCCACCCTTAAAAGTATAATTAGCAAGCATGGTGGAAATTTTAGCTTCCAGTATCTTTCTTTTATTTGTAACAATTTCTTTCATACACTTAGCATAAGGATTCATTTTGAGCATATCGGTTAATCGCATACACAAAAATATAGGTCTAATCATTTCAGCAAAGCGCTCAAAATCGTCATCATCCTTTTTCTTGGATTGTTTAGGAGGAAAGGGCATGGGTTTCTGAACCCATGGTTCTCTTTCCTTACCGTGCTTCCTAGCAACAAAGTATCTCCTATCATAACGCTGATTCTTTGATTGTGGGTTATCAAGATCAATAGCAGGTTCAGTTTCTACATCATTATCATTGCTAGGTTGAGCATCAACATGAACATCATCATTAACATTGTCACTAGGTTCATGTTCATTACCAGATTGTGTTTCAGCATCAGAAATAGAAATATCATTGGGATTCTCAGGTGTGTCTACAACAGGTTCACTAGAAGCATGCAAAGTCCTATCTTTTTCTTTTTCTTTCTTTTAGAAGGATTAGGTGCATCAATATTATTTCTCTGAGAATCTTTCTCAATTCTCTTAGGATTGCCCTCAGGATACAAAGGTTCCTGAGTCATTTTACCACCTCTAGTCATAACTCTAACAACATTATAATTTTTCTTACTATTTAATTCATTGAGCAAATCATCCTGAGCTTTAAGTACTTGTTCTACTTGAGTGGTAACCATAGAAGCATGTTTACTAATAAGTTTAAGTTCACCTTTAACATTAGCCATATAATCACTCAAGTGTTCAATTATATAAGCATTGTGTTTTAATTCTCTATCAAAATAAGCATTGAAGTTTTCTTGCTTAACCATATATTTATCAAACTCATCCAAACATTGGCTAGCAAACTTAGTAGGAGGGATTTCAGCTTTATCATATCTATAGAGAGAATTTACCTTTACTACCTGTGTCGAGTTATCAAGACCATGTATTTCTTCAACAGGCGGCAAATTAAGACCATGTATTTCTTCAATAGGAGGTAAATTTTAACATCTTCAGCTTTAATACCTTTTTCCTTCATAAATTTCTTTGTCTCTTGCATATCTTTAGGACTGAGAAATAGAACACCCCTTTTCTTCGGAGTTGGCTTAGGAGTTGGTTTAGGAATTAGATCAGGAAGTGTCCAATTATTTTCATTAGTCAACATATTATTCAATAGAATTTCAGCTTCATCTGGTGTCCTTTCCCTGAAAACACAACCAACACAACTATCCAGGTGGTCTCTGGAAGCATCGGTTAGTCCATTATAAAAGATATCAAGTATTTCATTTTTCTTAAGAGGATGATCAGGCAAAGCATTAAGTAATTAGAGAAGCCCCCCCAAGCTTGTGGGAGACTCTTTTCTTCAATTTGCACAAAATTATATATTTTCCTTAAGGCAACTTGTTTCTTATGAGCGGGGAAATATTTAGCAGAGAAGTAATAAATCATATCCTCGGGACTACGCACACAACCAGGATCAAGAGAATTAAACCATATCTTAGCATCACCCTTTAATGAGAATGAAAATAATTTAAGGATATAATAGTAGCGAGTTGTCTCATCATTAGTGAACAGGGTGGCTATATCATTTAATTTAGTAAGATGTGCCACAACAGTTTCAGATTCATAGCCATAGAAAGGATCAGATTCAACCAAAGTAATTATATCGGGGTCGACAGAGAATTCATAATCCTTATCAATAACAAAGATAGGTGAAGTAGTATAAGCGGGATCATATTTCATTCTAGCATTCAATGTTTTTTGTTTCAGATTAGCTAATAATTTCTTAAGATCACTCCTATCATTGCAAGCAAGAAAGTCTCTAGCAGTTTCTTCATCCATAACATAACCCCCAGGAACAACAGGCAATTCATATCTAGGGGGAGAATCTTCATCATCATTTTCATCAATATTATCAGTTTCAATAATTTCATTCTCTCTCGCCCTAGAAAGTTGTTCATCAAGAAATTCACCAAGAGGCACAGTAGTATCAAGCACAGAAGTAGTTTCATCATAAGTATCATGCATAGCAGAAGTGGCATCATCAATAACATGCGACATATCAGAATTAATAGCAGAAGCAGATTTAGGTGTCGCAAGCTTACTCAAAACAGAAGGTGAATCAAGTGCAGAGCTAGATGGCAGTTCCTTACCTCCCCTCGTAGTTGATGGATAAATCTTGGTTCTTGGATCTTTCAAGTTCTTCATAATGATAAGCAGATATAAATCCCAAGTGACTCAAAGAATAGAGATATGCTCCCCGGCAACGGCGCCAGAAAATAGTCTTGATAACCCACAAGTATAGGGGATCGCAACAGTTTTCGAGGGTAGAGTATTCAACCCAAATTTATTGATTCAACACAAGGGGAGCCAAACAATATTCTCAAGTATTAGCAGCTGAATTGTCAATTCAACCACACCTGTAAACTTAATATCTGTAGCAAGGTATTTAGTAGCAAAGTAATATGATAGTAGTGGTAACGATAACAAAAGTAACAGTAGCAAAAGTAATATTTTTGGTGTTTTGTAATGATTGTAACAATAGCAACGGAAAATTAAATGAGCGAAGAACAATATATGGAAAGCTCGTAGGCAATGGATCGGTGATGGAGAATTATGACGGATGCGGTTCATCATGTAACAGTCATAACCTAGGGTGACACAGAACTAGCTCCAGTTCATCAATGTAATATAGGCATGTATTCTGAATATAGTCATACGTGCTTATGGAAAAAACTTGCATGACATCTTTTGTCCTACCCTCCCGTGGCAGCGGGGTCCTATTGGAAACTAAGGGATATTAAGACCTCCTTTTAATAGAATACCGGACCAAAGCATTAACACATAGTGAATACATGAACTCCTCAAACTACGGTCATCACCGGTAAGTATCCCAATTATTGTCACTTCGGGGTTAACGGATCATAACACATAATATGTGACTATAGACTTGCAAGATAGGATCAAGAACTCTCATATATTGATGAAAACATAATAGGTTCAGATCTGAAATCATGGCACTCGGGCCCTAGTGACAAGCATTAAGCATAGCAAAGTCATAGCAACATCAATCTTCGAACATAGTGGATACTAGGGATCAAACCCTAACAAAACTAACTAGATTACATGATAAATCTCATCCAACCCATCACCGTCCAGCAAGTCTACGATGGAATTACTCACACACGGCGGTGAGCATCATGAAAATGGTGATGGAGGAAGGTTGATGATGACGATGGCGACGGATTCCCCTCTTCGGAGCCCCGAACGGACTCCAGATCAGCCCTCCCGAGAGAGTTTAGGGCTTGGCGGTGGCTCCGTATTGTAAAACGCGATGAATCCTTCTCTCTGGTTTTTTCTCCCCGAAAGTGAATATATGGCGTCAGGGTTGAGGTCGTGGAGCGTCAGGGGGCCCACGAGGCAGGGGGCGTGCCCAGGGGGGTAGGGCGCCCCCCCCCCTCGTGGACAGGTGGTGGCCCCCCTGACGTGGATCTTCCTTCCAGTATTTTTTATATATTTCAAAATAATTCTCCGTTGATTTTCAGGTCATTCCGAGAACTTTTATTTCTGCACAAAAATAACACCATGGCAACTCTGCTGAAAACAGCGTAAGTCCGGGTTAGTTCCATTCAAATCATGCAAGTTAGAGTCCAAAATAAGGGCAAAAGTGTTTGGAAAAGTAGATACGACGGAGACGTATCACTCTCGACGACTACACCCATTGTAATCCCTCCCATCAACTAGCATTGGGATTCCCACTCACTTTGCTTCGTATTCACACCTTTTCACTTCCAGTAATCCATTTTCACTGCTTGGTATATCATATAAACAGTGCACGTGTTTTCTGTCTCGGTCCAGACAAATGGATGTCCTCCTGAAGCCGGTCTCACCTGCCAACTTCCAACCATCCAAATGTAGTTAATGCACGCGCTACACTCTTCCTCCCAACGGCACAATGGTCACTACAACGGTCATCTTCCTCCTCTGAACAGCTGCATATCATACCATCACGATACTTTCTTATCTTCAAGCTTGCTCTCTCACCTTGTTCCTCGCTGGTAGATGGTTCTCATTGCCATGTCAAGCTCAAGCGCTCCCATGTCAAACTCCAGCGTGCTCCTTGTTTCTCTGGAGGAGCAGCCACCACTTCCCCTCATGGTTTTCCCTTTCTGCAACAATGGAATGGTTCGGTTCTATGGTGGGTCTCCCGCACTACAAACAATCTAGGCAAACACTTTTACAAGTGCGAGCACGGGTGGGTATGTTCTAATATCTTCATAATTTTTTAGTACTATCCAATTCTTCTGCAAGATTTGTTCTTCGTGTTCTCTCCTCTTTTTTGTAGTTGCGCAAGTGCACCTTTTGGAAATGGGAGGAAAACTACATCAACGTCATATGTGCCAAGTGGCCAAGGTTGTTCATCGCCGCTTCCCGCGAAGATAGGAAATTCCACCGCATCATCATCGCTCTTCTCTCAATGAATCTACTCGCCCTGCTGTTCGTATGTTGCAAGGTGGCCTGAAGCCGCCAGTAACTTCAAGACACATGTTTGTGCTTCAAGTTCCACCCACATAATAATGAAGAATTATGTTCAGCGGTAGTGTCTGTAACCAATTGTCCTTCAGAGGCAATCTTTGTTTTTATATTATCCCCCCCTCTAATTAGATGTTCCAATCATTTTTCACAATTTGTAACGCATTGTTATATTCGTAATCAGATGCGTGTTTTAATTAATTTTTAGTACGTCAATTTTCCATTATGTTTTCCGTTCACAAGCATCTCGTCAAATCCAGACTTGCACCGTCCTTACTGTTCATTTGTACGGGGCAACTAATGCTCAGTAACTCCTCTGAATATCTTTGCACGTGCCCTTCATGTACACCCATGCATGCAAGTAAACAAGGTCAAGTCCTCCATGCAAAAAAGCCCGCCTCATCTGTCTTAAAGGACACTGTACACCCTTCACTACACGCTTACACAAACTCCAGACCCACACGCTTCCCATCTCGCATTATAAACACCGCCACGGTGCACATCCAAGCACAAAGTCCAATCCAAGCAGCCACAAATCGGGGCAGCCATAGTGTAGACAACTCGAACTATTGGAACAACATGATCTAGCCAGAGTTCTTACATATTCAACAATGTTTAAATGAAACAATAAGATTTGGAGTCCTTGATTTCGACCCAGGGTCTCCATCTAGCCTGTTAAAAATTGAAACAACTTACATGCAATCGATGTAGTTTACAGGAAGGAAAAGCCGATCTGCTAAATGGATCATCTCTTTCCGCCAAAAAAAGTACAACTGCTTTAGATTTTGTCTAATAATCGGACGCACACGAGTATTACCCAACTCAAATCCTCTTCTTCTCTGCAATTTTTGCTTGGAATATAATCAGTAGTACCAGAGGAAAGGAAGCCTGTTCTCCAGATCTGGCAATGGAGTGCTTGCAGGCTAGGAGAAGACTCCACAGGTATGTGATGATGGATTCATTTAATTCTCGCCGGACAAACTGAACGTCCCCACATAGATAGAATAAATGACCCAGAACATGTAGCTACTATTTCGTCATACGCAGGCGGTGGCGTATTCACAGCTGTAATGATTTCCACCAAAGTGGCTCGGATCCCGATAGAGCAGGCGGTCGACCGTGATTTCGTAGGTCTGTGTCGCCGAGTGCTCCAAATCCACCTCCCATATGCTTGACACTAGTATAAGTTACTCCCCACTATGACCAGCCTGAATAAAGCTTTTTGTATCAGCATTCCGTTGATTCATCTGCCTATTAATGAGTGGCACATTAATACATAGGCTTGGTCACCTAATCGCAAGTGCCATAAAAAGAAGGCTGCAATGCAAGGAGACGAACATGTTGGATATATGTCAGCGCGTGCGTATATCCAAGAAAGTAAAACGCAGGACCAGTATCGAGATGCTATAACATGTGTATCAACATTTCTGTTGGGGCCATCTCTTGTTATTCTGCTCTCCATAGGGACACAACTCACAGAAGAGCTACAGTGCAATTATGACAGATATGATAACTAAGGGGCTGTTTGGTTTGAGACTAAGTTTGCCAAAGCTTGCCACACCTAAGGTTAGGCAAATTTGACCAACTTAGGTGTGTGTTTGGTTCAAGCCACATCTTAGGTAAGCCACACTATGGTTCCACATCACATACACACAAAAAGTGTGGCAAAATTCCCTTAGGCTTGCCAACTTGTGGCTCTCATTTTAAAGAACTAACTTTAGGCAAGTTTGGCAAACATTGTATGGCAAAGTATGTCACTCCTAGGCCTAGAACCAAACAGCCCTTAAATACCGACCCAACACCTGCAAGGGACGTTGCTACCAGACAGCTAGTATCCATACGGGAATTAAAAGAGACCTGGGCCATGCATGTCAGGTATAACGTTACGTATTTACTCTGGCCTGCCCCGTATTTTGTAGTGGCCTATATTAAATAGCAATCGTGATGCATATACGGACGTGCGAGATTTCGGCATCGCGTACCACCATGTCCTAAAAATTCGCGTCTGAAAATATCTCCTTATCTACGGCCCATGAGGCCTTCTTTTTGTTACGTTCTTGTTTTCTTTTGGTGAGAATCGAAAAATACTCAGTTCTTTTTCTAATCTACACTACTATTAAACAATCAAACAACATTTTTCTTACATGCACCATACAATTAGTTTCACAACCCCGCATGAATCAATCAACACCACACAATTAGGGCCATAATTCTCAATCTAACAGCCATCATTAATCTAATACTACCTTTTTAGTGTACACTTAGCAATTACCAATGACTGCCCGTTCAGGTGAGCAAAATACGGAACTCCGCGGCCCGCGGCCCCTACAACCACGCGAGAAAAAAAAGAGAAATTGTTCGTTGGGCACAAAACACACCAGGCTGCCTTGTTGACGGATGTGAGCGGACGCCGCAAGCACCGCACGGATGAGCCGCCACCAATGTTCCTTTGACGCACGCGAGAGCAGTCCGCCACCCCCACCGCTCTAGTAGGTCGTCGCCCCCACCGCTCCTCCTCTGCTGGATGCGAACGCGGGCCGCCGCCGCCGCCGCCTCCGGTATTCATCCACGTGCCACAGCTTCAAGGTCTCGCCTCACATGACCCGGGCGACACGGGGTAGGAGAAAATGGCCCCTCCTGTCCTGTCATGCTTCCCGACCCTTCGGCGCCGCACCCTCCTCTCCCTGTCGTGCTCCCTCGACATCCAGACCCTAGCACCATGCGTACATGAGGAGGGGGTTGAAGAGGATGTCGAGGTGGCTCGATCCACTTCAGGATTTCCTTCATCTGCATCCTTCATGTAGAGGTGTACACGTTCTCTGATCTAAACTTGGTCGTGTTTCAGATCGGGAACGACCAATTTTGCTTCCAGCAAAGTATTTCCCTTTAAATTTCTCTGATTTGATAATACAAACATACAAGGGGATCTAGATCCGTGAAAGCTCGTGCTTGACGATGTGTTTCTGCCTTTAATAAATTCACACATGCAATTTTTGTAGATTGATTGAACTGTTAAACTAAGTGGATGGAGAAAATGTGTTCGTTTTTCAAATAAAAGATTGTCATTTAGCACCGCATCAAGGTCCACTATTCTATACATGTGACAGATTTCAATAATACTGAGGTTTGATGTATACATGTTTCATTAATGATAGCAGGATGCCTCTTGCTTCTTTATTTTTGGTTCAAGTTGAGGAAATATTGGTTGATCTCTTGTGTAGGTACTCCCCTTGTCTCCACGATACAATCCTGAGTTTGAACTGCAGCATTGTGTGACCAAATTCAAGTGCATAGGTGATCAGGCCAATGTTCGATCTTGTGTCAGACCCGGGACTAATTCGTCGGTGCACGTTAGTGTTGAGTATCTAACTGGTCGTATATCTCTCAACAGTACTTAATTATTAATAGTTCGATGTGCCAGTAGACTTCTTGGATACAGATTAGCAGATAAGTCGAGCTGTTACCCAACATTAGCACTTGAGAATTGAAATACAATGCCAACCAACTATTTTTTCCCTTTTGGTTAAACAAATCTCATTGTATAACGCCAGCCAACTTTTTTTCTTTTGGTATTGAAATGTTCATTTTTGTTTTGCTTGATACATGTTGATGCACACTTCATTCTGCTAAAATTTTCCTCACGAAGCCTTGCATTGATGTTGATGCCTATTTGTAGATATGTATTCACCATTCTTTTTCTTCTATAAAACTTCACGATTACTCATACATTTGGAGTCATCTGCTAAATTTTTAGTCAAAAGAGTTTTGTGTTAGTTGAAAATTTCTTCTTGGCGGGACACAAGAATGGAGGTTGTGTGGGAAGAGAATGTTGTTGCTGAAGGCCAACTATTGTTGTTCTATCATGCTGATATTGAATACGCAACTACTTTCCCAAGCTAATGAAGCACAAATTAAATTTTTTCTTCATAGTTCACTACTAATCGGGAGGGGCGTTTTGGCTCCCGGGAGCACATGCTCCTGGGTGAATAGTAACATGAAAAAAAATATAATAACTGTTTTCAGAGAATTCGATTTTTTTTGTGGATGTTAGTGTTAGTGTCGCAAGCATGCTTGATAATTTTCATGTGAAACAGAATAGCAGTGTTTCGTCGGTGAAAAAACAAATTTGGGATGACATTTTGGGGTAATAGTTGGTGTGCATTTATTTATTATTTATTTTTACACAGGCCAAAATGCTTAATCTTTTTGCCTCAAAATATTCAGGTAGCATTTGGATGTGACTAACAACACATAAACATATTTTCTTGAATTTTTTGACATTTCAAAAATTATTTTTGGGCGCACGTGCTCCCGGGAGCCGAGTTGAATTTCTGACTTCTCATCTTGATACATGATGATGTGCTAAAATTTATTGTTTCACTTATAATAATAGTACCATGTCATTTTATTTAGAACATTGCCAAGTCATTTATTAAATTCAATGGGTACATTGCTATGTTGCTTAGAGCGGCTTTTCCCTACCTCATCGAGCTGTGGCACTCAGTGGCGTTGGTTGAGACGATGTCGTCAAAATAGAAAGAAGATTATTAAAAGTTGGACTTCTATACTATTTATAAAAGAGCAAACATTATCTTTTCTAAGTACACCCTACAAAACGTATATGAATATATTACCACCGCATGATTAGTCCCATTAAACTCAATCTAACGGTTAGCCTTAACCTAATTTGTTCCCGGTATGCACTTAGCAATTTACATTGACTGACCGTACTCCACCGTTCTATACTACTTATAAAAGAGCAAACATTATCTTCTCTAAGTACACCCCACAAAACGTACACGAATACATTACCATCGCATGATTAGTCCCACTAAACTCAATCTAACGGCTAGCCTTAACCTAATTTGTTCTCTGTATGCACTTAGCAATTTACATTGACTGGCCGTACTCCACCGTGGAGGAAAATATGAAAGTCCACCTCCGGTCAATTAGGAAACTATAATCACGGACACTCCTATTAAGAAACTAATCACGGGCGAATCTAATTATTAGGAAACTAATCACAAACGCATCTTATTATTAGAAAACTAATCACGGCCGCATCCATTATTAGGAAAATAATCACGCGCACATCCTATTAGGAAATTAATCATGGACGCATCTAATTATTAGGAAACTAATCACAAACACTTCCTATTAGATAACTAATCATGAACGCATCTAATTATTAGGAAACTAATCGCGAGCGCATCCTATCGTCTCAGGAATAGCGATCACGAGTCGCCTGCCGTCACCAGCCGACCACCCACGCGAGCCACAGTGGGAGACACGCGAGGAGGAGTTGCGGCTTCCTCCGAACACACACACGTGTCGTCGCCGCTTTGTCTTCTGCCTGGAGGCCAGGTCACTTTTCTACTGATTGCAACGACTTCATTCACGTCCTGGCATGTTCTCCGGGACCCAACGGCATCCGTGTCGACTTCAGCTCCGTCCACAATACCCACGCTGACAACCACTCACCGAGACGCCCTTCAAGTGGGGGCAACGCTGAGTATCCTGGACCAGTATAAGCGGGCCAAAAAATCGAGTGGGGGGCGCCCCAGTGCATGGAGGGCGTCGCCTAAAAGCTGGACGACTGATTCACCTGCGTCGACAACGCCGCCCAGCTGGTGTGAGGACACGGTCGCCGCGGCTGCTCACAGGCCTGAACGACGGAGATGCTCGCCTTCACGCGAACGCGCCGCACGCGCACACTAATCAGATAAGCACCGAGTGTTGTTTTCTTACTATCATCGCTACCTCGCCGGTGGTGACACATCTAGAAGTACACGAACTAGAGATGAGGCAATGAGAAACAGAGGCGCGCTGGAGCACACACAGTTGGGTTTCAGGCAACCAATGCCTTCTTTCTTTCTTTATTTTTTCACTGATTTTTGCGTACTTGCAACAGACATCCCTGTTTTTTTAAGTACTGACTACCGGTTATTACATGGCCAACTCACGACTACATAGTGAACTCACAGACAAATTCACTGAACCAAGACCTTACTTGCAGTCATGAACTTACGTGGAAAAAAACCCAGAAGTTTGCATAAGTTTTAGTGAAAAAAAAAGTTCGCATAAGTTTTACTAAAAAACCCTAAAGTTTGCATAAGTGTATTTGTTTGTCCAGCAGATACATGGCAATTGTAATTTTACATGAGCATTTTCATACCGTCCCTATCTACAGTTGAGTTAACATGTTTTCCTGACAGAAAACTTGGACCACATACAAGAGAAACAAAAAATGCATGTTGATTATGATGATGACGAATGTAGGATATTTTGTGGTCATGGTAAATTCTCATATCATTTATTTTATTTCATTATTGCACTCTACATTACATATTACGCACGACCACTTTGGTAGAGGTGACGAGTTCAAATCATACAGAGAGACCAACCATGTTTCTCCGAATATCTTGAATCATGATCCTTATGACCTCATCTCTACTACTTATAAGAAGTACATTTTTTCATTTGACTATTTCATGACTTGATAGGTAAGGTATGTTTTATCCACTAGAATTGCTAAAATCGCAAGCATGTCTGCAGTTTTTTTCTTTCTAAACCGGCATTTGTTGGCCTTTTTTGCCACTGTTATTCTTACAAGTGGTAGCCTACGCATGTTGAAGACCATTTTCAAATTATTTATCTTCGTATCATTATTACTACAAACTGAGAGGATATTTGTTATATTGTCAAAATTTTAGAATGTTGAGCCCTTAAAAAATGTGTAGTACTCAAGTAACTGTTCCAAGTTGTCGTATTAATGCTTTTGTATTGTAATAATAATTCTTGACTGGAGTTTGTTGGCACTGAAACGGCTCCTTAGCTTGTCCTAAGTGACATTTTTATGTGTGATTATACTTGCATAAATATGTACATATGGAGAATCATGATGAATCTTCTAAATAATTTTGAGTTTTATACATTGGGAACATTGGGTGGTTTGATTAAGGAGAAACGATATTTCAAATTGTTTGTACGAGTAGGGAATAAAAGATTGTGTATTTTATAGGGAAAATTCAAATTTATGAATAAATTGTCTTGTATTAAGTTTAGTATAGTGTGTTAATCCAAATAGACGCGTGTTACACGTGCACATTTATTAGTTCAAATAGACGTGCGTTGCACGTGCACACTTACTAGTGTAAGAAAATAATCATATTACCGTAGATCTGTAGTAGATAGAAAGGAAAAATAGTGATTGTAACTGAGTACTTGAATATGTTATTCACGATTCATAGAATAAGGGTACTATTAGTCTGAAATGTGAATGTAGTAGCTTTTTGTGGAGGAAAATGAAGCTTTTTTATAAAACAATTCATTCTAAATATTTTTCACTACTACTATCAGATTATCCTTTTACATTTTCTCAAATGCGCACTAGCGTGCGCACTATATATTAAAGAAGGAAAAAGGGGGAGAGCCCCTCCACATTGGGTGTTACATGAATTACATTACATGAAACCCAAACCCACCACAAAGGCAACCCACACTTCTACTCTCTCACCTAGCCACATCTCTAAAGAGAGCTTCCACGTTACCCTTGATAAGTCTCGCCTCCTTCCAATTCCGGCCTTCCTTGTCAATGGTTTGCAACAATACTCGCAAGGATGGTGTGAAGCCATAAAAATGATGGCATTCCGGTGCTTCCAAAGCTCCCAAAGGACAAGGAGGATGATCGTCCTTATTTTCTTCATGCTCCTGCTTGTGCCATTCTTCATCGCACACCACTCCACCAAAGTTGTATCGCCAGTCGAAATCCAATCTGGCTTGTCCAAAGCCGTACAGACAACTGTCCAAACCTCCCTAGCCATGACGCAGTTAAGCAGTATATGTCCAATGGTCTCCTCATGCTGGGCGCAGAAAGGGCAGGTGTCGTGGTGGTCAAGGCCATGATGGGCCAGCCGGTCTGCCGTCCAGCACCTACCTTGGACCGCAAGCCAGGTGAAGAAACGACATCGTAGCGGCGCCCTGGATGACCACGTGAAAATAGCAGTCGACGAGACTTCACGGCCCCGAAAGTTAGCCTGATAGGCAGATCTGCAAGAGTATTTGCCATCTGGTTCCCATGCCCAGCTAATCTCATCGATGGCCTCCGGAATCAGACTCACCTGATTGACCTGCATCCATAGCTGCAGGTATTCCTACAAAGCCTCCGCAGAAAGTTCAGGACTGACGTCCCTAGCACAGACAACATCGGTTAGTGCTTGATCCACTGTTCTAGAGTGCCTTGCAGATCGGCCCACAGACTCGTATATGTGGGGCGCGATCTCTGATGACCCACAAGTATAGAGGATCAATTGTAACTCTTTTTGATAAGTAAGCGTGTTGAACCCAACGAGGAGCAGAAGGAAATGACAAGTGGTTTTCAGCATGGTAATGTATGCAAGTGCTGAAATTGTAAGTAGCAGAGTAGTTTGATAGCAAGATAATTTGTAACGAGCAAGTAACGATAGTAGTAACAAAAGTGCATCAAGGTAGCCCAATCCTTTTGAGGCAAAGGACAGGCCGAAACAGTTTCTTATAATAAGCAAAGCATTCTTGAGGGTACACGGGAATTTCATCTAGTCACTTTCACCATGTTGGTTCGATTTGTGTTCGCTACTTTGATAATTTGATATGTGGGTGGACCGGTGCTTAGGTGCTGTTCTTACTTGAACAAACCTCCTACTTATGATTAACCCTCCCGCAAGCATCCGCAACTACGAGAAAAGTATTAAGAATAAATTCTAACCATAGCATTAAACTTTTGGATCCAATCGGTCCCTTACAGAATAGCGCATAAACTGGGGTTTAAGCTTCTGTCACTCTCGCAACCGATCATCTAATTGCTACTCCACAATGCGTTCCCTTAGGCCCAAATATGGTGAAGTGTCATGTAGTCGACGTTCACATGACACCACTAAGGGAATAACAACATACATACTATCAAAATATCGAACACATATCAAGTTCACATGATTACTTGCAACATGATTTCTCCTGTGACCTCAAGAACAAAAGTAACTACTCACAAATGATTGATAATCATTCTCAAGATCAGAGGGGTATTAAATAGCATATTGGATCTGAACATATAATCTTCCACCAAATAAACCATATAGTAATCAACTACAAGATGTAATCAACACTATAGTCACCCACAAGCACCAATCTATAGTTCCGATAACAAGATTGAACACATGAGATGAACTAGGGTTTGAGATGAGATGGTGTTGTTTAAGATGTTGATGGAGATTTCCCTCCCCAAGATGGGAGAGTTGTTGGTGATGATGATGATGATGATTTCCCCCTCCGGGAGGGAAGTTCCCCCGGTAGAATCACTCTACCAGAGGGCAAAAGTGATCCTGCCCAAGTTCCGCCTCGAGACGGCGGCGCTCCACCTTGAAAGTTCTCTCCTTTTTTCTAGGTCAAAATGACTTATATACCAAAAGATGGGCACCAGAGGTGGTCCTGGGTGAGCACAACCCACCAGGGCGCGCCTGGGCTCCCTGGCGCGCCCAGGTGGGTTGTGCCCACCTGGTGGGTCTCCTCTGGTAGTTATTTGCTCCAATATTCTTCAAATATTTGATAAAAAATCTCCGTGAAGTTTCAGCTTGTTTGAAGTTGTGCAGAATAGGTGGCCTGACATAGCTTTTCCAGGTCCAGATTTCTAGATGTCGGAATTATCCCTCTTTGTGTATACCTTGCATATTATGAGAGAAAAGGCATTAGAATTACTCTAAAAAGCATTATTATTGATAAAAACATCATAGATAATAGTAAGCAAACATGATGCAAAATGGACATATCAACTCCCCCAAGCTTAGACCTCGCTTGTCCTCAAGCGAAAACCGAAATCGAAAAACATGTCCACATGCTTAGAGAGAGAGAGAGAGGTGTCGATAAAAACAAAATACGGATATAGAAGCATCATGTTCATTATTATAATAGCAACAAACTTAAACATAAAATGTTTATCAAGGAACTGTTATCATAGACTTCTCATGAATAAGTGACAATTCATCACACTATTGAAGTATAAAGCAAAAAATCTATTAGAAACCAACAAACTATGTTCTCAGTCAACTTTGCAACTACAATTCATCATCTTTTTAGGAAGGGTCACGTATCGGAGCCTTTAGGCAAGTCCACATAATCAACCATCATATAGTCTTCTATGATTGCTAACACTCACCGCGTACACATGAGCAAAACGTTTCAACCGGACACAGAGAAATATAGGGGCTTATAATTTCGCCTCCCAACGTATTCACCTCAAGGGTGATGTCAACAATAATAACTAATGCTATCTATATTCAACTGTACATATGTTCCTAGATCTTTCCTCACCACATGATGCTTGCCAAAGGAGAAAAATAAAAAGGAATAGAAGGAAAACTTTGACTCTTTGTATAAAAGTAAATACATAAAAGTAAAAGATAGGCCCTTCGCAGAGGGAAGCAGAGGTTGCCATGCGCTTATTTGTTTGTATGCTCAACCCCTTAGTGCAAAATAATGTCACGGTGCATTGCCCCTTTGTGATAGCGAACTTTATTATGCAGTCTGTCGCTTTTATTCTTCACCATCACAAGTTCGTGCAACGCTCAATTTTCTCTTGCACTAAATGATCTCACACTTTTATAAGCAATTTTTATTGCCTTTTTGCACCGATGACAACTTACTTGAGGGATCTTGCTCAATCTCTAGGTAGGTATGGTGGACACTTGAAAATAATATTTGGGTTTAAGGGTTTTTGGATGCACAAGTAGTATCTCTACTTAGTGCGGAATTTTTGGCTAGCAAAGGTAGGGGCAAGCACCACATGCTAAAGGATCCATGACAATATGACTTCTATGTGAATATAAACAAACATAAACCATTAAGTTGTCTTCCTTGTCCAACATCAACAATTTTGGCATATAATATTTTGATGAGGGCTCACAATCACAAAAGATTTCTAGGATAGTATATTTATATGTGAATCTTCTCTTCCCTTATTAATTCTTTCATGAGTTGCATCATTGCACTATTAGGGAAAACTCTAGCATTAGCGCGAGTATTTTGCCTATCAGTAGCGCGGGAGGACGTGCTACTGATAAGGCGCTACAGCTACTCCTTAGCAGTAGCGCGTGCTACGCACGCTGCTGCTAAGACATATAGCAGCATCGTTTGTTCACCCCAGCGCTACTGCTAATATAGCTAGTTGTAGCGTGTTTACTCTCCATCGCTACTAGTATTCTTTTTCTCATTTTTCTCATTTTTAGTGTATTTATGCGCCGTTATACAAATTTTGGTACAATACCAATTATGAGGTTGTTATATCAATATGTCCATAACAGTGTGTCAAATTAAGGTGGATTAGGTTTAAGTGGAGGGAACATGTGGTGCATGTCAAAAGTATACTAGTAATCCAAACTTGTTCTAGTTTGGACTAGTAGTACTTTCGATGTGCACCACATGTTGCCTCCACTTGAATCTAATCCGCCAACACAAGCAATTTAATCATCATCATAGTCATTACCACCAACAGTAGCTATTTAATCAGCATAGTCATAGTGTAGCACACATCATCATCTTCAAACTCATTCTAGCTAGCTAATCACCACCAACACTAGCTGCGGTAGCTATCTAATCACCACCAACACTAGCTAATAATAATCATCATAGTCATTACCACCAACACTAGTTATTTAATCATCATAACTCATTTCTAGCTAGCTAATCACTCTTGCTGCTCTCTCTCTCTCTCTCGGCTAAAATAACATAAAACATGTGTAGCACTCCTGCTTCATCAAGTTGGAGCATGCAGATGAACATGTCTCCTAATCGTGGGATGTGCTTCTGATTGCTGCCCTCTAGTACTTCTCTGCGATCGTTCACAATTTTGCTCCAGTCTTTCACTATTAAGCATTCCTCGCTATTAGAAATCCTGAATGCACTAAAGTGCATTGTAGGAAATCTTGGCCGTAAGCTAACAATTCTCGTGCGACCTTTAGTCTCGATCCAATGAGGCACAACATTCATCGGGAGTCCCTGTTGAAGAACATCGTATAGTAACATACTTAGCAATGAAGTTTAGCTTAAAAAATAATGTATGTAAAAGATGCACTGAGGACAAATAGTAAAAATCTTACCATCTTTCCTAAATAGATGTTACAGTAGTTCGGTACGAACACTATTGGTTGCACGTTTTGAGTACTAAGATTTTTAAGTCCAGGAAAATAATTTGTCTTGACAGTATGAAGATCCTCAAGCCATGAAACATAATGACCTATCTCCTTGGAGTTTAGTTCAGCCCCGGGACAGTGGACGGTCATGTCTACCAAGCGTCGGACATGTTTTCTTGAATGGAAATAAGCTATCAATAGAAATTAGTTGTCAACAATTTTTGAATAAACAATATCGAAGACATAAATATGGTTGGGAAACTCACATAATGGTATAACTGGAGGCGTCTGCACATCGACCCAGATGTCAATATTACCTTCAATATCATCTTCGGGACGAATATCAAAGGTGATAACCATATCAGGCTCAAATGCATAAGCCTTGCATAGTGCTTGCCAAGTTTTGCATTCAAAATAGGTGTAGGTGTCTGCGTTGTATAATTTTGCGTGGAAAGTATAACCATACTCGGTCTTCAAGTTAACTCTCTTTACCTCCATAGTAGTTTTCATAGGACTGAAACCTATCTTATCCAAGACAAAAACTCTTGCATGGCAGGGGATATGCTAGTAGAATAATAAAAAAATTAAATTATAAGTTGAAGCAAATGAAGCAGATGTCATGCTTAATTACGAAAAAAGACTTGTCATTGTGACTTACTGTATCCACTTCGAAGTTATCATGCTGAAGCACCTATCATCATCTAGGAAGATTGTGTCGCACAGGCCGCGCTCATGTTCGTAGTATTCGCAAATACCGAAATCCTTTTTGTCGTCAGACATTTCCTTTGTTCATAGTTGAAACATTAATTGAAAATCGATCGAAGGAAACTACCAGGATTCTCAACACACAAATCCGGGGCACTCGATATTTCCTACATATTCTGGCATAAGTCATGCCAAAATTCATGGAAAAATCCGGCATGACCTTTGCTAAAATAGGACATATCGAGCGCCAGAAATTTGCCGGAACGGAAATGAATCAACACTCCGGCAAAACATAGGCCACTCGGAGGTGTAACCTGCAAACATGACCGGCCACTTGGGCAAGCACATATCCTATTTAAGCAACACAAGATATACATTTCAAAATATCTTATAGGACTCATATTGAGATGAGCATTCAATAAGCAAAACCAAATCGTAAAATAAATAAGTATTCAGATTAGCATGCATTCAATAAGCAGAAGTAAATCATCTCATGTGTCCGTTCATCATCGAATATTATCACTAATACATCCCGAATAGTATCATACATATAACATCACTAATACAACTAAAACCCTAGCGCACGACGGGTATCGGCGCGGGCGGTGGACACCCACACAGAAGGAACCATCACAAGATCATAGCTCTAGTGAGATCCTGGAGAACCTGGCAGGTATTGGAGAACCTGTGCTCCAACGCAAACAAGTAGTGACGGACATGCGCGTCCTCCTCACTGACACGATGACGCACCACCTCCGTGGGGTCCTCAAGCCTCTGGACCGTCACTGGCCCACGCGACCGCCACCAAATAAGGTTCGGGTCAACGACGGGCTGACTCCTCACCAACCTGCGCCCCCAGTAGGTAGCGCCTCCCAGTACCACCCCGGCGGAGCCCAATCCCGGACATGGCCCATCTGGTGACCTAGGTGTCCTCCGCCGACTCGACGACGAGGATGCAAGATAGGCATCGTTGACGTCGATGCGGGAATAATTGCTTTAACTAAAAAAAAGTAAACTAGTTTTATTAATTTTCATACTAAAAATAAAATAGTTGTATTAACTCAACTAGTTCAATTAAGCACTTACTATAAATAAAAATAAACTAGTTTTACTAAAAATAAACTAGTTCAACTAGCTATATTAATTTTCTTACTAATTCTATTAAACACTTACTAAAAAATAGTAAAAAACTAGTTAGATGAAGTCTAAAATTTAACCCTAACAAATTTGATGAACTCTAAAGTTTAATGAACCCTAACTAATTTGATGAACTCTAAAATTTAACCCTAACTAATTTGATGAACTCTAAAACTAATTCTATTTAACAACTACTACCATAATTAGCATCTAATTTGATGAACCCTAACTAATTAGATGAACTGTGAAATTTAACCCTAAGAACCCTAGCTAGGCAGAGGTAGGGGAGGAGGGGGAGGAGGGCGTGCCCACCTTGGGCGCCGACGGAGTTATGGAGAGGGGCACGCGGCGTCGAGGTCGGGGACGGGGTCGGGGCGGCGGGTGCACGGCAGAGGGCGGCGATGTAGGGGGGCGTCAAGGTCGGGGTCGGGGGAAGCGTCGAGGTCGGGGTCGGGGGCGGCGTCAACGGTGTGCGGAGGGCGACGGGAGAGCGCGCGACGGCCGGGCGATGACGGCGGCGATAGCAGACGCACGCATGTTGGATTTGGGGGAAGTGGGTGATGGGGAAGAAGAAAACGGTTGGTTAAGTGGAAAGTAGCAGTAGCGCGTTCCACGGGAAAGCGCTCCTGCTACATTAGCTACAACGCTTGTCCATAAAGCTCGCTGCTGCTACACATTTCTCCTTTATTTTTATTTTTCATTTATTTTCATTCACATTTTCTTTTTTTCCTTCCCCTTTTTCTATTTCTTTCATTTTCATTTACTTTTCTATATGTTTTTCATTTTATTTTCCTTTCCTTAGCAGTAGTGCTTCCTGCGCGGAACACGCTGCTACAATAATCTTAGCAGCAGCACGCTTTCCTTAGGCACGCTACTACTATAGGTACCCTGGCGAGAATAGTAAGGAGAATTGTAGTAGTAGCGCCTCTATAGTTAGACGCGCTACTGCTATGATCTTAGCTGCAACATGTTTGGATAACATGTGCTAGTGGTAAATTGTAGTAGCGCTTATTTTTGTCCCGCGCTACTGGTAAGTTTCTGTGTATAAGGTTTTCCCTAGTAGTGTTGACTAATGCTATGTTTGTCAATCTCTAATAAAAGTTTCTACTTATACTTTTCCTTATGTGTTGTCATCACCTACCATAAGATTAGTATATGATCTTCTTGATTCATTTCCTTTTATTTATTTATTTCCTTTCTCCTTTTCTTTTATTTGCAACATGATAGTAAAGAAAGCAAAAACTCAAACTAACTTTGTTATATATCTTGCACACGATTACAAGGATAGATCACTAAGCAAACTCTCGAAAAGAAAGGATTGAAATAAACTTTTATTCATCTAAAGCAAAAGATCAAACTAAAACAAGTAAAGGCAAAAATATAGTGGGATGATACGATACTGGGGCACCTCCCCCCAAGCTTGGCGGAAGCCAAGGGGAGTGCCCATACCCGATACTCAATTCTCCTTTGGTGATGAAGATGAAGGTGGTCGTGAAGATGGTAATTGTGCCTTCAACTTTTTCATATTGTAGTTGAGGAGAGAAATTTCCTCCTTTAAATCATCGACTTCTAGCTCCAGCTTCAAGATCTTGTCACATAAATCTCCTTTGCTTTTCTGCCCAAAACTAAAAGGAATAGATTGGTTTTTAGACTAGTTAGCTCTCTTAGGGAGACTTGGCTTCTTGAACTCCATGTGCATATCCCCAGGTTGAGATAGAGGAACATCCTCCTCCTCAGAGCTTGAATCATCAATCCTCATCAAGTGAGTATCCTCCTCGTCATCTGTAGTTTGACCATAAGGAGATAGGTCTCCATAGGTCTTTGGGTCAGCAATGAGATGTGAGACATAGCTCTCTCCGTCGGAGTCTTGGGACAACATATTTTTAGAACTGCACAGAAAACAGCAAGAAAGAAGAACAGAGGATTTCTCCGTGATACGGTGGTTAACAGGTTCGGGAAGTATATATAGATTTTTTATCTTGTGGGACAAGAAAACGGAAGAAAAACGGAGTCCGGAAGGTGTCCCAGGTGGGCATAACCCACCTGGGTGCGCCACCTAGCGCACCCTGGTGTCTTGTGCCCACCAGGGTATGCTTCCTGGAAGTTTCTTATTTTCCTATTTTTCTAAATATTCCAAAATTGACAAAAAATATTTTTGCGGATTTTTCGGAGTTCGTTTACTTACCGTATCATGTACCTCCTTATTTTCACGATTCTGGAGTGTTCCGGAAGGACTCTTTTATGTGTTCTTCCGGTGTCAAAGTTTGGATGATATTACTTTCAACATTAATGGGCGTACCTGAGATATAATGTTTTATTCGTTGCCCATTGACAACCTTCGGGTTAGTACCTTCGGCATTATTTATTTTGATGGCTCCAGACCGATAAACCTCCTCGATAACATAGGGGCCTTCCCATTTTGAGAGGAGTTTTCCTGCAAAGAATCCGAAACGAGAGTTGTACAAAATAACGTATTCTCCGACTTTAAACTCACGCTTTTGGATTCTTTTGTCATGCCATCTTTTAACCCTTTCTTTGAATAATTTTGCATTTTCATAAGCTTGGGTTCTCCATTCATCTAATGAGCTAATATCAAATAGCCTCTTTTCACCAGCAAGTTTGAAATCATAATTGAGCTCTTTTATGGCCCAATATGCCTCATGTTCTAACTCAAGAGGCAAATAACAAGCTTTTCCATAAACCATTTTATAAGGAGACATACACATAGGATTTTATATGCTGTTATATAAGTCCAAAGTGCATCATCTAATTTCTTAGACCAATTCTTCCTGGACCTATTGACAGTCTTTTGCAAAATTAATTTTATTTATCTATTGCTAAGTTCAACTTGACCACTAGACTGAGGATGATAAGGTGATGCAATTCTATGGTTAACATCATACTTGGCAAGCATTTTACGGAAAGCACCATGAATAAAGTGTGATCCACCATCAGTCATTAAATATCCACGGACTCCAAACCTTGGGAAAATAACTTCCTTAAGCATTTTAATAGAGGTGTTGTGATCGGCACTACTGGTTGGAATAGCTTCTACCCATTTAGTAACATAATCAACAGTAACCAAAATATGTGTATACCCATTAGAGTAAGGAAAAGGTCCCATGCAATCAAATCCCCAAAAATCAAATGGTTCAACAGCAAGTGAATAATTCATAGGCATTTCTTGATGCTTACCCACATTACCTATTCTTCGATATTCATCACAAGATAAGACGAACTTAGAAGAGAGTAGGCCAATAAAATCCAGATTGCAATACCTTGTGAGGAGTTATATCTCCAGCATGATGCTCTCCATAAGCTTCGGAGTGACATCTCCATAAAATTGTTGGAACAAGAGAACCCATCGAATAAGTCTAGGTTTAGCATCTTTCTTTTCCATAAGATATTTAATAGCAGCATGATTGATGTGAACGATTACTTTGGAATCAACAATATAAGGTCTAAATTTATCACAAGGAAACACCACTGCTAAGAATTCTTTTTCAGTAGTAGCATAATTTCGTTGAGCACTGTCTAGAGTTTGACTAGCATAATGAATAAAATTTAGTTTCTTATCAACTCTTTGTCCTAGAACAGCACCAACAACATAATCACTAGCATCACACATAATTTCAAAAGGCAGGTTCCAGCCAGGTGGTTGAACAATAGGTGCAGAAATTAAGGCTTCCTTGAGTGTTTCAAAGGCTTCTAAACAATCATCATCAAAAACAAAAGGAATATCCTTTTGCAAAAAATTCATAAGAGGCCTAGAAATTTTAGAAAAGTCTTTGATAAATCTCCTATAGAAACCAGCATGACCTAAGAAACTTTGAATACCTCGTATATCTTTACGACATGGCATTCTCTCAATTGCATCAACCTTAGCTTTGTCCACTTCAATACCTCTTTCGGAAATTTTATGACCCAAGACAATGTCTTCATTAACCATAAAATGGCACTTCTCCCTATTCAAGACAAGATTTGTTTGTTCACATCTCTACAAAACCCGATCAAGATTTCTTAAAAAATCATCAAAAGACTTCCCATATACAGAGAAATCGTCCTTGAAAACCTCAACAATCTTTTCACAAAAGTGAGAGAATATAGCAGTCATACATCTTTGAAAAGTAGCAGGTGCATTACATAAACCGAAAGGCATATGTTTATAAGCATAGGTTCCAAAGGGACAAGTAAAAGTGGTCTTTTCTTGATCAGGTTGAGAAACATGTATTTGTGAAAAACCAGAATATCCATCAAGGAAGCAAAAATGTGTGTGCTTAGACAATCTTTCAAGCATTTGATCAATAAAAGGCAGAGGGTAATGCTATTTTCTAGTTGCTTTGTTCAATTTTCTAAAATCAATTACCATTCTATAGCCTGTAACAATTCTTTGTGGGATAAGTTCATTCTTATCATTAGTAACAACAGTTATACCTCCTTTCTTAGGGACACAATGAACATGAATTACCCATCTACTATTAGCTATAGGATAGATTATACCTGCTTCCAGAAGTTTTAATATTTATGTTCTTACCACTTCCTTCATCTTCGGATTTAACCGACGTTGGTGATCAACAACGGGTTTAGCATCAAGTTCCATATTAATTTTGTGCTAACATAGAGTTGGACTAATACCCTTTAAATCATCAAGAGTATATCCAATAGCAGCTTGGTGCTTCATCGGAACTTTCAATAATCTTTCTTCTTCATGTTCTGAAAGGTTGACACTGATAATAACAGGATATATCTTCTTTTCATCAAGATAAGCATATTTCATAGTGTCTGGAAATTATTTTAATTCAAACACAGGATCACCTCTAGGTGGAGGAGGACCTCCTAGAGTTTCAATAGGCAAATTGTGTTTGAGTAGGGGACGTTGTTCAAAGAAAATCTTATCTATTTCATTTGTTTCATGCATATGTAGATCATTTTCATGGTCTAGCTAATATTGTTCTAAAGGATCAGTAGGAGGCACAGCAATAGAAGCAAGACCAATTAATTGATCTTTAATAGGAAATTCTTTTTCATGAAGCTTTCTACTAAACTTGCAAAAATTAAACTCATGAGACTCATCACCAAAACTAACACCGGCAGTTTGTTTCTTACAATCTATTCTAGCATTAACGATGTTCAAGAAAGGTCTACCAAAGATAATGGGACAAAAGTCATATTGAGGGGAACCAAGAACAAGAAAATCAGTAGGGTATTTTATTTTCCCACACAAGACTTCAACATCTCTAACAATCCCAATTGGTGATATAGTGTCTCTATTAGCAAGTTTAATAGTAACATCTATGTCTTCTATCTCTGCGGGTGCTTTGCATTCATAATTTATTGATATAAGGAATAAGGAATAGCACTCACACTAGCACCTATGTCACATAAACCATGATAACAATGATCTCCTATTTTAACTGAGACAACGGCCATGCCAGCAACAGGTCTATCTTTATCCTTTTTATCAGGTTTGGCAATCCTAGCAGCTTCTTCACATAAGTAAATAACATGCCCATCTACATTTTCTTCCAAGAGATCTTTAACCATAGCAATACTAGGTTCCACTTTAATTTTTTCATCAAGTTTAGGTGTTCTAATATAGCTTTTGTTGACCACAGTTGAAACTTCAGCATGTTCCTTTATCCTAACAGGGAAAGGTGGTTTCTCAATATAAGCAGAAGGAACAACTGGATCAACATTTTAAAGTATAGTTTCTTCTTTAACTGGTGCTGGTTCTTTGATTTCTTCTTTAATAGGTGGGTGATATTTAAACCACTTCTATTTAGGGAGATCAACATGAGTAGCAAATGATTCACAAAAGGAGGCTACTATCTCAGAGTCAAGTCCATATTAGTGCTAAACCTTTGAAAGGCATTGATATCCATAAAAGATTAACACAATCATACTTAAGTTTAATACCTGACTCTTTACCTTCGTCGAGTTCCCAATCTTCAGAGTTGCGTTTAATTATTTCCAAAAGATCCCACCGGAATTCAATAGTCTTCTTCATAAAAGAACCAGCACAAGAGGTATCAATCATGGTTTGATCATTACGAGAAAGCCGAGCATAAAAGTTCTGGATAATAATTTCTCTTGAGAGCTCATGATTGGGGCATGAATGTAACATTAACTTAAGCCTCCCCCAAGCTAGAGCGATACTCTCTCCTTCATGAGGCCAAAAATTATATATATAATTGCGATCACGATGAACTAGATGCATAGGATAATTTTTTTGATGGAACTCCAATTTCAAATGGTTCCAATTCCAAGATCCAATATCATCGCATAGCCTATACCATGCCAATGATTTTCCCTTCAAAGATAAAGGGAAAGCATTTTTCATAACTTCATCTCCAGGTAAATCTGCAAGCTTGAACAATCCACAAATTTGTGCTACATATATCAAGTGCATACCAGGATGGTCGGTTCCATCTCCTGCATAAGGATTAGCTAGCAGTTATTCTATCATACCCGAAAGAATTTCATATTCAATATTTTCAGCAGGTGCAGTAGGTTGAGGGTTAGCTAATTATGGTTCCGGTCGAGGTGAAGATACCCCGAACAAACCCCTCAAAGGATTGTTTTCCATAATAACAAGTGACAATAAATTTCAGCACACTATAAAAATGTTTCCTTACCAAATTCCACTTACCAAAGGCACTTCACTCCTCGAAAACGGCGCTAGAAAATAGCCTTGATGACCCACAAGTATAGGGGATCAATTGTAGCTCTTTTCGGTAAGTAAGAGTGTCGAACCCAACAAGGAGCAGAAGGAAATGACAAGTGGTTTTCAGCAAGGTAATGTCTGCAGGTGCTAAAATTTTAAGTAGCAGAGTAGTTTGATAGCAAGATAATTTGTAACGAGCAAGTAACGATAGTAGTAAGAAAAGTGCAGCAAGGTAGCCCAATCCTTTTGAGGCAAAGGATAGGCTGAAGCGGTTTCTTATAATAAGCAAAGCGTTCTGGAGGCTACACGGGAATTTCATCTAGTCACTTTCACCATGTTGGTTCAATTTGTGTTCGCTACTTTGATAATTTGATATGTGGGTGGACCGGTGCTTAGGTTCTGTTCTTACTTGAACAAACCTCATACTTATGATTGACCCTCCCGCAAGAATCCGCAACTACGAGAAAAGTATTAAGAATAAATTCTAACCGTAGCATTAAACTTTTGGATCCAATCGGTCCCCTACGGAATAGCGCATAAACTGGGGTTTAAGCTTCTGCCACTCTCGCAACCCATCATCTAATTGCTACTCCACAATGCATTCCCTTAGGTCCAAATATGGTGAAGTGTCATGTAGTCGATGTTCACATGACACCACTAAGGTAATCACAACATACATACTATCAAAATATCGAACACATATCAAGTTCACATGATTACTTGCGACATGATTTCTCGCATGATCTCAAGAACAAAAGTAACAAATCACAAATGATAATCATGCTCAAGATCAAAGGGGTATTAAATAGCATATTGGATCTGAACATATAATCTTCCACCAAATAAACCATATAGTAATCAACTACAAGATGTAATCAACACTACTAGTCACCCACAAGCACCAATCTATAGTTCCGGTAACACGATTGAACACAAGAGATGAACTAGGGTTTGAGATGAGATGGTGTTGTTGAAGATGTTGATGGAGATTGCCCTCCCCAAGATGGGTGAGTTGTTGGTGATGATGATGACAATGATTTCCCCCTCCGGGAGGGAAGTTCCCCCGGCGGAATCGCTCCACTGGAGGGGAAAAGTGCTCCTACTCAAGTTCCGCCTCGAGATGGCGGCGCTCCATCCAGAAAGTCCTCTCCTTCTTTTTTTTCTAGGTCAAAATGACTTATATACCAGAAGATAGGCACCAGAGGTGGGCCTGGGTGAGCACAACCCACCAGGGCGCGCCTGGGCTCCCTGGCGCACCAAGGTGGGTTGTGCCCACCTGGTGGGCCCCCTCTGGTAGTTATTTTCTCCAATATTCTTCAAATATTTGATAAAAAATCTCCATGAAGTTTCAGCTTGTTTGGAGTTATGCAGAATAGGTGGCCTGACATAGCTTTTCCAGGTCCAGATTTCCAGCTGCCGGAATTCTCCCTCTTTGTGTATACCTTGCATATTATGAGAGATAATGCATTAGAATTACTCCAGAAAGCATTATTATGGATAAAAACATCATAAATAACAGTAATAAAACATGATGCAAAATGGACGTATCAATCTCCTGAAGCCGAAATCCACCGAGCCATCGATCTTCCCAAAAGAGGGTGTGCATTCCGTTCCTGACGGTGGAGCACATGGTCGCCGCGCATAACACCCTTGCCCTCTTTGGGACCTGGATGTAAAATTCTACCCAAGGCTGGGATGTGTCAGTTCGCTGCAGCCAAGGCCGCCATCACGTGCATAGCGGTGCTGAGCCAGCTTAAGTTCGGGATGCCCAAGCCCCGGCCCACTTTGGCATGCATAGCTTGTCCCACGCGACCATGCATTGGCCCCCATTGGCTCTGTCCTTGGCGCACCATAAGAAGACTCTAGAGATTTTGGTCATTGCCGAGATCACTTTCTGAGGAATGTCAAGGGCCATCATTGTGTGGATCGGGATGGCATAGAGAACAGTTTTGACAAGCAGTGTCGACCACTTTTTGGCATGTTGGCCGCTCTCCATCTCAGGAGCCTCTTCGCCAGACAATCCACGATGCTCATAAGTTGTGCTGCCGTCTGTTTTCTGATCGTGAGGGGAAGGCTAAGATACTTGCATGGGTACGAACTGATCGGGCATCCTAGAGTTGCGGTCACCCGCTGCATGGTTTTCTCGTTGCACCGGATTGGTAACGCCTCACTCTTAGAGAGGTTTACTCGCAGCCCAGATGCATGGCCGAAGAGGTCTAGAATGAAGAAGGTGGCCTGAAGATCCAAGTCGTTGGGCTTGATGAATAGCATGCATCGTCCGCGAGATTATCCTTTTACATACAAGTGAATTTTCACATATGATTGTAACACTAGGAAATACGTGTGTTGCACGTGCATGCTTACTAGTCTTTGGAAAGTGTTGCAAATTCGGCTGACCGGTTGTGTGCTCCATCGGTCGCCCTCGCACGCCTACATACCACGTGAGGAAGTTGGCCATGTGCCTCGATGGGGCCCAAGTGAGACACCCCTTCCTTGTCTCTACGCATAGCGATGTCCGAGCCACTCGCTCGCACCCCATCTTTTTCCTCAGCCATATTGCTACTCCATCAAAATCCCTCGTCCCCCACCACCACACGACGAGCTCGTTGTCACTGACGGCGCAGAACACCTGTTGCTGCGAGCACCCCTCCCCCATTGCTGATGTGATCATCTCCTCCCCTACCGCCATCGCTGCTCGCACGGGGAGGGGCACACGCTCCTGCTTGTACGCGGGCGAGGGTGTCGATGTCGGGGTTGGGACGGGAAGGTATCGCAATAAATCAAGGGATGGGAGGGAGGATGTCGCCTCGTCGCACGGACGCCATGGTTGTGCGCCACCCAACCCCTCATCCTCCTCCATTGTGGTCATGGATGAGCTAGAACCAGCGGCCAAGCTACAACTGGCGCCCCGGGTTGCTGGGACCAGCGGCCTGAATTGCTGGACCAGGGGGCACCGGTGCTGGAATGTTGTGATCCTGGTAATGCTGGAAATGGTCAGTTTGGAAGTTGAAACCGACCAACAGGAGAAGCTGCAATCGAGTTGCTGCAACAGGCTACATACTGCTGAGACAGCGGGGCGACAGCCTGGAACTGACACCCTGATTTGCTGGGATTGGCGCCCTAGCTTGCTATGACGTCCGCATTGTGAGCTGCGAACGACGACTGCTAGGACTAACGTATCCGCGTGATGGAACCAACGTCATGGCATGTTCGAATCGGCTAATGGCAAAGCCGCGACCATGGTGGCCGCATGCTGGAACCGGCTGTTGGTGATGCTACGACCCAGTGGTCGTGTGCTAGAACCATCGGCGACAGATCTGCAACCCCCGAGCAACTATGCTGCAACCATCGGCGAGCACTCATGCTGGGAGACGACGGTGAGCGGAGAGTGGCTGCAACCGATGGGGGTGAATGCCACATCTATGGTCGACGGGGGCTTTAATGAACAAGGATGCGGCGACGCTGCGATGCTGCCGCTCCTTGCGGGAGTTACTCACACGTTGCAAAGGGGAGGGCGATAGATGTGCATGTTGTGGGAGATTCCCCCTGTATGTTGACCGAGCGGGCTGGGGGTGAGATACAAATGCAATCCAATGGTTGGGTTTGACCTAATTTAATGAGCTGGGAGGTGACGGACTGACGCCTGGCATCACCCTTTTTTGTGAAAAGGCCTAAGACCATTTATTAAAAATCACATGACCTTACGAGCAAATCCACACAGAAAAGTTAAAAGTACAATGAAAGCCTTTGGGGTGTCGAAGTCTTCTTCCTCCCGCGTCCACAGGCAGTGCGCCGCGAGAAAAGCTCAGTGCTGCCTCTGGGCCTCCGCCTTGGTGGAGCGAACTTGTGAAACCTAGGAGCTTATAGAAGCACAGTCGGGAAGTCGTCGATGCAAATCATGAGACGTCGTCGGGTGCGATTTGCGAAGCAAATCAACGCCCGGGGAAGAGAACGCCGATAAAGACCTATTGAAACTCAAAGAACCATGCAACCCAGCTGAATCCAATAGATCCACTAGAAAACCAAACCGATTGTATCCCGGAAGACCTGTTGGAGATACAAAACCACATGGCCCCCTGGTCGGTGATAAGCACAATAGTGGAATGGGGATCAGGCAGAGAATATATTATTCCTTACATGGGAAAGCGCTGCCGCCATGCTGTCCCTAACTAAACACGAAGACACCCTAAAGAACAGCTGAGACAAATTCCCCATGTCATTGTACGCCCAAGTCCAGAACTGTGATTGAACTCACCGTCATCGAGGGCCATGCGCCATGTTGGGGAACGCAGTAATTTCAAAAAAAAAATCCTACACACACGCAAGATCATGGTGATGCATAGCAACAAGAGGGGAGAGTGTTCTCTACTTACCCTCGTAGACCGTAAGTGGAAGCGTTATGACAACGCGGTTGATGTAGTCGTACATCTTCACGATCGACCGATCCTAGTATCGAAAGTACGGCACCTCCACGATCTGCACATGTTCAGCTCGGTGACGTCCCACAAACTCACGATCCAGCAGATTGTCAAGGGAGAGCTTCGTCAGCACGATGGCGTGATGACGGTGATGATGATGCTACCAGAACAGGGCTTCGCCTAAGCACCGCTACGATATGGCCGAGGTGGATTATGGTCGAGGGGGGCACCGCACACGGCTGGAAACAATAAACTTGTGTGTTCTAGGGTGCCCCTGTCCCCGTATATAAAGGAGCAAGGGGGGAGGCCAGCCGGCCCTTGGGGCGCGTCAGGAGAGGAGGAGTCCTCCTCCTAGTAGGAGTAGGACTCCCCTTTCCTACTCCTACTAGGAGGGGAAAGGAAGGAGGAGAGGGAGAAGGAAAGGAGGGTGTCGCCCCCCTTTCCTAGCCCAATTCAGACCAGACGGGGAGGGGGTGCGCGGCCTGCCCTGGTCGGCCCTCTCTCTCTCCACTAAGGCCCATGTGGGCCATTAGTTCTCCCGGGCGGTTCCAGTAACCCTCCGGTACTCTGGTTTTCTCCGAAATCACCCGGAGCACTTCTGGTGTCCGAATATAGCCGTCCAATATATCAATCTTCATGTCTCGACCATTTCGAGACTCCTCGTCATGTCCGTGATCGTATCCGGGACACCGAACTACCTTTGGTACATCAAAACACAAACTCATAATACCGATCGTCACCGAACGTTAAGCGTGCGGACCCTACGGGTTCGAGTACTATGTAGACATGACCGAGACACGTCTCGGTGAATAACCAACAACGGAACCTGGATGTTCATATTGGCTCCCACATATTCTATGAAGATCTTTATCGGTCAAACTGCATAACAATATACGTTGTTCCCTTTGTCATCAGTATGTTACTTGCCCGAGATTAGATCGTTGGTATCTCAATACCTAGTTCAATCTCGTTACCGGCAAGTCTCTTTACTCGTTCCATAATGCATCATCCCGCAACTAAATCATTAGTCACATTGCTTGCAAGGCTTATAGTGATGTGCATTACCGAGAGGGCCCAGAGATACCTATCCGACAATTGGAGTGACAAATCCTAATCTCGATCTATGCCAACTCAACAAACACCATCAGAGACACCTATAGAGCACCTTTATAATCACTCAGTTACGTTGTGACGTTTGGTAGCACACAAAGTGTTCCTCCGGTATTCGGGAGTTGCATGATCTCATAGTCATATGAACATGTATAAGTTATGGAGAAAGCAATAGCAGCAAACTAAATGATCATCGTGCTAAACTAATGAATGGGTATTGTCAATCACATCATTCTCTAATTATGTGATCCCGTTAATCAAATGACAACTCATGTCTATGGTTGGGAAACATAACCATCATTGATTCAACGAGCTAGTCAAGTAGAGGCATACTAGTGACACTCTGTTTGTCGATATATTCACACATGTACTAAGTTTCCGGTTAATACAACTCTAGCATGAATAATAAACATTTATCATGATATAAGGAAATATAAATAGCAACTTTATTATTGCCTCTAGGGCATATTTCCTTCACGCCAACTACATCTTCTTCAGTGGACTAGTCAGGCGGACCACCATAGAGGCGCACCACGCTAGATTCGTCTAGCCACCACTGAGCACTGCCTGAGGGAAACCTCCCCTTGAGCCCTCATATCCTTCTCCAATAGCAGCATCCCTCCAAGATCTTCAAAACTTCCCCAGCAAGCCACCCCGAAACTAGACCTCCGTGCCGGTGCCACACGGCCTTTGCCTGGCGGTGGCGAGAGGGGAAGATGGCTCGAGATGGCTAGGGTTTGGCGACCGCCTAGGCCTCTCTATCGTACGAGCCTAAGAACTACCCCTGATGTGGTTTTAAATACTTTTATTTTTAAGGAAAAATATCGTTCTTAGCAAAGATTAAGGATAAAACTCCCACTAGCATTTCAGTATGTCTGACAAATGTCAAAAATATAAGGGTCATTTACATTTAAGCCCTTAACTCAAATCCACTACTCAGATCTACCCCAAATTCTCAAGCCTGCTTAAATTTACCCCTCTGTCGTTAGTTCCTCTTATATAAATATTCTTACATGTTGTTTTCTGTCCAGTCAAAGCCGTTTGACTGCTATCGGGTTGTTTCTTTGACATTTTTGCACTTTCGTCCTTACAGGTCGGCCCAAACTTACCTGTACGCTCTCTCTCCTCCCTTTATTCAACCTCCCAACGACGGGTGAGGCGCCTTGGAGATTGGTTGTGCTCATTGATTTTGAGCTCGGGAAGAGAGACAATGGCTGAGGTAGTTGATGTGGCCATCGGGCATGTCTTCTGCGAGCTCCTAGGCGGTCGGTCAGATAAGTGTTGCCACATCGATTTGGCCATTTTTTAGAATTAGGGTTCATCAATTTGGGGGGCTTTTTAGCTTTTAGGTTGACGGTGTTAGGATTGTTTAGTTTGCATCTGAGTTCTACATCCCCGATCTGACGTTTTGTGGACTTGAGGTGAGCACGACATGACAGTGCTCGGGGCACAGCCTGTTTCCTACTCCTCGCATTGCCTAGGGATGAGCAAGTACGGAAAGAAGGTCCCTGGGCTACCCCCTTGAAGTAATTTCCCCATGCGTCTGATTTTGCTTTGAATTGTTGCAAATAATAAATTTATTGGAAGTTGGCCCAAAAAACCTTTTCAACAGTTCCCGTAAAGTGTCCATAACTTTAGAGGACCCCGTAAAAGTGATATTTCTCCCAGTAGTTTTATGGAAAGACCATCTCGCTATATCTGTTTGGCGGGCTAGCAACCGTCTGAATCTTCACTACGTGTCTCATCAGAACCTCATCGGAATGCCGCCGCCTCGTGCCTGCCGACACGAGCATCTCGGGCAGGAACACTACCATGGCCGCGCCACTCCCCCTCCCTGCAGGAACGCTGCCGTTGTGCCCGCTGACACGCGCCTCATGCCGGCGACCAGTGCACCAGCTTGCGCCACCCTTCGCCGGCGGCCACCGCCCCGCCCGCCTTCATGTGTCAATAACTGAGGGATCCTAGGCAATTATCTATTTTTTTAATTAAAAATAAAATAAAAAAGATATAGGGAAAACATTAGGGGAATTGGCAAAGATGACGTATTTCAGCCCCTGCCGGTCCTCTTAACTTTTACTCCCTCCATTTCAAAATAGATGACCCAACTTTATACTAAATTTGTACTAAAGTTAGTATAAAGTTAGAGCAACTTCAATGGGGCGACCCATCTCATCCGCTAGCGTCCGTTTGGCTCGGCGCGGACAAAAAAAGCGGCCCAACGCGTCGACCCAAACGGACGCGCGTCCGCTTAGCGTCCGCATGGCGACCCATTCCAGGCCCACTTTTGAGCCGGATTTGTGTTGGCGCAGACATGAGACGGACGCGCGCACGCACCTACTCCTCTCCCCGGGCCCACCAGTCGGTGGCAGCCACCACCATTTACCCCCAAAACCCTCCCGCCGGCGCGCTCCTGCCCCACACCCGCCATGGATGATGCCATCGACCTCGACGCCGCCGCTGGCCTCGCCTCACTCGCCCCGTCCGGCGCCGCCGCCCCATCCGGGAAAGGCAAGCCTCGTACCCCACGCAAGACCGCCGCCGTGGCCAAGCCAAAGAAACGCTGATGCCCGCACAGCGAGCAAGAGAGTCGGCCAAGAGGAAGGACCAGAGGCACGTCGCGGACGCGAGGGATGAGGCCTCCGCGCAGCAGGAGGTCACCAACGCCCGCGTCACTGCAGCAGTGAGGGAGGCGCTTGATGAAGCTATGTACCTAGGGTAGGGTCATGGACCTGTCCCAACTTCCCTACCCAAGGACATCTCTAGAAGATATCACCTTTCAATCGACTTGGAGGTGTTCCACTCGACAGACTCAAAGACACTCGACCAAGAAGCAATCACTCGACCAAGATCCAACCACTCGACGGCCAGGAGACCTAAAGTCACTCCGCACGCTAACGGTCGGTCATTAAGTAGCTTTTATGGTCATCATAGCACTTTATTAGGGGCGTTACCAGTAACGCCCGACTTTAATGTATTTAAAACCCTGCATAACTGACGGTCAGAGGTGTCCGGCGAACTCTATATAAGCCACCCCCTCCTCAGTGTAAAGGGTTCGCACCCCTGTAATTCATACGCGCATAATCCAGTCGACCGCCTCCGGGCTCCGAGACGTAGGGCTATTACTTCCTCCGAGAAGGGCCTGAACTCGTAAACCTCGTGTGCTTACAACTACTCCATAGCTAAGATCTTGCCTCTCCATACCTACCCCCCTACATTACTGTTAGACTTAGAACCACGACAGTTGGCGCCCACCGTGGGGCAGGTGTTTTAGCGATTTGTTGGAGGAGTTGCGATCTTTTACGATCCAAATCATCATGGTTTCTGGCGGAGTTTTGGTGGAGGGCCGCGAGATCCGTCTCGGCGCGCTCACGTTCATCGCCGACGACTCCGCTTGGCTTTAGGAGGCTCCGCTCGACGTGGGCGCACTCCCTGTCCACGGGGCAACGCACTTTCGCGCGTGCGTCCGCGGCGTCCTCTTGCGGCAACCGTCGACCCATTATCGGTCGGCTCCTGTGTTGTCCTCCCTCCTTGTTTCCCGTCGGCGCAAGCGCTCCGGTCGGTCGAGACTTCAGCGGTGGGTGAGACACGCAGTGGCACGCCAGTCGGCCACCCCTCAAGTCGCGGCGATCGAGCCCGACGAATCCCTCTACGGCCTGTTCGACCTGTCGACTGGCTCCGCAGAGACCACATCCGAGTGCGACAGCAGTGATCCGGCGGCGGAGGTTCTGATGGTCGATGGACCGCCCAGTCCTCCCGGTTTTCCCCGCACCGACGGAGGCGCAGGTGGAGGCGACCCGTCGCGTCCCTGTTGGGGAACATAGTAATTTCAAAAAAATTCCTACGCACACGCAAGATCATGGTGATGCATAGCAACGAGAGGGGAGAGTGTGATCTACGTACCCTCGTAGACTGACAGCGGAAGCGTTATGACAACGCGGTTGATGTAGTCGTACGTCTTCACGACTCGACTGATCAAGCACCGAAACTACGGCACCTCCGAGTTTTAGCACACGTTCAGCTCGATGACGATCCCCGGACTCCGATCCAGCAAAGTGTCGGGGAAGAGTTCCGTCAGCATGACGGCGTGGTGACGATCTTGATGTTCTACCGTCGCAGGGCTTCGCCTAAGCACCGCTACAATATTATCGAGGAGTATGGTGGAAGGGGGCACCGCACACGGCTAAGAAAATGATCACGAGGATCAACTTGTGTGTCTAGGGGTGCCCCCTGCCCCCGTATATAAAGGAGCAAAGGGGAGGCCGGCCGGCCCTAGGGCGCACCAAGGAGGAGTCCTCCTCCTAGTAGGAGTAGGACTCCCCTCTTTCCTACTCCTACTAGGAGGGGGAAAGGAAGGGGGAGAGGGAGAAGGAAAGGGGGGCGCCGCCCCCCCTCTCCTAGTCCAATTCGGACCAGAGGGGGAGGGGGTGCACGGCCCACCATGGCCGCCCCTCTCTCTCTCCACTAGGGCCCATAAGGCCCATTACTTCTCCCGTGGGGGTTCCGGTAACCCTCCCGCACTCTGGTTTTCTCCGAAATCACCCGAAACACTTCCGATGTCCGAATATAGCCGTCCAATATATCAATCTTTATGTCTCGACCATTTCGAGACTCCTCATCATGTCTGTGATCACATCTGGGACTCCGAACTAACTTAGGTACATGAAAACTCATAAACTCATAATATAACTGTCATCGAAACCTTAAGCGTGCGGACCCTATGGGTTCGAGAACAATGTAGACATGACCGAGACACGTCTCCGGTCAATAACCAATAGCGGAACCTGGATGCTCATATTGGCTCCCACATATTCTACAAAGATCTTTATCGGTCAGACGGCATAACATCATACGTTGTTCCCTTTGTCATCGGTATGTTACTTGCCCGAGATTCGATCGTCGGTATCTCAATACCTAGTTCAATCTCGTTACCGGCAAGTCTCTTTACTCGTTTCGTAATACATCATCTCGCAACTAACTCATTAGTTGCAATGCTTGCAAGGCTTATGTGATGTGCATTACTGAGAGGGCCCAGAGATACCTCTTCGACAATCGGAGTGACAAATTCTAATCTCGAAATACGCCAACCCAACATTTACCTTTGGAGACACCTGTAGAGCTCCTTTATAATCACCAATTACGTTGTGACATTTGGTAGCACACAAAGTGTTCCTCCGGCAAATGGGAGTTGCATAATCTCATAGTCATAGGAACATGTATAAGTCATGAAGAAAGCAATAGCAACATACTAAACGACCGGGTGCTAAGCTAATGGAATGGGTCATGTCAATCACATCATTCTTCTAATAATGTGATCCCATTAATCAAATAACAACACATGTCTATGGTTAGGAAACATAACCATCTTTGATTAACGAGCTAGTCAAGTAGAGGCATACTAGTGACGTTTAGTTTGTCTATGTATTCACACAAGTATTATGTTTCCGGATAATACAATTCTAGCATGAATAATAAACATTTATCATGATATAAGGAAATAAAATAATAACATTATTATTGCCTCTAGGGCATATTTCCTTCAGTCTCCCACTTGCACTAGAGTTAATAATCTAGATTACACAGTAATGATTCTAACACCCATGGAGCTTTGGTGCTGATCATGTTTTGCTCGTGGAAGAGGCTTAGTCAACGGGTCTGCAACATTCAGATCCGTATGTATCTTGCAAATCTCTATGTCTTCCACCTGGACTAGATCCCGGATGGAATTGAAGCGTCTCTTGATGTGCTTGGTTCTCTTGTGAAATCTGGATTCCTTTGCCAAGGCAATTGCACCAGTATTGTCACAAAAGATTTTCATTGGACCCGATGCACTAGGTATGACACCTAGATCAGATATGAACTCCTTCATCCAGACTCCTTCGTTTGTTGCTTCCGAAGCAGCTATGTACTTTGCTTCACATGTAGATCCCGCCACAACGCTTTGTTTAGAACTGCACCAACTGACAGCTCCTCCGTTTAATGTAAACACGTATCCGGTTTGCGATTTAGAATCGTCTGGATCAGTGTCAGAGCTTGCATCAACGTAACCATTTACGATGAGCTCTTTGTCACCTCCATATATGAGAAACATATCCTTAGTCCTTTTCAGGTATTTCAGGATGTTCTTGACCGCTGTCCAGTGATCCACTCCTGGATTACTTTGGTACCTCCCTGCTAGACTTATAGCAAGACACACATCAGGTCTGGTACACAACATTGCATACATGATAGAGCCTATGGCTGAAGCATAGGGAATATCTTTCATTTTCTCTCTATCTTCTGCATTGGTCGGGCATTGAGTCTTACTCAATTTCACACCTTGTAACACATGCAAGAATCCTTTCTTTGCTTGATCCATTTTGAACTTCTTCAAAACTTTGTCAAGGTATGTGCTTTGTGAAAGTCCAATTAAGCGTCTTGATCTATCTCTATAGATTTTAATGCCCAATATGTAAGCAGCTTCATCGAGGTCTTTCATTGAAAAACTCTTATTCAAGTATCCCTTTATGCTATCCAGAAATTCTATATCATTTCCGATTAGTAATATGTCATCTACATATAATATCAGAAATGCTACAGAGCTCCCACTCACTTTCTTGTAAATATAGGCTTCTCCAAAAGTCTGTACAAAACCAAATGCTTTGATCACACTATCAAAGCGTTTATTCCAACTCCGAGAGGCTTGCACCAGTCCATAAATGGATCGCTGGAGCTTGCATACTTTGTTAGCTCCCTTTGGATCGACAAAACCTTCCGGCTGCATCATATACAACTCTTCTTCCAGAAATCCATTCAGGAATGCAGTTTTGACATCCATCTGCCAAAATTCATAATCATAAAATGCGGCAATTGCTAACATCATTCGGACGGACTTAAGCATCCTACGGGTGAGAAGGTCTCATCGTAGTCAATCCCTTGAACTTGTTGAAAACCTTTTGCGACAAGTCGAGCTTTGTAGACAGTAACATTACCGTCAGCGTCAGTCTTCTTCTTGAAGATCCATTTATTCTCAATTGCTTGCCGATCTTTGGGCAAGTCAACCAAAGGCCACACTTTGTTCTCATACATGGATCCCATCTCAGATTTCATGGCTTTAAGCCATTTTGCGGAATCTGGGCTCACCATCGCTTATCCATAGTTCGTAGGTTCATCATGATCTAGTAGCATGACTTCCAGAACAGGATTACCGTACCACTCTGGTGCGGATCTTACTCTGGTTGATCTACGAGGTTCAGTAGTATCTTGTTCTGAAGTTTCATGATCATCATCATTAGCTTCCTCACTAATTGGTGTAGGTGTCACAGAAACCAGTTTCTGTGATGTACTACTTTCCAATAAGGGAGCAGGTACAGTTACCTCATAAAGTTCCACTTTCCTCCCACTCACTTCTTTCGAGAGAAACTCCTTCTCTAGAAAGTTTCAGAATTTAGCAACAAAAGTCTTGCCTTCGGATCTATGATAGAAGGTGTATCCAATAGTTTCCTTTGGATATCCTATGAAGACACATTTCTCCGATTTGGGTTCGATCTTATCAAGTTGAAGTTTTTTCACATAAGCATCGCAGCCCCAAACTTTCAGAAACGATAACATGGTTTCTTGCCAAACCACAGTTCATAAGGCGTCGTCTCAACGGATTTTGATGGTGCCCTATTTAACGTGAATGCGGCCGTCTCTAGAGCATAACCCCAAAACGATAGCAGTAAATCAGTAAGAGACATCATAGATTGAACCATATCTAGTAAAGTACGATTACGACGTTCGGACACACCATTACGCTGTGGTGTTTCGGGTGGCATGAGTTGCGAAACTATTCTGCATTATTTCAAATGTACACCAAGCTCGTGACTCAAATATTCTCCTCCACGATCAGATCGTAGGAATTTTATTTTCTTGTTACGATGATTTTCAACTTCACTCTGAAATTCTTTGAACTTTTCAAATGTTTCGGACTTATGTTTCATTAAGTAGATATACCCATATCTGCTTAAGTCATCTGTGAAGGTGAGAAAATAACGATATCCGCCACGAGCCTCAACATTCATCGGACCACATACATCTGTATGTATGATTTCCAACAAATCTGTTGCTCTCTCCATAGTACTAGAGAATGGTGTTTTTGTCATCTTACCCATAAGGCACGGTTCGCAAGTACCAAGTGATTCATAATCAAGTGGTTCCAAAAGTCCATCAGTATGGAGTTTCTTCATGCGCTTTATACCGATATGACCTAAACGGCAGTGCCACAAATAAGTTGCACTATCATTATCAACTCTGCAGCTTTTGGCTTCAACATTATGAATATGTGTGTCACTACTATCGAGATTCAATAAGAATAGACCATTCTTCATGGGTGCATGACCATAAAAGATTTTAATCATATAAATAGAACAACCATTATTCTCTGATTTAAATGAATAACCGTCTCGCATCAAACAAGATCCAGATATAATGTTCATGCTCAACGCTGGCACCAAATAACAATTATTTAGGTCTAATACTAATCCCGAAGGTAGATGTAGAGGTAGCGTGCCGACCGCGATCACATCGACTTTGGAACCATTTCCCACGCGCATCGTCACCTCGTCCTTAGCCAATCTTCGCTTAATCCGTAGTCCCTGTTTCGAGTTGCAAATGTTAGCAACAGAACCGGTATCAAATACCCAGGTGCTACTGCGAGCATTAGTAAGGTACACATCAATAACATGTATATCGCATATACCTTTGTTCACCTTGCCATCCTTCTTATCCGACAAATACTTGGGGCAGTTCCACTTCCAGTGACCAGTCTGCTTGCAGTAGAAGCACTCAGTTTCAGGCTTAGGTCCAGATTTGGGTTTCTTCTCTTGAGCAGCAACTTGCTTGCTGTTCTTTTTGAAGTTCCCCTTCTTCTTCCCTTTGCCCTTTTTCTTGAAACTAGTGGTCTTGTTGACCATCAACACTTGATGCTCCTTTTTCATTTCTACCTCCGCAGCTTTCAGCATTGCGAAGAGCTCGGGAATAGTCTTATTCATCCCTTGCATATTATAGTTCATCACGAAGCTCTTGTATTTAGGTGGTAGTGATTGGCGAATTTTGTCAATGACGCAATCATCTGGAAGATTAACTCCCAATTGAATCAAGTGATTATTATACCCAGACATTTTGAGTATATGCTCACTGACAGAACTATTCTCCTCCATCTTGCAGCTATAGAACTTATTGGAGACTTCATATCTCTCAATCCGGGCATTTGCTTGAAATATTAACTTCAACTCCTGGAACATATCATATGCTCCATGACGTTCAAAACGTCGTTGAAGTCCCGATTCTAAGTCGTAAAGGATGGCACACTGAACTATCGAGTAGTCATCAGCTTTGCTCTGCCAGATGTTCATAACATCTGGTGTTGCTCCAGCAGCAGGCCTGGCACCCAGCGGTGCTTCCAGGACGTAATTCTTTTGTGCAGCAATGAGGATAATCCTCAAGTTACGGACCCAGTCCGTGTAATTGCTACCATCATCTTTTAACTTTGCTTTCTCAAGGAACGCATTAAAATTCAATGGAACAACAGCACGGGCCATCTATCTACAACCAAACATAAACAAGCAAGATACTATCAGGTACTAAGTTCATGATAAATTTAGGTTCAATTAATCATATTACTAAAGAACTCCCACTTAGATAGACATCTCTCTAATCCTCTAAGTGATCACGTGATCGAAATCAACTAAACCATGTCCGATCATCACGTGAGATGGAGTAGTTTCATTGGTGAACATCACTATGTTGATCATATCTACTATATGATTCACGCTCGACCTTTCGGTCTCAGTGTTCCGAGGCCATATCTGTATATGCTTGGCTCGTCAAGTATAACCTGAGTATTCCGCGTGTCCAACTGTTTTGCACCCGTTGTATTTGAACGTAGAGCCTATCACACCCGATCATCACGTGGTGTCTCAGCACAAAGAACTTTCGCAACGGTGCATACTCAGGGAGAACACTTCTTGATAATTAGTGAGAGATCATCTTAAAATGCTACTGTCAATCAAAGCAGGATAAGATGCATAAAAGATAAACATCACATGCAATCAATATAAGTGATATGATATGGCCATCACCATCTTGTGCTTGTGATCTCCATCTTTGAAGCACCGTCATGATCACCATCATCACGGGCGCGACACCTTGATCACCATCGTAGCATCGTTGTCATCTCACCAATCTTATGCTTCCACGACTATCGCTACCGCTTAGTGATAAAGTAAAGCATTACAGCGTAATTGCATTGCATACAATAAAGCGACAACCATATGGCTCCTGCCAGTTGCCGATAACTCGGTTACAAAACATGATCATCTCATACAATAAAATTTAGCATCATGTCTTGACCATATCACATCACAACATGCCCTGCAAAAACAAGTTAGACGTCCTCTACTTTGTTGTTGCAAGTTTTACGTGGCTGCTACGGGCTTAAGCAACAACCAATCTTACCTACGCATCAAAACCACAACGATAGTTTGTCAAGTTGGTGTTGTTTTAACCTTCGCAAGGACCGGGCGTAGCCACACTCGGTTCAACTAAAGTTGGAGAAACTGACACCCGCCAGCCACCTGTGTGCAAAGCACGTCGGTAGAACTAGTCTCGCGTAAGCGTACGCGTAATGTCGGTCCGGGCCGCTTCATCCAACAATACCACCGAACCAAAGTATGACATGCTGGTAAGCAGTATAACTTATATCGCCCACAACTCACTTGTGTTCTACTCGTGCATATAACATCAACACATAAAACTTGGCTCTGATACCACTGTTGGGGAACGTAGTCATTTCAAAAAAATTCCTACGCACACGCAAGATCATGGTGATGCATAGCAACGAGAGGGGAGAGTGTGATCTGCGTACCCTCGTAGACCGACAGCGGAAGCGTTATGACAACGCGGTTGATGTAGTCATATGTCTTCACGGCTCGACCGATCAAGCACCGAAACTACGGCACCTCCGAGTTTTAGCACACGTTCAGCTCGTTGACGATCACCGGACTCCGATCCAGCAAACTGTCGGGGAAGAGTTCCGTCAGCACGACGGCGTGGTGACGATCTTGATGTTCTACCGTTGCAGGGCTTCGCCTAAGCGCCGCTACAATATTATCGAGGAGTACGGTGGAAGGGGGCACCGCACACGGCTAAGAAAACGATCACGAGGATCAACTTGTGTGTCTAGGGGTGCCCCCTGCCCCCGTATATAAAGGAGCAAGGGGGAGGCCGGCCGGCCCTAGGGCGCGCCAAGGAGGAGGAGTCCTCCTCCTAGTAGCAGTAGGACTCCCCTCTTTCCTACTCCTACTAGGAGGGGGAAAGGAAGGGGGAGAGGGAGAAGGAAAGGGGGGCGCCGCCCCTCCTCTCCTAGTCCAATTCGGACCAGAGGGGGAGGGGGGCGTGGCCCACCCTGGCCGCCCCTCTCTCTCTCTCCACTAGGGCCCATAAGGCCCATTACTTCTCCCGGGGGGGTTCCGGTAACCCTCCGGCACTCCGGTTTTCTCCGAAATCACCCGGAACACTTCCGGTGTCCGAATATAGGCGTCCAATATATCAATCTTTTTGTCTCGACCATTTAGAGACTCCTCGTCATGTCCGCAATCACATCCGGGACTCTGAACTAACTTTGGTACATCAAAACTCATAAACTCATAATATAACTGTCATCGAAACCTTAAGCGTGCGGACCCTACGGGTTCGAGAACAATGTAGACATGACCGAGACACGTCTCCGGTCAATAACCAATAGCGGAACCTGGATGCTCATATTGGCTCCCACATATTCTACGAAGATCTTTATCGGTCAGACCGCATAACATCATACGTTGTTCCCTTTGTCATCGGTATGTTACTTGCCCGAGATTCGATCGTCGGTATCTCAATACCTAGTTCAATCTCGTTACCGGCAAGTCTCTTTACTCGTTTCGTAATACATCATCTCGCAACTAACTCATTAGTTGCAATGCTTGCAAGGCTTATGTGATGTGCATTACGGAGAGGGCCCGGAGATACCTCTCCGACAATCGGAGTGACAAATCCTAATCTCGAAATACGCCAAACCAACATTTACCTTTGGAGACACCTGTAGAGCTCCTTTATAATCACCAGTTACGTTGTGACATTTGCTAGCACACAAAGTGTTCCTCCGGCAAACGGGAGTTACATAATCTCATAGTCATAGGAACATGTATAAGTCATGAAGAAAGCAATAGCAACATACTAAACGATCGGGTGCTAAGCTAATGGAATGGGTCATGTCAATCACATCATTCTTCTAATAATGTGATCCCGTTAATCAAATAACAACACATGTCTATGGTTAGGAAACATAACCATCTTTGATTAACGAGCTAGTCAAGTAGAGGCATACTAGTGACGTTTAGTTTGTCTATGTATTCACACAAGTATTATGTTTCCGGATAATACAATTCTAGCATGAATAATAAACATTTATCATGATATAAGGAAATAAAATAATAACATTATTATTGCCTCTAGGGCATATTTCCTTCAGTCCCCATGAGGAATATCTCCCCGAGCCTCTCACGTCGCTGCAGAGAGAAGAACTTCATCGCCGGATGCACTGCACACTCCTATCGTTGGAGAAACCCCCGAGGCTCGTGCCTTGGAGGACGCGCGCCTGGCAAACTTGGCTGAGCGCACTCGACTGGAGAACCTCCAGCGAGCACTCGATGAGCGTGCGCGACAACGGGTTCCAGAATCCAATCGACGTCAGCTCTTTCCGCCCCCGCAGGTATATCCAACTCCGATTCAGAATTTAGCAGCTGCAGCCCGTATAGCAGAGTCGATTCAGCCTTCCCAGTCAGAGGCTGGCAGAGGCTTGATGCAGATCAGAGCCTTACTCCGGGCAGCAGGAGACCAGAATTCCGCTGTTTCTCAGTCGCGGAACATGATTCATAGCAGATCCGTTGCTGCAGACACAGTCCAGTCGGCTCATAGCCCAAGATCGCCCCCGAGGCGTGAGGGACGTGGGGACCGGCGTGATCAGTACGGGAACCGTGAGTAGTATGATCATCGATTCGATCGTGATGATCGACTTCGAGTGCCCACCCCTCCCCCGAGGAGTGGATCGTATGTGCCTCGATAGCAGGATGACAGGCGCCCTCATAGTGTTGGGCGAAGGTTTCCAGTCGACCCCAGGGAAACAGGCTTTGATGCGAGATCCATTCTCGTTCAAGGTTTGGTCGACAGGAACAGAGCTCACCGAGAAGGTCACGACAGAGATGCACCTACCAGCAGCAGAGTACATGTTTCGGGGCTAGAGTGCTTTAGTAGAGCCATCAGGGCCGCTGTGATTCCTCCCAACTTCAGGTTGGCGACTGGAGTCAGTAAGTTCACTGGTGAGTCCAAGCCCGATACTTGGCTTGAAGACTACCGAGTGGCTGTCCAGATTGGCGGTGGCAATGATGAAGTGGCCATGAAGCACCTGCCTCTCATGTTGGAGGGTTCGGCCAGAGCGTGGCTGAATCAGTTAGCACCCAACAGCATTTACGCTTGGGAAGATCTCGCCCGAGTGTTTGTCACCATGTTTGAAGGAACATGCAAGTGACCGGCAGGGCTGACGGAACTGCGGTCTTGCATGCAGAAGCCGAATGAAACTTTGAGGGATTACATCCAGAGATGGATCACATTACATCACACGGTAGAGAATGTACCTGATCACCAAGCAGTCTATGCCTTCAAAGAAGGTGTCAAGTACAGAGAACTGAATCTAAAATTCGGTCGAACCGGAGACATGTCTCTGAATCAGATGATGGAGAATGCCACCAAGTACGCTAATGGTGAAGATGAGGATCGACTCCGGAGTGGCAAACACAAGTCAGTCGCCCAAGAAATCGGAGGAGGAAATTCCAATCGGAAACAGAAGCGGAAAGCCGAGCTAGCTGCTCCTGGGGAGGCCTTGGCTATGACTCAAGGAAAGTTTAAGGGGAAACCCAAAGGGCCTTGGAACCCCAAGAAAGTTAAAGACCAAGACGGAAATGATGTGTTGGATTTGCCATGTCACATCCACACCAAGAAAGATGAAGAGGGTAAGTTCATTTACCCGAAACATACCACTCGACAGTGTCGACTCTTGATCTAGCAGTTCCAGGGCAAACAGCCCAAAGATAAGGAAAAGGAGTCGGACAAACTTGAGGACAAGGAAGACAGTGATGATGGATACCCCCAAGTCAATTCCACCTTGATGATTTTTGCTGATGTTGAAAGCAAAAGTCGACTGAAAGTTATCAACCGTGAGGTGAATATGGTTGCTCCGGCGACACCCAGTTATCTGAAGTCGTCTCAAACTGCCATCACATTCGACCAGTCCGATCACCCAACGCACATTGCCACCCCTGGGAGGCAAGCTTTGGTGGTCGACCCAGTTGTTCAAGGAACTCGACTGACCAAAGTCTTGATGGACGGTGGCAGTGGTTTGAACATACTATATGCTGAGACGCTGAAAGGGATGGGCATTCCGATGTCCAGACTCAGTACCAGCAACATGAGTTTCCATGGAGTCATTCCTGGGAAGAAGGCTGAGTCACTCGGCCAAATTGCTCTTGATGTGGTTTTCGGTGATTCCAAGAATTACCGCAAAGAAAAGTTGATGTTCGAGGTTGTAGATTTCCAGAGTGCTTATCACGCTATTTTGGGCAGGCCGGCTTATGCACGCTTCATGGCTCGACCATGTTATGTGTATCTCAAATTGAAGATGCCTGGTCCCAAAGGTGTGATCACTATTACGGGCAATCGGAAGAAAGCAGAAGAGTGTTTTCAGAAAGGTTCAAAGATCACTGATGCTCAGATGGCAGTGGTGGAGCTGCAGGAATACCAGAAGACTGCAGACCCGAGTGATTTGTTGCGAGCCAAGAAGCCCGCTACAGAATCAGCTTTTCAGTCGTCTGGCGAAATGAAACCGGCTCACATTCACCCGACCGATCCCAGTGCTGCTCCGACTCATATCTCAACAACACTCGACTCCAAATAGGAAGAAGCGCTCATCCAGTTCCTCCATGTGAACTGGGACATTTTCGCATGGAAGCCTTCTGACATGCCGGGTGTTCCCAGGGGACTGGTTGAGCACCGCCTACGAGTCGACTCAAAAGTAAAACCTGTCAAAGAACATCTCTGATGGTCCGCCGTCCAGAAGAGAAAGGCTATTGGTGAGGAGGTGGCTCGGCTCTTAGCAGCGGAGTTCATCCGAGAGATCTACCACTCCGAGTGGCTCGCCAACGTTGTCATGGTCCCCAAGAAGGACAAGTCACTTCGCATGTGCATTGACTTTAAACATATCAATCGGGCCTGCCCGAAAGATCATTTTCCTCTCCCCTGCATCGACCAGATAGTTGACTCGACTGCGGGATGTGAGCGACTGTCTTTTTTAGACGCCTATTCCGGGTACCATCAGATCCGTCTGTATGGACCTGACGAGATCAAAACAGCTTTCATCACTCCATTCGGGTGCTTCTATTATGTTACCATGCCGTTCGACCTCAAGAATGCCGGAGCCAGATTCATGAGGATGATTCAGAAGTGTTTGCTCACTCAAATCAGTTGGAATGTGGAAGCATACATGGATGATATTGTGGTCAAGTCACGGAAAGGTTCCGACCTGCTGACTGACCTTGCTGAAACCTTCGCCAACCTCAGGAGGTATGATATCAAGCTTAATCCATCAAAGTGCACATTCGGAGTTCCTGGCGGAAAGTTACTCAGTTTTCTCGTTTCCGAATGGGGAATCGACGCCAATCCAGATAAAGTCGGTACTATACTCCGAATGAAAAGTCCTGTGCGAGTGCACGACGTCCAGAAGCTTACTAGTTGCTTGGCCGCTTTAAGTCGATTCATCTCTCGTCTCGGTGAAAAGGCATTGCCTCTTTACCGATTGATGAAGAAGTCAGACAAGTTCGAGTGGACTCCTGAAGCTGATGCAGCGTTTGCAGAGCTCAAAGCTCTGCTCTCCACCCAGCCGGTGCTTGCTGCCCCGATCAGCAAAGAGCCTTTGCTGCTTTACATCGCAGCCACGGGACAAGTCGTCAGTACAGTACTTACAGTCGAGCGGGAAGAAGAAGGAAAAGCCTTCAAAGTTCAGCGCCCAGTATATTATATTTCTGAAGTCTTGACCCCATCGAAGCAAAGATATCCTCATTATCAGAAGCTTGTATATGGGATTTATATGACCACGAAGAAGGTTGCACATTACTTCTCTGACCATTCCATTACAGTCGTCAGCGATGCTCCATTGTCAGAGATTCTGCACAACAGAGATGCAACTGGTCGAGTGGCAAAATGGGCGATTGAACTCCTTCCTCTAGATATCAAGTTTGAGGCAAAGAAAGCTATCAAGTCCCAAGCAATAGCAGATTTCGTTGCCGAGTGGATTGAACAACAACTACCGACTCAGGTTTACTCGGAGCATTGGACCATGTTCTTCGACGGTTCCAAAATGCTGAATGGTTCCGGTGCCGGGGTAGTATTGGTCTCCCCCCGAGGAGATAAGCTCAGATATGTTCTTCAAATCCACTTTGATTCCTCCAATAACGAAGCAGAATATGAAGCACTTTTATATGGGTTGCGCATGGCCATTTCACTCGGCGTCCGTCACCTCATGGTCTATGGCGACTCAGATTTGGTGGTTAATCAAGTGATGAAGGAGTGGGACGTCAGAAGTCCGACCATGACTGGTTATTGCAATGCAGTGAGAAAGCTGGAGAAGAAATTCGAGGGGTTAGAACTTCATCACATACCCCGACTGAAAAATCAAGCAGCTGATGATTTGGCGAAAATAGGTTCCAAAAGAGAAGCCATCCCTAGCAATGTGTTTTTGGAACACATCCACACACCATCAGTTCAGGAGGATCCCTTCACTGAAGAAGCCCCGCAGCCAAAAAGTGCCACGGATCCGATTGAAGTTGAAGTTCCAGCTGTGGTCGACCTGATCATGGAAGTTTTGGTCATCACTCCCGACTGGACGGTACCGTACATCGCGTACATCCTAAGGAAAGAACTCCCAGAAGACGAAGAAGAGGCTCGACAGATCGTCTGTCGATCCAAGGCCTTTAGAGTCATAAAGGGACAGTTGTATAGAGAAAGTGCGACTGGAGTCGGTCATAAGTGTATAACACCAGAAGAAGGTCAGATAATCCTTGATGATATCCACTCGGGGACCTGTGGTTATCATGCGTCCTCTCGGACCATTGTGGCTAAAGCATACCGAGCGGGATTCTACTGGCCAAGGGCGAATGAAATGGCGAAAGAGATAGTCGACAAATGTGAAGGATGTCAGTTTTACTCCAATATGTCGCACAAACCCGCGTCAGCCCTGAAAACCATTCCACTCGTCTGGCCCTTCGCTGTTTGGGGACTGTACATGGTTGGACCACTGAGAACGGGCAGAAGTGGTTTCACTCATGTGCTAGTGGCAGTCGACAAGTTCACCAAATGGATCGAAGCTAAGCCTATCAAGAATCTCGATACTTACACTCCTATCAGTTTCATCAGAGAGTTGATATTCAGATATTGAGTTCCACACAGCATCATCATTGACAATGGGTCAAACTTCGATTCTAACAAATTCAGAGCCTTTTGCGCCTCTCAAGGCACACGAGTCGACTACGCTTCAGTCGCTCACCCCCAGTCGAATGGACAAGCGGAAAGATTAAACGGCTTAATTCTCAAAGGACTAAAACCCCGACTAATGCGTGATCTCAAGCACGCAGCAGGTGCATGGGTCGACGAGCTTCCATCAGTTCTTTGGGGATTGAGGACAACCCCGAACCGATCGACTGGAAGAACCCCATTCTTTCTGGTCTACGGAGCTGAAGCAGTTTTGCCGAGTGACCTGCTTCACAACGCACCCCGAGTCGAGCTCTACTCTGAAGATGAAGCAGAACAAGCCCGGCAGGACGCAGTCGACCTCGTGGAAGAAGAAAGAGAAATGGCCATGATCCGATCGACCATCTATCAGCAAGACTTGCGTCGATTCCATGCCAGAAATGTGAAGAGTCAAGCCTTCCAAGAAGGAGACTTGGTCCTCCGAGTGGATCAGCAGAAACCACACAAACTCGCTCCTACTTGGGAAGGTCCCTTCATAGTCACTAGAGTCCTGCACAATGGAGCGTATCACCTTTATAATGTCGATCGCCAAATTGATGAGCCACGAGCCTGGAATGCGGAGCTGCTCCGTCCCTTTTATACTTGAATTCTCACTCGGATGACATGTAATAAGAAAAACTCCTGTAGTTTATTTATCAAAGACAAGAGCGTTGTAATTTTCCCAGTGATTGTTATCGTTTTTGTTTGTGTGAGAAATCCCCCAGTGGGTGGCTTAGCTGCGAATCCGTTTCGCCTAAGTTTGTAAAATAATTTCCTACCGAGTGGTGAGCCAGCCTCCCACTCGGGGGCTTAGCTGCGAACCCGTTTCGCCTAAGTATTTGAAAATCCTACCGAGTGGTGAGCCAGCCTCTCACTCAGGGGCTTAGCTGCAGTCCAGTACTCGCCTAACTATTTGAAAATCCTACCGAGTGGCGAGCCAACCTCTCACTCGGGGGCTTAGCTGCAGTCCAGTACTCGCCTAAGTATTTGAAAATCCTACCGAGTGGCGAGCCAGCCTCTCACTCGGGGGCTTAGCTGCAGTCCAGTACTCGCCTAAGTATTTGAAAATCCTACCAAGTGGCGAGCCAGCCTCTCACTCGAGAGCTTAGCTGCAGTCCAGTACTCGCCTAAGTATTTGAAAATCCTACCGAGTGGTGAGCCAGCTTCTCACTCGGGGGTTTAGCTGCAGTCCAGTACTCGCCTAAGTATTTGAAAATCCTACCGAGTGGCGAGCCAGCCTCTCACTTGGGGGCTTAGCTGCAGTCCAGTACTCGCCTAAGTATTTGAAAATCCTACCGAGTGGCGAGCCAGCCTCTCACTTGGGGGCTTAGCTGCAGTCCAGTACTCGCCTAAGTATTTGAAAATCCTACTGAGTGGCGAGCCAGCCTCTCACTCGGGGGCTTAGCTGCAGTCCAGTACTCGCCTAAGTATTTGAAAATCCTACTGAGTGGTGAGCCAGCCTCTCACTCGGGGGCTTAGCTGCAGTCCAGAACTCGCCTAAGTATTTGAAAATCCTACCGAGTGGTGAGCGACCCTCCCACTCGGGGGCTTAGCTGCAGTCCAAGTACTCGCCTAAGTTTGAAAAATCCTACCGAGTGGAGAGCGACCCTCCCACTCGGGGGCTTAGCTGCAGTCCAGTACTTGCCTAAGTATTTGAAAATCCTATCGAGTGGTGAGCCAGCCTCTCACTCGGGGGCTTAGCCGCAGTCCAGAACTCGCCTAAGTATTTGAAAATCCTACCGAGTGGTGAGCGACCCTCCCACTCGGGGGCTTAGCTGCAGTCCAGTACTCGCCTAAGTATTTGAAAATCCTACCGAGTGGTGAGCGACCCTCCCACTCGGGGGCTTAGCTGCAGTCTAGTACTTGCCTAAGTTTGAAAAATCCTACCGAGTGGAGAGCGACCCTCCCACTCGGGGGCTTAGCTGCAGTCCAGTACTCGCCTAAGTATTTGAAAATCCTACCGAGTGGTGAGCCAGCCTCCCACTCGGGGGCTTAGCTGCGGGCCAGTACTCGCCTAAGTTTGAAAAATCCTACCGAGTGGAGAGCGACCCTCCCACTCGGGGGCTTAGCTGCAGTCCAGTACTCGCCTAAGTACGAAACACATCCCAATCCGCAAGGACGACGAGGTGCAGGTCGACTGCCACCTTCTCCTTGGGAGCTTCGCCACAAATACAACATGCGCTCCATCTCAATCCGCAAGGACGACGAGGTGCAGGTCGACTACCACCTTCTCCTTGGGAGCTTTGCCACAAATACAATGTGCGCTCCATCTCAATCCGCAAGGACGACGAGGTGCAGGTCGACTGGCACCTTCTCCTTGGGAGCTTCGCCACAAATACAACGTGCGCTCCATCTCAATCCGCAAGGACGACGAGGTGCAGGTCGACTGCCACCTTCTCCTTGGGAGCTTCGCCACAAATACAACGTGCGCTCCATCACCGACCCACAAGGACGACGAGGTGCAGGTCGACTGCTACCTTCTCCTTCAGAGTTGCGCCACAAATACAAAAGTTGTCTCGAGTGAAGAATGAATTCCACTCGACGGAGGATTCATGAAGATATTCAACGATAAACCAAGTTCAGATAAATCCTAAAGGTTTCAGACCACAGATCGAAGTGCTCGGGCATTCAGCCCGAAAGAGTTTAACAGTTACAAAAACCACTCGGCATTCCGAGGCAAATTTAAGTGGGGCATAAAAGTTTGTTCACCCCGCAGGAGGAGGACTGGCAGGCTCGACGAACTCGTCCAGGTCGACGCCGTCGGCGATCCGAGTGGCTGCAGCAATAAAAGTCTCCATAAAAGATCGGAAGTCATGCCTCTGGGTGTTGGCGACCTTGATTGCTGCCAGCTTATCTTGTCGCACCTCCTTGCAGTGGACACGAACCAAAGACAGAGCCACATCAGCACCACACCGGGCAGAAGATTTCTTCCACTCCTGCACTCGATCAGGGATCTCGTTAAATGGAGCGTGGCCTCTGGCCAAAGTGCCGTGTCGATCCGTGACGTGGCGACCTTCAGTCGAGCCAAGTAGTCCACAACACCGTCGATGCGGGATTCCAGTCGGAGCAGATTCATGGCAGTTTCATCTTTCACGGGAGAATTAATTGGGTCCAAACCTGGCTCAATCCACCCAGTCTCCTCCTTGAAGTTCTGGAAAAACTCTGCATTCACGAGCCAAGGATAAGTCAATTTTCGTATGCTGAGTCGACAAAAAAACATCAGCCGGAACAAAATGTATACCTTCAAGCTTGATGAACAACTTCTTGGCAAGGCTCCTCAGATAGCTCTCCAGATCGTCCCTCCTGCGAGCGATGCCTTCCATCTTCTTGTACAGGTTGAGATTGTCCTTCTTCAAGCGCGTGCACTCCTTGTTGGCTTCGTTCAGAGCAGATTTCATCTTGGTGTTCTCTTCTTCCAATTGGCCGACTGAAGCCAGTTTCCGTTCAGCCAGAGCGGTTCTGTCGTCAGCTTCCTTTTGAGCAGCAGCCAAATCCTGATCCTTCTTCGTTAGAGCTTCTCTCAGTTTTTCTGCAAAGAAATGGTGCTTGATTCAGAAAGAGCAGAAGGGTACTCAAGCCTAAGACAAACCAGTCGACAAGCTCGTCTTACCATTGGCGTCGTCCTTGGCCTTTTGTAGCTCTGTCTTGGCCAATTCCAAGTCAAGGTTTAGTTGGATCTGCTGTTTCTCCAAGTCAGCAAAGCGAGCTCCAAGATCACAAGATTTCTGCAATCAGGGAGGAGAAGTTATTTTACAGCGAAAAACGACAAAGACAATAAATACTAAGACTACGGTCGACTGCCCGCAGTCCACCATAGTCTCGGGGACTACACCCAGTGGGTGCACTTTGCGTGCCCCCACCGGTTTTGATCCCACTCGACCAGCCCACCGGAGTCGAGTGCAGGGAGTAAAAAAAGAAGAGAGAAAGAAGAACTCAGACCACAGTCGACTGCCAGCAGTCGACCGCGGTCTCGGGGACTACACCCAGTGGGTGCACTTGGCGTGCCCCCACCAGTTCTGATCCCACTCGCCCAGACCGAGTAGAAGAGACAAACTACCGGTTCGGTTTACACTCGACGCGGCCAGACCAGATCGAGCGAAAGAATCAAAATACAAATACTACAGTCGACTGCCAGCAGTCCACCGTAGTCTCGGGGACTACACCCAGTGGGTGCACTCAGCGTGCCCCCACTAGTTCAAAAATTCAATCAACGCACCTAGTGGGTGCACAGATGCAAAGATTTTCGGAAAGAGAGTCTTCAGATAGCATATCCTAACAGAACAAGCGGTGACCAACTAACCTGAACATTGCTTTGGAGAGCCGAGCTGGCGTCGTAGGCGGCCTGACTGGCATCCCGCACTGTCTTCATCTTCTCCATCATAATGCCCACCTGGCGTATGGCTTCCTTGGCAGCATTCACTTCGTCCTCTGGGACATGATGGGTCGCAAAAACTGAAGGTGGGTTGGCAGGGGCCTGAGCAGTCGACGAAGAAGGCAAGGCACTCGACAATGGTACGGCGAAGGTAACAGAACCCCGATTGGCATCACCAGCGTCCTGAACGACTGATTCCGCCCTCGGCGTCGACTGTGGCACCTTGCTTGCAGGAGCTTGCCTATTTTTCCTCGTCAAAGGCCTCTCAGGCTCTTCATCATCATCATCAGGGAGGTCAATAATGTTAGGAGCTGTTCAAAGATCAATCGCCAAAATCACATCACCCAATGGTACACATTGCAGTTGAGTCGACCAAATAAAGACAGAATGTCAGAAATCATACCCAGATTGGAAGTGACCGCATCCTCCATTACCTCATCCTCGTCCCTGTAAGCTGAGGTCCCGGAAGTAGCAGCGCTGCCAGTTCCAAAGTTCGTCTGGTTAAATCAAGAAAAACAAACAGCACGGGGCGTCGAGTGAATACAAAGGGAGACACTCACGCAGAAGCGACGGGGATGTCAATCTTAATCTTCGGCAACGCCTTCCAAGGCTTCTGCTCTGCAACTTTGGGATGCTTTGACGCTCTTTCAGTTGGGGTTGGTGAAGAGGTCCGAGGACGCTTTGAAGACTGACCAGCCTGAGCAATCGCCTTTTCACGGGCGCTCGGTCATTCTTGGTCAAGCTTGGATCACCTCTCCTTGCGAGGAGGCGACTCGACTTCTTCTTCGTCACTTGGGTCGTCGCTTTCTTTGTCCCCTTCACCGTCAGAATACCATTCGCCACTGTCGCCGCCGCTCGCCTCTCCTTCCAGGACTTGCTCTTGCTCTCCATTGGGCATTGAATACATTTCGATAAGGGCCTGAAAGAAAGCAGGAAGAATAAAGTCAGTCGACGCAGTATAGACAGCTGCGCGAGTGAATTCAGATTACAATCAAAAGCTCAGAATCGGACCTTTTCTGGTTCATGGGACTGGTCGAATGGAGGAACTCTCCTGGCTCCCCTGGGGTTGTCCTTGTTTCCGGTGATGCCCGACAGCCACTTCTCCAGTGTGTCGTCATCGACCTCCTCCGGGTGAATCCGAGTGGTGTCGTCAAGACCCGAATACATCCACATCGGATGGTCTCGGGCTTGAAGAGGCTGGATGCGCCGCCGAAGGAAAACCTCCAAGAGATCCATACTGATGACCCCGTCACGGATAAGCTGGACCACTCATTCGA